>NC_071392.1:94174836-94474836 GCF_022682495.2 Desmodus rotundus
GACGAGGTGAGAAGGCCCAAGGTCTGATCAAGGTCAATGCACAGGGCTCGGTCCCCAGGGACACGGGACAGGAGGTCACTCAGAGCCACCGGAACTTCCTGTCTTCAGCACCGTGGAGAGCGCCCAGGCCCCGAGAGAGTCTGGGTCCTGGCCTGTGGGCAGTGGGCTCAGCTCTCTCCAGGCAGTGGTGTGGCAGGTGGCAGCAGGCAGCTTTGCCAACAGCCAGGTGAGGGTGGGCCTGCGCTTCCACTGAGCTGTCTGTCCTCCACGGGGCTTCTGGCATGTGCCCCCACCAAGCCAGAACACCTTGGCTCCCTTGGGGTCAGCAGGAGCCACCTGGGGCCAGACGTTTTAATTGGCCTCTAACCAGGGGTTGTCCCCGTGCTGATGCCTGGCAGCAGGCGGGGGTAGGGGCTGGGGAGCAGGGGCGGGGATGGCACTGTGAATGCAGCCGTCCTTGCTGAGCCTCCCTGCCCTTCTCCCCTGGCACTCAACTGTCCCCAGCCCTGGACGAGGCCTCTCGAAGCACAGCTGCTTCAACCTCGTGAGCAGCGAGTCCCCAAAATACATGAGCGAGGGAAGAAGGGAAGCAAGGGGCACCTGAGGAAAAACACCCATCTCAGGGACAAGCAGCACGCGCCCAGCAGGCAGCCCCCCTTGGGAGGAACAGGGGAGTTGGGAAGCAAAGCTAGCCTGCCAAGGCAGGGACAGAGTCTGAAGTTGGGGGGACCAGAGAGCTGCAGGAGCACCCCCAGACAAGGCCCAGCTGGAAAGAGAACCCTGGAGGTGGGGGATCGGGGGCAGGGACATAGCTGGGCACCCGGCCGTCAGAGGAGAAAACAGAAAGGGCAGGGGGCTGTGTGCTGTGTGCCGTGTGCCAACGCAAGGAGAGCACTCAGCGTGCACTGCATGTGGGTCAGACCACGGCCAGCCGCCCACCTCCCAGGGGTCTCACAGCTCCTGGAGCCCCCAGAAAGCTCCAAACCCCGCAAAGGGTGTGCCGGCAAGGCCGGGGCGGCTGCGGCAGGAGCATGGGAGCTGCCACAGTGGCCCGGCCTCCACGTGGAGCCAGCGCCTCTGGGTCCAGCCCCAGTCTATTTCTGTCCATCCCTGCCATCCGCTGTCGGAGTTATTTTAGCATCTCTGACGATGGTCCAGGACTTGTTTTTAACCATGAAAAGCAGAGCTTGTGATGAACAATAGCTTCTAAAATTATTTCCGTTCCAACACTCGGGGAGGAGCTGGCTCCCTGGCGGAAGACACAAAGACGCAAAGACACGGGTTTTCTTGTCTTCGCTTTAAGATCGCCCTGGAGATGCGCATGGCGCCCGCGCCCACAGCGGTCACAGTGGAGGCCGGGCCAGGCCCTGCCCTCCCACCCGCTCGGTTGTGTTCGCACAGGGCAGGCGGCTCCGCAGTGGGACAGTGGCCGCTCCTGCAGGGCGGCGTTCACCTTCACACAGGTGCAGGGCGTGGGTGCACTCGCCCACAGGCAGTGGGAGGGGCCTTGTCTGACATAGTCTGAGGCCTGGGTCAGGCTCCCCAGCTGCCGGGCCGCCTCCACTGGCCCCTTGGGTCCTGCCAAACCGGGGTGCCAGGGAGGGGACCCGCCCGCTCTGCACCCCGTGTCTGGAGCTGATGCACTCGGTCATTCCTGTTGCAGGTCACTCCCGCCGACGCAGTTGCATCGACGTCCTTTCTGAGGGGCCATTTTAATTCTCACACGCCGCTTCACCTCCCCTAGTGGCCACGGCCCTGCTTCCCAGGGTGGACGCCGGGACGCAGGCCATCGACAGAAGGCTGCGGGTCGGTTTCTAAACCACGTCTGACCCCGAAACAGCTTCTGGACAGAAGCTGGTGAGGAGACGCCCCAGGCCCCCCATTCGGGGAAACACGTGTGAGTATTCCAAGCCGGGTCACGGAAGCTGAGACGGGAGCCCAGGGTGCTGGAGGGCGAGTTTGGATGAGAAGAACAGCACGTGGCAGTGTCAGCCTCTCCCCAGAAATCCCGCAAATGCGCAGGCACGGGGCCTGCCCGGGGCCCGCGTCCATCCGTCCTTGAAGGGAGACCAGGGTGAGAACGTGTCTCCCTGAGGGGTACCTGTCTCCCAGGCTGGGCTGCTGTGGGCCCCCAAACCAGTCCCGCCTGTGCCAGCTTCCAGAAGCTTCCTGCCCAGGCCCCACCCCCAGAGTGAGGCTGTGGTGACCTCCAGCCCTGGCCGGCAGGGCCAGTCCCCTCAGTTCTGTGGGGCTATGCGGTCCCAGGCCGTGGCCCCAAGAGGGCAGACCGCCAAGGCCAGGTGCAGCCTCCAGCTCTCATAGTGCAGCTCCCAGCTCAGCCCCGGGGGGCTGGGCAGTCTCCACAGGGACCTCTGTCCAGCCAGACCCACCCCACCTGCCCTCTGCAGTGACCCACAGTCAAGCCTGGGGCCTCTGGAGGCCTTGGCAGGGTCATCTTCCCGGTCATCTCACCTCCACTCCACACACCTGGCTCTGGCCATCCACCATGCCACGCCTCCACCCGAGCGGGGCGGGAGGGGGTTCGAGGCCTCGCCCTGCACTCTGACCCATCTGTTCCGCCCCCAGGTCCTGGGTCCACAGCTCCTTAGCAGGAGGGCGAGCCCCGCAGGAAGGAGGGCGGCTTCACACCTCCATCTCCTCGCTCCCCTCCGCCCCCCAGACCCAGGGCAGGATTTGGGGTGCTGTCTGGACCACAGCCACCAGGGTGGGCAGGCAGTGAGCCCTTCGCCCCTCCCACCCGCCCGCCGTGGCTCAGCTGGGGCTGCGGGAACTTCCTCCAGGTGTGCAGGCCCCAGGCAGAGGGTCAGCCCGTCTGCATCTGCAGACGGAGTCACTGCCAGCAGTTTAGACAGTTTCCTCCTTCCTTCTGGCATTTTCTCTCCTTTCTTCGCGGATGAATTCCTCGAGTTGGAGAGAACGTCACAGAAGGTTTGTCTCCTTTGTTTGTAGCTAAGGTGTCGCTGGTGGGGTGGGTCCTGGCTCAGACCAAAGGGCCAGTCAGTGTGCTGGTGGGAGGCCTGGAGGGAAAGGTCCCCGAGTATGAGTGAGGAGGGGATGAAGGAATGAACAGGTGAGCCCATGGGGCGAGGACCAGTGCCAAGGCCGTGGCAGCTGCCCTTCCGGTCCCATGAGCAGCCCCCAAGCACTGGCCTGTGACCAGCCCGAGACTGTCACTAAGCTGAGCTGGGGGCTACAGGGGTCGGGCCGTAAAGGTGCACCCACCCTATGGACGTGCCAGCTAAGGGTTGTCCCCTGCCTGCTGCTCTCCGCATGGAGCCGGCCTCCTGCCTTCTGGGGGAACATGGAGACCCCAAATTGCAGGGCCCCTGTCCAGCAAGGCCCACCTTCCCCACCCTGCTGAGCACCAAGCCACCACCGCCCTCTGCTGGCCACACCGTTCACCGTGCTCCTGACTCCAGTGGGAAGGCGGAGGGGACTGAAGGCAAACGGATAGGGTGTCAGCTCCTGTCAGCGTCACGGAGCCAGTTGCTGTGGCAACGGGAGGGTGGGGGTGGAGGGGCTACAAGAGCCTTCTGGAAAGCAGGGAATGTGCCATCCCAGCTGGAGCCAAATTCCACACTCTGCCTCCCCAGTGCAGCCCACGTGGCCACCCAGGCTGGGCACCCAGGACAGGGCGGCCCCCACCCCAGGAACAGGACCCAGGTACCACCAGCCTTGCCCTGCTTGGGACACGGTCACCACCAAGCTCCTTCCTCCTCACTGGGCGGGTGATGTCCCTTGAACTCTCTTGAAGGCCATACCCCCTCCCATGGGTCTGGAGGACGTTGAGGCGGTCACCTATGGCAGTCATTTGGGCCTCCCCCACCCCCACCCAGTCACTGGGAGGGTTGGGGCCTCAGCCAAAAGCAGAGGCCAGGAAGGCTGATGCAGAGCAGGGCCCCTGGATCCCAAGCCCCTTCCTGAGGCTGCTGCGGGGCCCCGGGGAGGAGGTCTCCACATGCACGGGACAGAGCTGCAGCCTTCGGGAGTCACTGGCACCAAACCCACTGGCTACGAAGCAGAAGCCAGGCCGCCAAGCTTGGGGCTGGCGTCCAGGTGACCGGGGTGCGTCGGCCACAGGAGACAGCACCCGACAGGCCCTGGCTTTGATCCCTGAGATCTATCTGGACTCGGGGATGGTCCCTCTCAAGGGGTCAGCAGGCCAGGCAGGGCCCACCCAGCTGTCCAGTTCTCGGGTAAGCAAACAGGACTCGCCGGCCCCCAGGAAAGGTGTGTGTGTGAATCAACACGTCACATTCTCTCCTGCCACAGAGTGCTCTGTCTCTGGAGGTGTCTCGGTGGACACAGTGAGGGGCGTAACGGTGTCATTTGCATATGCAGATATGTCTAATTACTCAACCCACAATTAAAGGCTTGTGTGTCAGCAAATGAGACTAATTAGATAATTCATCTATGAGAATCAGCTTTTTACAAACTAAATAGATCCCCCTTCGCTTCCTTTGCAGGGAGATGGTGCAGGGGTCCCCTGGCCAGTGGCTGAGGGAGGGGCCTGCAGCGCCCTCCGCCCCAGCTAGCCAGGTGGCCACAGAGGGTGTCCGGGGATGCAGGGCAAATGGAGGTGGAGAGTGGAAGGTCCCGGTCTTGCAAAGTTGAGGGGTGCGGAGAGGACTGCCTCTGGGCCAGAGAAGGTCAGGGGAAGCCCAGAGAGATGCACAGTCCAGGGAGGGCTTCTGTCCCCTGGAAGGAAAGGCAGGTGTGTCCCCATGGCAGGTGGGGGGCTGCCTGCAGGGGTGCTGTGGGCGTGGCATCCCGGGTTCTGGAAACTTTTGCTGGGTGGTATCACAGGCCCTGGCTTTGATGCCTGAGATCTTTCTGGACTTGGGGACAGTCCCTCTCAAGGGGCCAACAGGACAGGCACCAGAGACCCCTGCCCCCTGCTCCAGCTCCACATCGTGGGCGGGAGGACATCAGAGCAACACCACGGCGTCTGTACAGGGGCAGACCGCAGCTGCCCCCCAAGTCGCAGTCACTGCGCACGGCCAGCTCACCTGCTCAGACCCCCGACTCACACCCCCCACCCCCCACCCCCCACCCTCGCCTCCCAGCTGCCTGTCTGTCTTCCTACTGTGCACCAGGCCCCATCTGGGGATGGGACACCTCCGAACACAGAATGTGAACAGAATAGGGCACAGGGCAGGAGAGCTGCCCTTCGGGCCTGGGCTCAGGGCGAAGGCAGCTGGCACAGGTGAGGCTCTGCCAGGCTGCGTCCAGGGTCAGGTGGGGCGCCCAGGCCGGGAGTGGGGCCACCGTCCCTGCAGGCTCCCCGGACCGGAGCTACGCACGCTGACGCATGGAGGAACTCCACACGCTCTCACTCCCTTCCCCTTCCCGACGCCTCTGTACAGCCACTCATTCTGGAGCCAAGAAGGCCTTTATTTGGAAAAGACGTGACATCCAGTTTCCACGGCGGAGCAGCTTTTTAAGCAGCAAATTATCGGGAGTTGTGAGAGTGAGTGGCTGGGGTGGTCCCTGAGAGGACAAAGGCATGGTCACCAGAGTTGTCCCACTGGAGCCCTGAGGGTCAGTCTCTTTTCTCTGCCTCGTCCCCAGGTGAGCCAGGGGCAGGGGGCGGAGGGAGCTGCGGGCAAACAGACGGCAGGGCCTGCACCCCCGCAGCTCATCCCGAGGGCCCCACGCATCCTGCCTCTTTGCAAACCGCTGGGCTTTCAGCTCTGATGCTGCCACAGACTAGATGCTGCCTCAGCAGGTCCCCCTGGGGTTGACGGAAATCTAATTAGACAGCGGTCGGCACCGAATGTCCTGATTTCCCCAATGCCGAGGGACGTGAGCGTCTTTCACTGCCGGGCCTCCCGGGCCCCCCGGCCTCGCAGCCTTGTTTTCCAAGCCGATCTGTGGGCACGTCAAAGACGATGCCCAAGGGAGCCCCTAATCGGTCCAGAAGCCCTAATCAACCAGGCACAGTGAAAGGCATGCACAACGGAGCCCGGTGTGAGCAAGCCCAGGGCAGGAGAGCAAACCCTGTCGCACACTCCACAGTGCCCAGCAAAGCTCGGGTGCGTGGCTGCTGAGGGGACCATGCTGAGCACCCACGGCCCAGCTGGTCAGGAGCGAGGCCTCCAGGGACTCTGTCGGCCGAGCTGCATGGGGAAGCAGCCCACCCACCGTGGGCAAACCCTTGTGCAACATGGCCTCCTGAGCTGGCACGGGCCTGTGTGTGTTCAAGCGTGCACACAGCACTCTCCAGCCACGGGTTCAGGAGCCCCTCCCGTGGTCGTCCAGACTGGCATGTGTGTCTCCAGCCTGGACACCTGGACACAGGCCCCGTGGCCCTCCCCTTCTTCAGGCTCTGCCCTGTTGCTCTCTCTCCCAGGGAACCTGGCACCAGCCAGCCCTGCCTGCAGGTGACCCCCAGGGGAGGAGGGGCTGGGGGGAGCCCAGAACAGAGGAGACCCCTCTCGAAGAATTTGCAGGTGACAGACAGGTACCCAGGCCTCTTAATCGACCCCCAAAAAGAAGCCCCAACTGCACCCTTGGACGTGGGGCAGTGGAGGCTGAGGCCCCAGTGTGGAGTCTCCTGCAGCAGCCGGACCCAGCTGGGAGGACAGAGCCCAGGCCCGAGCGTCTACTCAGGAGGCAGTGTCAGTGGAGCTGGACCAGCTAGAGAGACAAACGGGGTGGGGGGACAGGCGAGCCACAGGAAGGTACCCCCCCACCCCCGCCCAGGACTGCGGGCCAGGGACACTGGCGTCTGTGATGAGAGGCCTCCTTCCAGGTGACCTCACACCCTCAGGCAGGCAGGACCCCGGTGGGGCCGAGCGGGGCCTCCTCATCCCAGGTGGGCGTCTGGGGCTCAGAGGCAGGAGAAAAGGGAGCTCCCGGCAGGAAGGCAGCCCAGGCCGCCGGGTGGGCCTGTGCCCTCTGTGCTCTTGCCCCTTGCCCTGGTTGGTCCTCGCATTTTGCCCCCGGGCCCCGCAGGGCAAAATGACGCCGGGCACCCTGCACAAAGCCCAGTACTTCGCCCCAAACCACGTCCCACATTCCGGGCTTTGGGATTTGGAGGCTGAGCTTCATTTTTGACCAAGTCCACGTGCAGAAGCGGTACCTGTCTCGGCGGAGCGTGCACTGCCATCTGACTCTGCACGGTCGTGGTCTGACTCTGAGCCCTGTGTGGGCTGTGGGGCAGACAATGACCGGATGTGGCCATCAGGGGCTCCACAGCGGGATCGACCCCCCACAGCAGAGCACTGCCTCCCTGCTCTCCCCCTGCACCGGCCCGACCACAGAGATGGGGGGGTGAGACATTGATTTTGCCTTTTTCTTGCCAGGGACGACGTCATGCTTGCACATTCCGCCTGCTGCCTGCAATGGCAGTGCTGGGACCAGCAAACCCTTCATGAGAACGACGTGGCACTTGACCATGAGGCGTCTGATTGGCTGGCCATTCTCAGCAGCCTGAGTCTGTGGGCAGCAGAGGTGGCTGAACATAGGGCAATTCCATGGGGTCCTCAGGGGCCGGGCATTGGGGCCACCTGGCCACACCGTGTCCCTGCCTGCTCAGGGGACGGGACAGAGCTGCAGGGCCCAGGCTTGGCTCCTGTCACTAGGACAGGGAGCTCCCTCTCCCACACCCCACCCAGACCTCCAGCCTCTTCACGTCGCCCCAGGCCCTTCCCTCCAGCCCTGTTCCAGGCGGGGGACCAGTGCCCCCACCAGACGTTAGTAATCACCGACCCCCACCCCTGGCTCACCTGCCGTGGGAGCCCCTCGGCCGCCCCAACCACTCAGGTCCCACCCGCCGGCTCCCGGATGCCTGGCTCCTTCCTGGCACTGGTCACATTGCCAGTGTGCCTCCAGTCCTAGGAGGACTCTTGCTGACTCTCAGGGCCTGTGACCCTGAAGACGCAGCGAACGGGGCAGCAGATGCCGGGGGCTTGGCCCTGATGAGGATGTGGCTTTAGTGACGTGACAAGGAGAGTGGCTGAGCCTGAACCAGATGGAAGGACTCGGACAGGGTCCTGCAACTCGGTTAGATGGGAAGCCCGTGCACAGCTGCTAAGGGCCCTGCCTGGGTGGCCCATGAAGCCCTTCCAGGGGGTCAGGCCCCCAAACCTGAGGAGTCAACATTAGCCAATGTCACGCAGCTTTGGGGGGCCAGGGTCCCTGGTGAATGCAGCCCCAGGCACCCATGTCTCCCTGGGTTTGCCCAGGCTACCGGGCTAGATGGCAGATTGGGGACCACAGCCCAGAGGCCCGTCCAGCACTCCCTCCACTTGCCAGGTGGCCCCAAACCTCCCACAGGCCAGACAGGTGCCTGCATCCCTGCTCCGGGCCCAGCACAGCTGTTGCCCAGGCTGCTCCCCACACAGCCATGCACTGGGCTGTTGGAGGTTGCCCCTGAGAGGATGAGGGAGGAGATGCTGCAGGCGGGGCCCCTGTCCCTCAGGTGGAAGCCTGCCCTCATTGGGGGTGGAGCTATTTCGTGTTCCCCCTCCCTGGCGCAGGCCGTGAAACATTCCTTTTCCCTCATTGGCCTCTGTGCAGAAGCTGCTGCAGACCAGCTCACACAGGACCACAGAGGAAATGGTTCCTCCACAGCCTCAAACCTGAGACCAGGGAGGAGGCTGCGGCAGGTGTGTGTGCCCAGAGAGCCCCACCCACAGAGCCCTGGATGCTGCCCTGGGCCCCCTGTCCAGTGGACATGTGGGGGACAGAACTGGAACACATCCCGGGACCCCGTGGTACAGCCCAGGCCGAGAGGTCAACGTGTGGGGAGGGGGTGTGTGGGCCTGGGCCACAGAATGAGCCTCGGAAGGCTTGGGGGCAAGGGTTGGAAGCGTTCAGAACCTTCGCCAGAGGTGGTAGAAACTGTCGCCAGCAAAGAAACAGCAGGTCTCTGTGGGGCTCCTGCTCAGACCCCGTGGGGACAGCCTTTTGTGTCGAAGAAGTTCCCCATCTATTCTGAGACCTGAGCTTCTTAAAAATTGAGAAGCCATTGTTAAAAGGAGGATACCCCCCAACTGTGCAGAAAGGGGATGGGGAGCAGGGTGTGCTCTGGAAGAGCAGGGGATACCCCCCACTCCCCACCCTAGGACATGCTGGAAGGAGCCACCAGCTCAGGCCTGGCCCTGCATCCACGCTGAGCTCTGCTGTCCCCACCCCATACCTGGCAGGCGTCCGAGGCCCTTGGAAAAGGGGCTCCCAGAGCTCTTCATTCTGGAGCAACACCTTGCGCAGAAAACGTGGAATAATTCTGCTGTTCTGCCCTGTTTTTAAGTCCTCACATTTGCCTAATTTGGAAACCGAGGGTGGAGTCAACTGTAATGGTCTTGCATGCCCTCTGGGTGGCGCCAGTGCAGTGAGCTGCCCTGGCCTTCATGGGCCCTGTGGACCCCCTGGGACCCCGCTGGTGCAGGGCCACCCAGCCGGCTGCACCTCCTCCTGGCAGCCTTGCCGGCTCCACGTTGGATGGTTTCAGCCGCCACGGGCACACACCCCCGTAAGGCCCTCGTTTTCTCCACCTCGGCTGGTCTCTCCCTCCTCACTGAGCAGACCCATAAAAGTGTCTGGCCGGTTGTCACGTCCCACCCACTAGGACAGATGGGGGGGGCGGGAGGGCGGGCACAATGGAAAAATCCCTGGGGCCAGCTGGACAGGGGCTAAAGACAGCAGCACTGAGCCCAGACACGGAGTGGGACTCAGCCCAGCCCCGTCCCTGAGGAGGAGACACAGAGGGGGTTGTGCTGCATGGGGAGGGGCGTGCTGTGCGGGGGACAGGAAGTCAGAGGCGTGGCAGAAACCACGCAAACCCAGGCGAAGGCACGTCCAGCCCCTGCCAGGTCCGACCCAGAGGTGGGAGCACACCTGTGCTGCTCTGGCCCCCAGGAAGTGGGAGGGATGGCGGCAAGACAGCAGCCATCTGCCCAGACAGGATGCCTCCCAGTGCCACCTCCCCCGGGAAGCCTTCCAGAAGGCAGCCCAGATGAGCACCCCTCCACCCTCCCACTGTCCCTCCTGGCTGGCCCAAGGGGCCTGCAGGGAGAGAGGAGCCTCTTATGGGAGGTGGAGGAGGTTCTGATGTTGGGGTGCCTATCCATGGAGTGAGGGGGCAGCCACCCAACCACAAGCAAGGGTCAAGCATGTGACTCAGGACAGAAATTTCCAGGCCAAGGGGGCACAGATGCTTCGAGGGCAATGAGGTGCCTACTTCCACGGGGGGCGGCTGGGCTGGTAAGATGTTCACTTGCGTCGCGCTGGGGCTACAGGGAAGGACGTAGAGCTGGGTGGTGGAGGAGAGCAAGTCCTCACACCACCACCAGGCACCCAGACCCAGCTGTGCCTGAAGCTGTCCCTGGTTCATGTCATTGAAAAGTCTAGGGGACGCATTTTGTTCCAGACCCATTTGACTTAGTCAGGATTCCTTCCAGCAGCTTGTGGCTCAATGGGAGGCCAGACAGGCGTGGAGTTGGCACTGAGAAGTGGGGTCACCATTAAGTCACTGCCCTGAACACAGATCTCTGGGCCCGGGAGCCCCCACCCCACTCAGGGGCGGGGAAACAGAGGAGGGGTGGTGGGTCCTGTCAGAGGCAGATCCTCAAGGTCAGGCAGACCCCTTTTATCCGCCTGACCTTGATAAATGGCAAACGCCCACTTATTAATAAGTGGGCCGTCTGTCCCCCTCCCCGCAGCTGGGGCGTCTCTGCTCCCGACCCCGAGACTCCAGCCCACACACCGGCTCCTAACCAACATCATCCACGTCTTTTTAACAGTGCCACAAGCCTGGAACACCTGCTTTTTACTTTTATATCCGTTCACCTGTCACCGCAGCCGCGCACAGAACCGTCCGTGTGAGGGCGTCAGCCAAGGGAAGGAGCAGAGCGAGGGGCTCCACGCTCTCCTGGCGTCTCGAGGCGCCGCGGGCCCAGGCACTCACGGCGGCCGCAGTCTCCCAGGCAGCCAGCAGGTGGCGGCATCCGACCAAAAACTGCGCGCTCCCGCTCCGCTCCGCGTCCCCCAACGCCGGCCCACACCCACCCGCCTCCGGCCCTTCTCGAGGAAATTGAAGGTCCTTGGCTCCCTGACCCGGAGCTTACACACCCCCACGGCCGGGCCGGCTGCTCACTGACCATCCCTGGGCTGAGAGCCACGCACTGGATTAATCTGATCTCCCTCAAGAGATGCTCCGGGCCTCAGACTGAAAGCCAGTCTCATCGCGCCTGTGACCCCACCTAACACGCCCCCACAAATGATGTCGACACCTCCCTCCCGGACTTCAAATGCCCCCCTCAATGTATGCATAGTGTACCCCCCCAGCCTCGTCCCCGATGTCATTGGACCCCAGGCCCCCCGCAGCCCCCACCGCTCTCCTCGTCCAGGGCACCTGTGGCGTTGGCTCACCGGTCTCCGGGTCCTCTGTCATCCCTGCCAGGCCGGCAGGTGCACCCAAGAGGGAGCGCCCCAAGCCGCTGACCGCAGCATTGAAGATGCTTCCCTCCAGGGATGGAGCTGGGGTGGGGGTGCAGCGTCAGGGGCGCGCAGTTTGCCTCTCGGGTTACCTGGCTGTGCAGCCGCTGGGCTCCCTGCACACGCTCGGGGCTGACGGTCAGGGCGTCCTCGGTGTGCCGCGCGGCGCCAGAGGCGGCTCCTGCAGGAGGGACGAGGGCTGAGGACCGGACGGACTGAAGCGGGTGTCCACGGGAGACGAGGGTGTTTTGTGGGGGCCACCTCAGGGGTGTCAGGACGCAGCAACGGGGGGGCGCAGGCTAGAAGCCGGTAACTCGCTCGTGGGTCCTCCGCCCCACCCCATCTCCATCCAGACCCCCAGACCCCTCCGTCCCTGCGCTGCCCCCGCCCCTGCCGGTCTGGTCTTCCGCGCGGGTGGAGCCGGGCTTGGGAAGAAGAGGTCGCCAGGTCCTCTCTGATTGGACGGCCACGAGGTCCCACCGGGGCGCCCCGCACCTTAAAGGGAGAGTGAGGCGCTTGGGTGCTGGAGCCCGCCTCCGGGCCCGTAGCGCGGAGCGGGAGGCGGGGCAGGGGCGGGCCGGAGAGGCCTGGCGCGCAGAGGCTCAGGGACCCACAGACAGCAGGACGGGCGTGTGCAGCCGGGAGCAGCAGAGCAACAGCGGCCAGCTCGGGCGGGCCTCGGGGCGGCGAACCCTCGGGCTCCGGCGGCGGGCCATGGCGGAGCTCAGGTCGCTGTCAGGGGACGCGTACCTGGCGCTGAGCCAAGGCTACGCCGCTGCGGCAGCTGGCCTCGCCCTCGGGGCGGCCCGGGGGCCGGATGCAGCGCGCGGCTACGGCGCTCCAGACTTGGGTGGCGACCTCCCCGCGGCTCCCCGCATCCCGGCAGCTGCGGCCGAGAGCAGCGGCGAGCAGAGCGGCGACGAGGAGGACGCCTTCGAGCAGCGGCGGCGGCGGCCCGGGCCGGGGGGCGCGGCGGATGCGCGGCGGACGCCCCGGGAGCAGCGCTCGCTGCGGCTCAGCATCAACGCGCGCGAGCGGCGGCGCATGCACGACTTGAACGACGCGCTGGACGGGCTGCGCGCCGTCATCCCCTATGCGCACAGTCCGTCGGTGCGCAAGCTCTCCAAGATCGCCACGCTGCTGCTGGCCAAGAACTACATCCTCATGCAGGCTCAGGCCTTGGACGAGATGCGGCGCCTCGTGGCCTACCTCAACCAGGGCCAACGCCTGGCCGCGCCCGTGGCCGCCGCGCCGCTCACGCCCTTCGGCCAGGCCACCGTCTACCCCTTCTCTGCGGGCGCCGCGCTGCCCTGCCCAGACAAGTGCGCCGCCTTCTCCGGGACGCCCACGGCGCTATGCAAACACTGTGAGGAGAAGCCCTAGGGGCCCCGGGCCGCCGCCTCTTCCGCACGCGTCCTGGATTTCACGTCGCCCACGATGCGTGTGCCACCCGGACCTCGCTCCCAGCCCGTGCGCGCTGAACAGCTTGGGGCCGCGGGAAACGCACAGCCCTTCCTGACCCGGGATGGAGCTTTGAGTGCGGCACTGGAATCCTCGCCGGCGAGTCGGAAGTGTCCACCGGCACCTTCCCAACGCCCCCAGCCATGGAGGGGGGGACGGGGTAGTGGCGACCAACAGTAGTTTTTGGGGTGGTGCTGCTCACGTTCAACAAGAGAACCAGGGTTACAGCGGGAGAGGGGACTGCCGGGACCCCTGGCGGATGGCCCCGCGGCAACAGCCCGAGCTCCACCCAGGGCTCTCTGAGCGCAGGGACAGAGCGTAGCCTGCTTAGCGGGTCGTGGCCCTCGCATTGGGGCCGTCCTCGTCCCCGTCTGCCGCTCTTAACCCAGCTGCGGGGCTGCGCTCTGGGTGGGCGGGATCCCGAAGACGCGCAGCGCCCCGCAGCGCCCGCCTCTGCCAGCTCCTCGGCCCTGCGCCGCCGGAACCTATGCGCCCTCTGCAACTGTCGTCTGCCAAGGAGCTGGACTTCGGAGCCAAGCAGAGCCGGGTGCTGGCTTTTCGGCTCTCCCAAGTCTGAGTGCGTTTATTTTCTTGCCTAACTAATCTCTAGAGGTGAGTGGATGCCAACGCCCACTGCCTCCAAACCTGCGGGATTTGTGCGCCGAACAACCCGTGGACTCCCCAGGGGCGGCCCCGGTGGGGTTAAATGGCGACCGCCCTGCGCCCTCTGCTTCAAGGCGGCTGCCTGGAGCAGGAGTCTCTCCTTCCCGCGCCCACACTTGGCCGTGGGGAGTCAAAGGAGGGCCCGGTGTAGCCCCGGCGACCCAGCAAAGCCCCTCCCCACCAACGCCACACGCTTTGGGGGGAAGAGGCCGGGCCAGGGGTGAGTACCGGAAGGGCCCGGGGCGAACGGTGGGGAAGGGGGTTAGGAGGTCTGTCTCTTTGATGTCCGTGGACAGCTCAGAATTGTGTCCCCGTGGGTCACAGCTCACACGCAGCCCTGCGGGTGCCCAGGGGACGGAGCTGCTCCTCCGGCGGGTGGCGAGGCTGCTCTGCCACAATCTCTGGCTTTATTAACCCCATTTTCTCGGCTGTCGTTAAGGCGACGCTACCCGGGAGGAGACGGCCGCCCTACCAAGCGCGGCATTTAGCTTTAATTAATACGTTTCAGAGGCCCTTTTCTATTTGCAAAGTGAAGCGTGTGGTTGTTTTATTCATCAAGACGGGTGCGTAATACCAGTGTCTGCTCCTTCCCGATCTCATTTTTTCAGTCTTTTTCCCTCCAGCAGACACAGCTCTGGGTTTAGTGCATTCGCAGAGCTGAGTGTTGGAAACCCTGTTTGGAATCCCCTCTGGAGAGAGGCAAACCCAAGGTCCTTCCATGCGGGGCAGGGTGGGGACGGGGGTCACACCAAAGGGACCCCCTCCACCTCACAACTCACTCACAATCTGAAATCCGGGTGGCGACTCCTGGTCAAGACCACCCATGTTTGTCTTCAGAATAAAGTATTTGATGTCAACTTATTTGTTTAAATATGATCCCATTTTAACATCGAATTGGCGTTCGTTTGCGAAGCTCCTCATTTCAGTTTTCAGATTGTCTGGGCAGCGTGGGCCACCGGCTCCCAAACCGGAGTCTCGGCCGTCTCTGAGGTGTGGACGCCGATCTGTTAGCAACAAACACGTGAAACAATCAGGCAAGGTGAAGGAGAAAAAATCTCTGTTGGGTCAAAAAATAACGATTTTTAAGAGAACCATTTAATTGATCAGAAACCCTTCCAATAACTTCATTTAAGTAAAAGTTAAATGAAATGAAAACTTTTTTTAAAATTGCAAAGCGGTTTCTCTCCTCTTCCCCCAAAGTCGGCGCGCCTTCCCCTGGGTTCAGATGATCGATCGCCTTTGCAAAGTGAAACCAGGCAGGTTCTCAGCAGCGCCACTAACGAGCAGGCTGGTGCATCCAATGGACGTCATCTGGTGTCTCCCAAGGCGGCACCGCACACTCCCTGTTCTCCGACGACCTGGGCGCTGGAGACTCTCAGCACCAAAGGCCTGGCTCCCCACGGTCCGCCTGCCCCAAACACGACCACCCAGAGGTGCCTAATTCCAGCCGAGACCCTCTAGGAGCAACGTCTGGGGCTCCAGCTGTCTGCCCCAGGGCTGTGCTCCTGCGGGCGTGGGGGCCCGGCTGCGGGTCAGCTTGGAAGGACTCCCCACCCACCTGGCCAGCCGAGCCCTGGCTTCTGCGCGCCGAGTGTCAGAAAGATCAGCATCTTCCTGACGCTCACTCTTCAGTCCGTCTCGGGTGAGGCAGGTGCACCAGCTGCGGTGAGTACCTGTCCTGGGACGGAGACATGAATGGCAGCCCTTTACACCAGCACTGTCCCCGACCAGGAGAGTGCCTGCCACGCGTGGGATTTTATGCTTTCTAGCGGTGAGGCAGACAGAATGACGTCAGAGCCAGCTGCAAAAGATGAATTAGACCCGATTGATGTTAATGGTAACTTTGTTTATCAACTTAGGAGACATAGAATCTTTTCAACATGCCATCAGTACTTTTAAATGATTAGGGAGGCGATTTACTCTGTTTTCATCCGAGGGCTTCACAATCCAGTGTGTCTTTCCTTCAGGACCAGCCCCCCCCCCCCCCCCCCGCCCCCCGACCCCCCACCACACCGCCGGCAGGTGCTCAGTGGCGCCCCCTGCAGCTGTAGCCTGAAAATGTGAATATTTGAAGCGCCCTGTTTCCTTTGCTGAGATGATAAGTAATGATGCAAGGAGGCGATTCCAGACAGGCCTGTGCTTGCTTCCTCTTTGCTCCTGGCTCACGAGCGAGAGGAGCCACGGCCGTTTCCTACCCAGCACTGGTGGCTGGATGTCCACCTGGTTCCAGGTGCCACCCAGCATCATGCTGGCCGAGCCTCACTCAAGCCCCGGTTATGAGCCCTGGAAGCCGGGTTCCTGGGTGCTTGGGGCAGGTGGCTCCATAGGGGTCCCTTCCCGGGTCAGGAGAGGCCAGCAGCCCGGCCAAGGCCATGCACCCTGACTCCATTCAGTGACGGGCGTGCCTGCTGGCCTCTGCTCGCCAGGTGGGACTGGAGGATGTGTGGGTTACTAAAAAAGCTTGTTAAGCTAAGACTGGCCCTGGGACAGGCACGGCTGCCCCTTCTCTGCCTCCTCTGCCTGCAGATGGGTTTCTCCCACACCCCTGGGATTTGCTGCCCTGTGGTCAGGACCAAACCAAACTGCTGGCTGAGAGTTTTTCCACCTGCCTGGCGAGACCCCAGGACTTTTGGTCCCAGTGGTGCCCTGGACCATTAACACCCTGAGATCTGTGTTTCCCCAGGTAGGACATTCGCTCCCTTAAAACCACATCCCTGGTTGTCTGTAATAGGGTTTGGCATCCAAACTTGGGGGGGCAGAACTCGACCCAAACTTGCTCTGTCCCCAGGGGTGTCCCTAGCCTCCCCTGGTCCAGTCAGCCGGCACGGCTTCCAGGCAGACTCCTGGACCAGCCACACTGCTCCCAGCTGTTGGCTCTTGTCAGTTTTACCCCAGGACGGGCTTTCTCTGTGCTTTCCAGGATACGGGCTGCACCTCGGGGAGCCTCATCCTGCCTTACAAGGAGGCTAATGAGTATCCCAGGCCAGAAGCCCTTGCAGGTTGGGGACATTCAGGCAAGAGGCGCCTGCTGATAAAGGACAATCCTGTTTTCCTAAAAGGACAGGTCAGATGTGCACAACCTCGCCCCGTCCTCAGCCGACCGGGGGACTGGTGAGAGGCTCCAAGCCCCGGTTAATCCCGTGGAGTGATTACAGCAGTTCATCACATTGATTTGCTTGTGATACGTTTTTAGTCTTTAATCGCTTTTAGCATCCCATTTGAAGGGATGGAAATAGAGGGATTTACAGTGTATCAAATTATTTCTGCAACAATTACCTCTATGGACTCATAACTCTGGAAGTTATGTTACAATTTCCCAACGGAAGTCCAATCCATAAAATTAGAAAGTTAATACGCCTTTGCAGACGTAGCAACCCCCAAGGACCTAAGCCCACGTTACCACAAATGCAGAAAGGCTCAGCTAATTACCACAGTTACCTACGATTCCAGGGTCTTGCCTGGTTTAAAAAGTGGGTTAGCAGGTTTGGTCCCCGCCTGGGTGCCCAGGGCCTCTGTCTTCGTATATACGTATGCACAAGCTGCACCAAAGCGCGGCTCTGAGTGGAAGACAGCCAGAACTGCTCTGCACAGCACTGAGCAGGGTTAGCCTTGGGAGACATACGTGGAAGGGGGTCTCTGAATGAACCGAGGATTCTGCTCTTCCGAGACTGGCACATGGCATCGCCTGCTGCTGCCTGGACGTAGTGTGCAGGCTCTGGAGGCCTCTGCGCTGTCCCCGGGGATGCTGCTGGACAGTCTCACAGAGCAGCATGCCTGCAGGGCTGGAAGGAACGCGCAGGCTTCCCAGCCAGCAGGCTGTGCCTCCACGCCCCGTGTCGTCTGAAGTGATGAGCCCACAGTCGGCTGCCCTCCCGGAGCCCTGATGCGGTCTGACGGGAGCCCAGGCTCCCCTGGTCCACGTGGGCAGCCCTTGCTGCCCTGATGAGGCTGCGGCTGGTCTGGGAGCTTGCCACAGACCCCGAGACACAAAGGGGACCACCATGCTCTGAGGGCCACAGGCATCTGACAGGACATATTTGGTCGCCAGTGGCTGGCTCTCTGCTCCTGGAGCTACGTGTCCCGGGCCCTCCTGGCGCTCTCCTACCCTCCATGTCCCTGCTCTTTGATGACAGCTGGCACTGAAGTTACAGAGCCCCTGGGAATGAGGGCCTCCCCCTGCCACCCACGGACAGAGCCTTCCATTGCGGCCCCAGACAACCCTGGGCAGCAAGTACAGCGGCCGTCCCAGCGGGCTTCTGCCCCGGGGGTTCCGGCTGGGTCACAGCAGACACAGGGTGCGGGCGGGAGCCAGGCCTCCTCTGCCCGGTGTCCCCAGGGCCCTGACTGCTGGGGGACCGGTTCAGGCATGGAAACACCACGAGTTTAGTAACGGGGATTCCCCAACCCCAGCGTCCGTGAGTCAGCTGGCACCAGGGGCCAGGGGCGTGAGTGCTCTCTGAGGGAACCATCTGCTCCCCAGCCTGTGGGGAGGACCGGCCACCCCAGGGCCCCTCCTGGCTCCCAGTGACCTGTGAGTCCACGAAGAAGGCGCCTTCATCCCAAACACCACGGACAAGTGGGGAGGTGTTTACTTTATATTCGGGAATCTTGGTTTCCAAAGTAAATAAAATGCCTGGACTGCTGTTCAGCTCCCCTTGCATCCATCCTCCCTGCGGGCTGGGGGTCGGCAGCCACCTGCAGCATGAGCGGCTTCCTCCACAACTTCCTGTCAGCTCCTCCTCTCTGCCCCAGAGACTCCGGGGCCACGAGGGCCTGCATCCAGCCCCCTATGCCCTCACCCACCTCCCAGCTCCTCTGTCTCCTCCCCCTCTGTTCCCCTCTGTCCCTCTCTGTCTCTGTCCCCCGCTCTGCACCCTCTGCAGCTTCTTTGGGAGGAAAGCTGAGCTGCAGCTCCCCTCTCTGGGGGGCCCTCTCGGCCTGACAGTCACACACGCTCCTTAAGCGATGGCAGCTGTGAGGGTCTCAAGACCCTGGTCCCTGTCCCTGTGTGGTGCTGCCTGAACTGGGCTCCGAGTGGCCTGGCTGGCCTGCGGAGGAGGAGCGATCCCGCTGACTGGCATGCATGGCCCAGCAGAAGCTGGGGGACCCTGGGCGGAGACAGGCTGGGACCCCCGCACTCTGCCCGAGAGTGTCACCCGACCTCACGCAGGTGAGGGTACACACATGCGCATTGTGTTTGTGTGTGTGCGAGCACATGTGTGATGGGTCCTGTTCATGAACACATGTGTGAGCACACATGTGCTCATGGGTGTGCATGTGATCACATGTGTGTGGGTGTGTTGTGTGAGGGCTGCAGGGAGCAAGGACAGCACATGTGGCCATCAGCAGGGGTGACTCTGCAGAGAGGGGACAGGAGGAGAGCGGGGGACCTTTCTCTGAGCGGCGGTCACTTCCCGGCTCCCAATCGCTCACCCCAACACGCCTGTCCAGCCTGGCCGGTGCCGCACGGACCCCTGGAGCCCCTCTGGGTTTTGAGGGGCAGAGGAGAGGCCCTCCCTGCAGGCAGGGGACACACCTCTGGCAGCACAGGAGCTGGCGGGGGTGGGGGAGGACCATGGCCCACCAACTGACCCCGTAGGGACAGGGGTCGGCACCCCCGTGAGCACGTGGTCGGGTGACCTTGCTTTAGTTGTCCTGTTGGGTAAGACTGGCTGAGAAGTAATTCTGAGGGGACGTGCCCCCCAAACTGTTAGTTGTCCTGACAGGCCTCTCTCCGCCGCGGCAGGGGACCCAGTGGTTAATTAATGCCGCGCTGGAAAGTGGCGGCGCTGGGGAATGAGGGACGTGGGTGGACCTCCAGGGGCACTGGCCTCATTAAGCAGCCTCGTTCCAGCCGCACAACTGCTAAGTGGGTTGTTCAAGGGGGCCCCTCAGCTTCCAACCGCTCCCCTGCACGCGCCACGTGGTGAATGCAGGGCGTTTCCCAAATAAACACAAACAAACAAACAGGGCCAGAGGCACCTCCGGGCCAGCAGGCCTTCCTCGGAACACCAGGCTTGGACAGTGGGGAGCCTCTCTGAGTGGCCGGCAGGTGCGGGACGGCTGTGGGGGGCATGGGGGACGCCCAGGCCCTCGGCTCAGGGGACAGTGATGATGAGCCAAGGGCACTGAGCCGTCCTCAGGACAAAGTGGGGATCCCAGACGAGCTCCACACCCCAGAGTGCTTCACCTGAGTCAGCTGTTCCCCGGGCCAGACAAGGTCCGTGGGCTACACGTGGGCGACCTCGCAGCTGGCGGCGCTTTGTTGAAGACCACTGGTCCCCCCTGGACCACCCGGAGAGCCTGCCGGTGCAGAGAAGCCGAGGCAGCTGTTCGTGTTTACAACGTGACTGTTTCCTCTTTGTTTTTATTGTGGTAAAAACACACCCACCCTGACTGGTGTGGCTCAGTAGATTGAGTGCCAGCCTGCAAACCAAAGGGTTGTGGGTTCGATTCCCAGTCAGGGCACATGCCTGGGTTGCAGGCCAGGTCACCAGTAGGGGGCGCACGAGAGGCAACCCAACACATTGTTTCTCTCCCTCCCTTTCTCCCTCCCTTCCCCTCTCTCTAAAAACAAATAAATTAAATCTTTTTTTAAAAAACGAAGCCCATATTCGTTAAAAAAATACTTAACATAAAACGTATCATTTAAAATTTTTTTTTCTTTCTTTTCCTTTGGCTTCTACATTTCCCACCCTATTCTTAACCTCCCCCGTCTATCTTCTGCCTACCATTTATGCTACTTATTCTCTGTACCTTTTCCCCCTCTGTCCCCTCCCACTCCCCCACTGAGAAATCTCCATGTGATCTCCATTTCTGTGATTCTGTTCCTGTTCTAGTTGTTTGCTTAGTTTTTGTTTTCATTTTAGGTGTGGTTATTAATAACTGAATTTTTTGTCATTTTACTGTTCATATTTTTTATCTTCTTTTCCTTAGATAAATCCCTTTAACATTTCATATAGTAAGGGCTTCGTGAGGATGAACTCCTTTACCTTGACCTTGTCTGGGAAGCACTTTATCTGCCCTTCCATTCTAAATGACAGCTTTGCTGGACAGAGTCATCTTGGGTGGAGGTCCTTGCCTTTCATGACTTGGAATACTTCTTTCCAGCCCCTTCTTGCCTGTAAGGTTTCTTTTGAGAAGTCAGCTGACAGTCTTATGGGAACTCCTTTGTAGGTAACTGTCTGCTTTTCTCTTGCTGCTTTTAAGATTCTCTTTATCTTTAATCTTGGGTAATGTAATTATGATGTGATGTGGACACCGGCCTGCAATGTCCACGACGTTGTGGCTGAGATGAGACAAATTCACACAGACTACCGAGTCCTGTGGAGGAAAAGGGACAGCACGGCCACTCTCTCAAGAGAAGAGTGCCCCAACCCTGCCTTGACAGGCTTTTATTTCTTTCCTGGGCACATTACCTTGAGGATGGTCCTCATTTATTATGCACAGGTTCGCCCTTAGGTGGTTACCTTTTACAGAAAACAAAGGAGACGATGTTCTGTTTTTTTTTAGGTTTGGTTGTTGATAGTTGTAAGTTTGTTGTCATTTTACTGTTTGTATTTTTTATCTTCTTTTTCTTAAATAAAATCCTTTAACGTTTCATATTATAAGGTCTTAGTGATCATGGACTCCTTTAACTTGACCTTATCTGGGAAGCACTTTATCTGCCCTTCCATTCCAAATGATAGCTTTGCTGGATACAGTAATCTTGGATATAGGTCCTTGCCTTCCATGACTTCTAATACTTCTTTCCAGCCCCTTCTTGCCTTCAAGGTTTCTTTTGAGAAATCAGCTGATAGTCTAATGGGAACTCCTTTGTAGGTAACTGTCTCCTGTTCTCTGTTCTCTTGCTGCTTTTAAGATTCTCTCCTTATCTTTAGTCTTGGGTAATGTAATTATGATGTGCCTTGGTGTGTGCTTCCTTGGGTCCAACTTCTTTGGGACTCTCTGAGTTTCCTGGACTTTCTGGAGGTCTATTTCCTTTGCCAGATTGGGGAAGTTCTCCTTCATTGTTTGTTCAAATAAGTTTTCAATTATTTTGTTCTTCTTCTTCTCCTTCTGGCACCCCTATAAGTCGGATGTTGGAATGTTTCAAGATGTCCTGGAGGTTCCTAAGCCTCTCCTCGTTTTTTGAATTCTTGTTTCTTCATTCTTTTCTAGTTGGATGTTTCTTTCTTCCTTCTGGCCCACACCGTTGATCTGAGTTCCAGTTTCCTTCCCATCACTATTGGTTCCCTGTACATTTTCCTTTGTTTCTCTTAGCATAGCCTTGATTTTTTCATCTAATTTGCGACCAAATTCAACCAATTCTGTGAGCAACCTGACTACCAGTGTTTTGAACTGTGCATCTGATAGGTTGGCTACCTCTTTGTCACTTAGTTGTGTTTTTTTCTGGAGCTTTGATCTGTTCTTTCATTTTGGCCTTTTTCTTTCTTTCTTTTTTTTTTTTTTTTGTCTCTGCAGGCCTCTTATGTAGTAAGGGGTGGAGCCTTAGTTGTCCACTAGGGCGGGGACACCCACGCGCTGCGCTGTGACGCTGTACGTGAGGAGGAGTCTGAGAGGGAACAGTGCCACTTGCTCCACTCTCTGCAGCTTTCACTCACATCCCCCACTACCCACAAGCAAAGTGGGCCCTTCTGGTGCTGCTTCCCGAGTGGGTGGGTTTGTGTACGTTCTAGGCCCCTGTGGGTCTCTCCCACGGACTCTCCTGTGAGGCTGGGAGTATCTCCCGCTGCTGCCTCAACCCCCACAGGTTTTTAAAGCCAGAGGTTTAGGAGCCCTGGATCCAGAGCCCTGGTGAGGGTCTGTCTCGCTCCGCAGTTGTCCCTCCCGGTTTATCTGCATGCGAATGTGGGACTGCCTGCTCCACCAGCTTCCACCTCGCTGTGAGTCCTCTCCACCCGGCTGCCCGTCTCCACCCCTCCTGCCCTCCTGGGTGAGTGTTTCTTCTTTATCTCCTTGGTGGTTGGACTTCCATACAGTTCGATTTTCTGGCAGTTCTGGTTGTTTTTTGTTTTTAAATTGGTTGTTGTCTTTCTTTTGGTTGTGTGAGGAGGCACAGTGTGTCTGCCGACGCCTCCGTCTTGGCCGGAAGTCTTTTTGTGACTGTTTTTAAATGTACAAGTCAGCAGCATTAAGTCCATTCACAATGCTGCGTGTGAACCATCTCTTTCTCGGACTTCGTTATCACCCACAGTTAAAAAAATCACACGGAGACCCCGCACACCGTCCTTGGTGCTGAACGCCCTCGGGACGTGTCTGTCTGTCTCTCGCATTTCCTCTGTTCTCGAAACACATCCCCCAGAATAAAACAACAGTGCTGGCCTGGCTGTGGAGGGCGGCTTCCCGGGGAGGTGAGAGGCGGCGAGGGTGGGGCCGGAAGTGTGCGTCCTCCCCGAGAGGGCCTGGGACAGCG
Source organism: Desmodus rotundus (assembly GCF_022682495.2). NCBI lineage: Eukaryota > Metazoa > Chordata > Mammalia > Chiroptera > Phyllostomidae > Desmodus > Desmodus rotundus. Next base: position 94,197,839 of record NC_071392.1, read on the forward strand.
CTGATCGAACAGGAACGACAGCCGTGGGGGCCGGGCAGGGAGGTGCCTGTGACACCACCTTCCCAGAGCTCAGTACCTGGGGACTCAGGCTGAGGAACGACGGGTGGGAACCCATCGGGAGAGGCCATCTGAGAGTCTCAAAATGACACAGGAGACACTCATGGAGTGAAGGGCTGTCAGGCCGGAGCCGGTGAGAGGAACGGGCCAGGAGAGGCTTTACAGTCCGTTCTTCGTCCCCATGAAATTGAAATGCGAAAGAGGCTTTTTCCTCCTTACATTCTGGCTCACGTTTTTCTCCTGTTTTGCTTCCTTGATAGAGGAAAAGTGTGGGGGTGTCTTTCACAAGCAAAGTGAGTTTAAGGCCTCGTTGAGGAAGCCACCGATGTCCTGAGTTCACAGCCATGTGCATGTGAGCGAAGTGCCCCACTGAGCGGCTCAGCCCCTGTGCCCCGGCCCGTAGCCGCCAGCGGCACTATCCCTGTGACCGGGAGGCCCTCCTGACTGCCAGTGGTGGCTCAGCGACCTGCCCGGTGCAGAGGGCACGTCACAGAGGAGACTGTGACCACATTCCCTCCTGTAACAACCCAAGTAACTCTCCAATTTCCAGTTTGCGGAGATTTAGTATTGACCGTGGCTCCGACATGGGCTCCCACTCTAACCCAAAGTCACTCATTAAGGGGGGACCGGCAGACGTCAGTGGGCGGGGCCTGCGGGCCGAGCTGCAGGCTGGACATCCCAGCACACGGCCCAGATGGACGGAGCTGTCCTGGCTCTCTGGTATGGGCGCTAAGCTGAAGCCTTGACCCGCTTCCCCACACATCACACATGTGAAAGCTGCCAAAACCCCAGGCTGGCAAAGCCCACAGACACTGTCCCCAGACGCCTCCGGACCCAAGCTGGCCTGAGACGGACGAGGTGACCTGGCCTTCCTGTCCGTCCCACCCGGGAGTGGCTGCCCCCCGGGTCCCCTGCAGCCACAGCCAGACCCACTGGCAAATCCCACCTAGAAACGGCTGGGCGTCCTGGCCCGCCTGGCAGACACCCCTGGCCAGCGTTGCCAGGTTCAAAAAGGAAACAAAAGCAGCAACTGATCTTTCGTGTGGCTCCGCCCCCAACGTTGCAAAGGATGCACTTATACCGAGAATGCGGTTGTTGTTTGTCTGAAATTCAAATTTAACTCAGCATCCTGTGGCGTCATTTGCTGACTGTGGCTGCTGGCTCCAGCCCCAGCACCCTCAGTGGCTGCAAACCCCGCCCTGGGCACCCTTCCTCTGAAGACCCATGGGTTTCCAGGGTTAGGGCTGACTGTAGGATTTGAAGTCCCAAAGCCAAATGAAAATGAGAGCCCTCGTTCAAAGCTACAGAGAATGACAACACAGTATTACACCCAGCACAGGGCCCCGGTGACAGCACAGGTCACAGCTTGTGAAGTCCAGGAGACGGTGGGACATAGCCTGTACCCCAACCAGGCTGCACACCACGCTGACCAGGACCACCGCCCTTCCCACTGTCCTCCTCCTCCTCCATCCCATGAAGCCCCCCTGCATCCCAACACCTGAGACAGCACAGCTGTGTGAGCAGCACCTTGGCCTCAGACGCCTGGCCTCTTTGCGGGGTGGGAGAAAGTTTGTTGTCTCAGCCTCAAGTCCTGGACACAAAGTATCAAAGTGCAGTGCCTTTCCTGACAGGTTCAGTTTCTTCTAAAACTGCTGAACTCGGTGGATACAAAGTATCAAGGGCTCCTACCCTTCCTCCCCTTGCAGGTTCTATTCCTCCTTTGGGCTAGTCAAGTCTCTCCTGTGAGTTTATTTTCCAGAGGGACAAAGGTCCCCTCCCAGAGCCCAGCACAAGCTCAGGGGGAGGATGGCTGCTGGTTCAGACCAGACCAGGGTCCTGGTTCTGGCTCCCTGGCTCTGTCCTCAGAGGCCCCATCCTGCATACTCCCCCCTAGTGGCTGCAAGGGGCTGGGCAGTGCAGGCGGACCAGGGACTGGGGACCAGAGTGGCGAGTGCACCCCAGGGCTGGTCCATGCAGCAGAGGATCTGTGTCCTGCCTTGCACAACAGTGTCATCATGGGGAACGGACCCTTCATGCACTGTCAAGGGACCCCATGCAGGGTGTCTGTAGGAGGTGCCCCATTGCCTGGGTGTTTGCTGAGCCCAAAGGTGGCGGGTGTGCATGTCCCCTACAAGCTGAGAATCCTAAATCCCATCCCACAGAGCAGCACACTGAGGCTCAGGGCGGTCAGCGGCCTGTCCAGACCTCTGGCCAACACAAGGCAGGCAGAGACCAGACACCGGGTCTGGGGTCTGAGTGCCTTTCCAGTTCCCAAGTGCAGCTCCAGCGTCAGGCCCCTCAGGATGTTCTAGCACAACCTCAGCTTCATTTCAGAACAATGGAAACTTAATAGAAAAACCACAGAGGGAATTTCATCGTTGCCGTTTCTGTGTGGGACCTGGAATGGCCACTCCTGTGATACAAAGTCCTCACTGCCATTGACCCCACGCCGTCCACTAGCACGAGTGTCTGTTGGGGATGATGTCGGCGGATGGCTGCGGCCCTTGTGCCTGCACCTTCCTCTCCTGAGTGCTCGGCAGGGCATCTGGGGATCCTGTGGGGACCCAGTGAGATGCCCCGCTGAAAGCAGGGAAGGGCAGCCTCCCTCGCTTACCGGGAGCCTCTCAGATCCCTCACGACCCTGGCACTGAAGATGGGCTGAGGGGACAGACATGTCCCAGAGAACAGAGGTCACCACCCTCAGGGACAGTCAGCAATGACCCTCAGCGGGAGGAGCCGATTTGCTCTTGAAAAGGAGATCCCTCCAACAGATGCTTGCCAGGAGCTCCCCTCTGATGGCAGAAACGGGGGGCTCGATGCCTCGCTCCCAGAAAGGAGCATCGGAGGGGGAGCCCAGCCCCAGGACCCCAGGATTGTTTGCGGGGACACTTTTATAAGTAGGAGGGGTATCTTTGGGGGGCTGTCCTTTAATCCCTTTGAGCAAACCACTCTAGCGTGGTGGTTTCAAACATGCCTGAGGTTGGGCTTTCCGCGAATTCCAACAGGTGTTGTGTCTGCTTGTCTTCAGCTCGGCTCCCCTCTCCCGCCCCACACTATCCCACTTGGGGCCCCCTCTCCCTGTCGGCCTGGGAAGAGGTCGGCCTTCTCGAGGGCCTGGGCCGTCCTGTCCGCTCTGTCCAGGTGAGGACCACAGCCTCTCAGCCCCCATCTGGCTCTCGGACGCATCCACGGCCTCGGGAGGCAGAATTCCAGGAAGCTGTGAGACAGCCGCCACCAAAGCCAAGAGCTATGGATGCTGCCGCCACCTGGCAGCTGAGAACACCTTTAGTGCCTCCTCTGTGATGGCCCCGCCGTGCAGCGTCGCTGCTCAGAGATGTGCAGGCTGTGTTGTGACAGATGGACACTCGCCTTCCAGCCTCCGTGCCCAAAGCCCGCACAAAGGAGCCCGGGAGGCTTTGCAAGCCCACACTTGCCTCAGGGCTCCTCCTGGATCCCGCTCTCCGGCTCTCTGGCTTTCATCAGCCAGACGCCTTAAGCACTTTGTCAACTTGGACATCTGGTCGCACATTTAAAATATTTTTATTTGCTAAAAAAAATTCAATAGCGTGGCAGGGGTTTTGCTGGAGAGCCGGGCACCCCCGGCACCCACAGCACATGCAGACCGACGACACCAGCCGCTCCCACAAGGAGCCACAAATGCAGCACTTGGAGCAGCCTCTGCATCTGTGTTTCCCAGCTGGCTGGGGCACCTCTGCATCCCAGGATCCATCCCCAAGCCCTGTGCCAGGGCTTTCTGGGGAGCTAGAGGAGTGAGGGTCAGGAGGTTCTGGAGACTTTCAGGCAGCTGACGTACCCCAATGATCGCTCCCGAACTGGTTCCCAGAGCTGGTTCCCAGAGCCCAAACAGCGATGCGTTCGCCTGCAGCCCCGCTCACTCAGGCCTTCGCACAGCTGGTCCCGGAGCCCCGAGTGCCCTTCACTTGTTTCTCCTGTCCCACCCCCTGATTCTAGCCGGATGCCTCCTCCTCTAGGAAGGTGCCCTGACTTCCCCCGGCCCAGCCAGCCCCATTTCTCCGTCCCACCAGCAATCCAGGCCTGCTTCCTCAGCCGGGCAGGACCAAGTCAGGTGACACCATGGGTCAGCACCTTGGACAGGGCCCGAGAACCCAGCAAGGATGCTGGGGGTGGGGGGTGGGGAGTCATGCAGTGTCACCCCAACTGCTAGTGGAGACAACAGCCAGACCTGATTTCCCCATCCACGGAGGGGTGGCCCCATGTGGCTGGGCCAGAGGGAGAGATGGGGAGGCAGGCCCAGGGACGCGGGCACCATAGCCTGGAAGCCCGCGGCACCCAGCGAGATGCTGTGTCCTCATCATCGACTCCTCAGAGGGGATGTGTGTTCTCTCTGGAGGAGGCCGCCTCTCCTTCCCCGTCCTCCGCACGGGCTTCATGTCCCTGCAGAGGCGCCAAGTCGACATGAAACGCACCCGCCTAGCACCCACCTTCCCGCTCTCGTGTGGCTGTGTCTCAGGCTGACCCTGGTCACCTGCATCCCCCACCTGTCCTCCTGCCTCTTGCCTGTGTCCCGCCCCAGGGGGCCCCTGGTGGGCCTGGGCCCCAAGGCCCCCACCGCTGCCATGCCAGGACCCAAGCCGGCGGTCTGCATTCTGCTGTCTCCCTCACCTTCAGATGTTCAACAGCATGAATATTCTTATTTTTTATTTAAAACTAATTTGGAGTTCTCGCTCTCCAAGGGGCTTCTAATCACCGAAAAGCGCCTACGGCGAGAGCTGATTGACAGGCCAACGTGGCCACTTCTGAAGAACAAATTGGCCATTGGCGGGGCCGCAGACAAAGGGAGACGCCGCAGGCTGGTTATTTATGAGCTATTAGGGGGCAGGCTGTCGAGTCTGCTCCCCACACAGCAAAAACACCTGTCAGACATCAGGGGGAGGCCAAATGCATGTGTATGAAAGCTACTTTGTTTCAAAAGTCACTAGAATTGAGTGTCAGCTAAAACTTAGGAAAACATTTACTCTTCAAACACCTTTGAGTCTTGCTGGTGAGCACGAGACACGGCCGCTATGCCTAAGACAGAGACGTGAGTTTGTACACAGGCGCTGACGCCCCACAGAGAGCAAGGCCCAAGGGAGGAGAGGCATCACCAGGGCCCCCAACACAGCCATTGGAGGTGGCCCTCCCACCTTGGGCACAGCCAGGTGCACAGGGCTTCCCCAGGGCCCTCTCTCCAGTCTTCACTTTTCTGCAAATAAACTGAACACTCTTGCTAAGTCTGGACAGCAGCAGCCTGTCCCCAGGGTGTGGCCAGGGACTGGGCCAGCCGCCCTGACTGTGCCCACCTGCCCGGCCTCACACTGACCCCAGATGAGGCTGCCCTCCCACCTGGGGAGGCAGCAGCCGGCCATTTGCTTTCTCGCTGAGAACTCCTGGGAAGATGCGAATTAGGGCCGATGCTAGAGGCAGGTGTGTGAGGGGGCCCCGGGGCCAGATGGGGCCAGAGCAGGGTGCTAATTAGGGAGTCAGAGCAGGGTGGGTCCCTCTGAAGGACCACCTGCTTCCCAAGTCCCCCTGCTCCCAAACAATGGAAGGTCGCGGGGACAGAAACTCGCCTGAGGCTGCGGGCCCCCTGACATCCTGACACTGATCAGACAGAATATCACAGACGAGGAGGTTTGCTCGGGGGTGGGGTGAGGTGGTGGAAGCCCCGCTTCCGTGGGCAAAGGCATCCCCCTCCCCTGTCCCCACCAGATGGAGGGGAGTGCTGGGCTGGCCAGAGACTCATCCCTGACTGTCCCTGGATGGTGGGGAAGGACAGGGCCAGGGGTTCCCACTCAGGTCAGGTGCGGGTGGAAGTGGGGAACCACACTGTTGTGGTTGAACTGTGTCTCCCCACCTTTGTGTGTGGAGGCCCCAGGACCCCAGGGTACACCTGTGCTCGGAAACGGGCCCTTACATAGGTGATGAAGGCGAAGGAGGCCCTGGGGGCCCTGGCCCACTGTGATTGTGCGGGGTCACAGACACACACACAGACAACATGCTGGCATCCCCACCGCCGGGCCCTTCAAGACAACGGCCCCTGCCATCACGGGGTCTTCCCTGGGGCTGTTCTCCCACCAGCCTGTCCTAGACCCGCCCACACACCCACTCGAGTGCCCCCCGGGGTGGGGTGCCCGCTTGCTCAGCCCCGTGGATCCTGTTCTTCCCTGTCTTTGTCTTCTCTGCCACTCTATGTGGGCTGTTCAATTCTTTGGCAGGAAGGGGGCTGTGACAGAGAGGAGACCCCGAGGTCTCCGCAGGAGTCAGCACAGCTGCCTGTGGGGGCGGGACTGCCTGCTGGGCTTTGGCCACTTTCAAGGGTCCCCGAGCCCCTCACCAGGACTGTGAGACAAGAAGGGGACCCACTGGCAGGCAGTGTCCTGGGTGGGGTTCTGGATGAGCAGCTGCCAGCTCAGGGTGGGCACAGATGCGAAGCCCAGTGAGGGCGGATGGCTCAGGGACAGCACCGTGGTGGGGACTTCTGTCCTGCCTCTGGCCTCAGGGAGCCGCACACAGCTTCCAGTCCCTACTAGCAGGATGCTGCAGGCCTGGCTCCTGGGCCTCAGGGTGCTGGTCAAGGATAGCACCCGACTACAGAACTCCTGCACGGCCTCTGGGCTCAGCGAGGCTGCTAGCTAGACTCCAAGAGGGACCTCCAGGTACCTCAGCTCTGGAAGGTCAGGGGTCCCACGGCAGAGGACACAGAGTCCCGGCCCACCTGCCAGCCTCCCTGCTGGCTGCTTTGAAAGTTGGGGGTGTCTTTTGAATTCCAAAGGCCAAGGGGCTGAGCTTGCCTTTAATTAAAATACACGTCCTTTAATTAAAGACGCCGTAACACACGAAGGACATCCACTGAAATACAATGTGTGACACACTCATTTCCCTGCTGTTAATTACTAATTAATGAAGCTATTTCAATTACTAGCTTCCCCTCCCCCCCGACAGCCCAGTGCCGGGTGGGCAGGTGGATTCCGCCACCCTAGCCCGCAGCCACCACGCTGAATATGCGTGCAGTGACTGCCACACTTGCCAATTAAACATGAAACAGTGAATCCTGGTCAGAAGTGTCCCCAAAGCACAGTCCTGTCCCCGTCTCCCTTCACAGCCCCAGCTGAGGCAGACGGGACTCTGCCACAGACAGTGGGGACAGACTATGGCCTCGGTCCCCAGAGGTGCCCCAACCAAGGGTGTCTGCACCCTCAGGGGGTCCCCCTGTGCATCCTACCAGCCCTAAGGGACCACTGCCCAAGGGGACAGATGAGCAGGAGTCCCCAGGGGGCAGGTGGGGACCCACAGGGCTCTGTGGTCCCACCGCTGAAGGACAAAGCCAGAAATGAGGCCCAGGGAAGGCAGCCCAGAGAGGTGGAGAGGCCATTACCATGCTAATTACGAATAATGAGCGGTCATTAAAGATCCCTCGTTACAGTAGGACAGAAAAGTGTCGCTTATGACAGGGAGGGGACAATGCCGCCTGTGAGCAGGAGCCTGGGGGAGGGCACCCAGGGAGGCCCACATGGGGCTGGGGGTGGGGTGGGGACAGGACCTGGGGGAGCCGGGACGGGGCCCAGCACTGGTGCCCACGGGGTGTCAGCCAGGACCCTCTCTGCACCCAGCCACCCCTTTCTGGCTGCTACCGGCCCATGTGAGGGGCAGCCCCGCCCCTGAGGACCCCTCTCCTGGGGAGGGGATAGAGGGGACCACCCCAGGCCTGGCCCTCCCCGTGTCCCTCTCCTCACAGTGGGTGTCCAGCCTCAAGCCCTCGCTCCCCATGCACGGTGCCCTGCGCCTGACACGCCTCCCACTGTCCCCTTCCTGCGGGGGGGGGGGATCCCCCACTGGTACAGGCAGCTCCAAGGGTCCTGGAAGGAGCCTGGGGATGGGGGCTGGAGCGGAGCTGACACAGCCCTGCCACGGCACCCTCTGCCGGCCAGCTGCAGGGTGACAGCAGCTTCGCCCTCCTGGGGGGCCTCCTAGCAGTGGGGTGCGGGTGGCAGAGCCCCTCCCTTGGGAGCGAAGGGACAGGCACAGTTTGGGTTTGGCGTTGGGGCCCCATCTGATGTCGCCGCCCGCACTCAGGGTCCCTGTTGGCTGCCGGGGGTCCCGCCAGAGCGGCTGGGAGTGGGGGTGGTGTTGGAACCTGACTGCAGCAGATAACACTGGGCAGACGGGCCAGGGCTACCCCCCCACACCTATGGGAACGCCCTGTAACCAGCGCGCTCCCTGACGGGAAACCCTCCCCCAGACACCCTCCCAGGGCTCAACATCAGCCTGGGAAGAGCTAGGGAGGCTGCCCCCAATCGAGGATGACTTTCTGGACCTGTCTGCTGTCCCAGGCCCCGCACCCCCAAACCCCACAGACACAGAGGCCAGGACCACAGTGTCCCCCTTCTGCACAGAGCCCACGGTCACCTCCAGGGTCCCGCATCCCTCCAGGGGCTCTGGGTTCCCTCTGGGGTCGGGGGAGGGCTCTCTCAAAGAGCTTACAGTTCATGGTGGATTGAAAACAAAGAGGCCCTTCGCACACCCAGGTGCACAGCTGCCTCATTCACAACAGGCGGGGGTGGGCAGCGCCCGGGCCTACAGGCGAATGGACAAGCAGAACGCGGTCCCTCCTACAGCAGGCTGTGCTCAGCGTTCAAAAGGAAGGAAGTCCTGACCCTGGCCACAACTTGGGTGGACATCAAGGACATCACGCTCAGCGACCTGTCACTGCAGGATGTGCACACTGTGTGACTGCACTGAATGAGGTGCTTAGAGTCACCAGAATCAGAGAGCAGAATGGTGGGTGCCCGCATCCAGGGGGGACCGAGTGTTTACTGGGGACGGAGTGTCCATTTGGGAAGATGGGCAGCTCTAGAGACGAGGGCTGGGCGGGGGGCGGAGGTGGGCGCAGCACTCCTGCCGTTGAGCCGCACACTTCCATGTGGTCATGAGGGTGGTCCGCCTGTCCTGTGTCCTGGGCAGTGTCCTGGGCTGGGCTCCCAGCTCGAGCAGCAGGTCCCGGAAGGCCACCCACTGAGGCCACTCACACAAGCCCAGCCGGGCAAACAGAAGGCCTCTCTGGGAAACAGACGGTCCCCCTGCACCTCTGCCCACAGGCCCGGGCTCCGGAGGCCTGACTCACTTTGCAACCAAGAATCTTTCTTTCACATTCTTTCTCATCAAAACGGGGAGACCACAGGGGAAGTTCGTGCTTCGGTAGAAACAAGGAGCTGTCCCTGTCTGGGTTGTGTGACCAGCGGGGAGGCACATGGGGCCCTGCCGGGAGCTGATAGCAGTGTCTCTCCTCCCACCAACCCCCCACCTCCACCCCACCATGCCATCCGCTGCCCGGCGGCGAGCGCATGCCTGCCCCAGTGTGCCCGGTGCTGGGAGCACAGCGCTGCCTTGCATGTGGCTGGGTTTCTACTGAATGAATTCGATACATCTTTAACAAGTGTCTATTCTTTAAAACATGTGTTAGAAATGTAACAGTCTTAAATAGTTTAATGGTCATCATTTAAATAAGGCTTCAGTGTGGTTTTCCACATTCTTTTCTCCCCGAGTACATCCGGCCACGCCTGTTATCAGTTCAGGAGAGACAGCTCCTCTGTGGGAAGGGGAAGGCGGGCCGCCAGGTCCTGGGGAACGTTATGGGCGGGGGGTCCCCAGGCGCCAGGGACGCAGAGCACATTGGTAGTGTCCAGGGATCCACAGGAGGGGGTCCTGGGGGTGGGGTCCTCAAAGATGGCCACAGGGCTAGAGCCCACCGCCCAGAGCTGGGGTCCTCACCCGGAGGCAACTGCCCTGGGGACACTGGGCAGAGGGGCAACCGAGGCCTGACCAGGGCTAGGCGCCGGTGCCGGCCCTCCCGCCCCAGTCAGCTGAGGCTCAGTCACACGACTGGGGGCCAGAGGAAGAGGCTCTGACACAGAGCCCTTCACCCCGTGGCTGATGGTGCTGGGTGTGTGGGGGCTGGCAGGGGCGCAGCTAGAGGTCCTCATGGACGGGGCCCAGGTCCACCCTCTGGGCCTTTCCGAACACCAAGAAGCTGCACAGCCCCAGGCTGCTGATGGCGGCCACCAGGTGGAACAGGGATGTCCAAGAGCCGGTGGTCTCTATCAGGTAGCCACCCAGGCCCACGCCCACAACACCTGCATCAGAGAGAGGGGACAGGCGGTCACCGAGGCAGTCTGGGGGGAGGGGCTGGCATGGAGTGCCTGGACCAGAGGCCAGCCTCAGTCTTGGAGGGACAGAGACCTCACCGACCAGCCAGGACTCCACCTGCTACCGTGTCCCTCTGCACCCTCCACAGGACACAGGCAGCAGGAGGGGCCTGGCTAGGGAACGAGCCTGCACTCTTCCAGGCACCCGGGCACTGGACCTGCGGGGACCCTGGGCCATGAGGACCTGACTCACACTCGAGGGGGGTCTGGGCAGCTCTGTTCTCTGCTTAGACCAGCTCTGAGGTCTGTGTGCCATCCCAACTGATGTCACATTGTTGGACCCCGGGAGGGTGCCACACACCCCACCCTGCAGAGCCAGAGGGAGGTGGGAGGCACCCCAGCACCTCAGGCAGGGGACCCCAGCCCGCCTCTTACCTGCCAAGGCCCCAGCTGTGTTGGCCACACCTATGAACAGGGCAGAGAGAAGGAAGACTGGTCAGAGGAGCCCCTGGTGACCCTACCATGGCCTCCCACCAGCAAGCAGCCCCTGTGGGCTTGGGGGGCGGGGACGAGGCCTGGTGAGCAGGCCCAGGCGGGGCGGGGGGATGGGCAGCTGCTCCCTGTTCACACCTGGGCCTGGGTCCTTACCAAAGAGAACGCCAGCGCAGGACGGGGCCAGGTCCTGGATATTAACAGAAATGCCACTAAGGGGAAGAGGAGAGGACAAGGGCAAGTGGCCCCAGGGTGGCTGCCCCACCCACGAAACCAATGTCAGTCCTCTGAGCCCCTGGAGCCCGGAGACCATCGAGGGGGTGCTTGGGACTGAGCCCCGCTTGGGCGCTCGGCCACCTGGGGCCACCCGAGCCCCCCACCCAACTCTCCCATCTCAGTGGTGACACAGTACAAGGGACCCTCTCCCAGGAGGACACACGGGAAGGCAAGCTTGCTGGAGTACACACTCCTTTCCCGTCCACAAATTTTTAAAAAAACCTTCCGTGGCCAATTCCAGAAACAACTTCCTGTGAGGTTTTTCTGGTGAAATGGGGCTGAAGCTGGGCACTGGGGGGGATGGGGGGGACTGGGGTCCCATGGACAGATGCAGACCACGCCGGCACATCATGGTCCAGACAGAAGCTGCACCCCGAGATCATCAGCACCTCCTCCCCCGGCCCCTCCTCCAGCGTGGTGTTTGCTTCTCCCTGCGGCCCAGGTCCATGCCAGCTGATACTTGGACAACCCTTTGCCTCCGTGGCTCACAAGTGGGGACCATCCACGCACGCACCCTCCATGGGCCCAGGAGCAAGGAGGCTGCTCTGGAGCACCCAGGACTCTGGGTGCTGAAGGTGCCCGAGGGCAGACGGGGAGGCTCTGGTGGGCAGGGCTTACCTGTGGTTGAAGGTATGGAGGCCGATGGAGGCCGATGCAAAGAACACAGACTTACAAAAGCTCGAGGTGTGGCCCAAGCACAGGATGAAGACGCTGGACAAGCCCAGGCCCATCACCTGCAGGGCCGACCGTGGTGTCAGGAGAGGGCTGTGCCTGCCCCCAGGGCACCCCCCGACCCCCCCACCTGGCTGGGGCCTGCCAGGGGGTGTGTGGGACTGGCTCCTGAAAAGCCGCCCCTGCTGGTAGGACCTTCACACCCCGTTGGATGTGAGCGAGCCCAGGAGTGGGTGCTGGAGCTCCGAGGTCCACAGGGAGCCCCGCCCACAGCGCAGAGAAGGGAGGCCAGTGCCCCCCCCCCCCCGCCCCCGACTGCCTGGGTGCACTGGCCGCCTTCTGGATCAGGGGACTTGGGGACACGACCCTCGGTTCCCAGGAGCACACAGGATGTCCGGAGGAGCCACCCCACAACCCCCTACCTGCATGAACTTCCGCACGGCGATGGTTCTGTAACCTGGGTGAGAGGGAGACCGGGATGAGTCCCCACTGGCCCGATGGCGCCGACTACCCCCTCCCCGCAACGGCACCCACAGTGGGGAACCCAGGCAGGGCTTCCCAGGGGGCAGGGCAGAGGAGGACCGAGCCCCAGGCTCCGGCTGTGGTGTCCTGTGTTGTGGGAGAGGCTTGTGCACACGCGTGGGAGTGCTCGCATGTGCATCTGCCCTGAGGTCCGTCCGCACTCGCAGGGCCCGAGGCTGCGGTCGGGCGACGTTCCAGGGAGGACATTCTGACAGCCACAAATGTGCTCCAGGGCCCTGGGCTCACACCTGACTGCGACCTCCAACCCTGCCAGGTGCCCTTTCCATGTTTGGAGGATTGGGGGCTGCATCCAGGCCTTGAGAGGTAACTCCCCCATCTCAGGGGACTTGGAGCCTCTCACTGTACCCCAAGGCCACCCTTAGTGGGGAAACTGAGGCTGGGGGAGTCCCCCATGAGTGGGCTCCCACAGGCCCCTCTGCACTGGCTCTGAAGGGCTGGGCATCTTACTCTCCCAGCTTGGTCTTTGTGGAGCGTGGCCTCTTCCCATCACTGTAGCTGCCCCCCAGAAGGGTGCCTCCCGCCTCACAAGGTGAGGTGAGGCCCCGGCATGGCCCCTAGCGCATCCCATCCCCAGGGCTCACCCTGACTGATGAGGTGGTCAGAGAGAAAGCCGCTGAACAGACTGGCCGGGACCGCCACCAACCAGGGCACCACGTTGAAGACCCAGCCCTGCAGGGAGCCGGGAGGGTCTCAGCAGCGCCCACCCTGCCCCCAGGACAGGCCTCCCTAACCCTCATGCATCCCCCCCAAGGCCGATCCCCGGTCTTCCTAACAGGCGCAGGCCAAGCGAGGCTAGGACCACGACGTGGCCCTGGGTGTGGCGGGGCATCTCAGCGCCACTCGCCTGCAGGTGTCAGGCCGCCACGGAGCCAGGCGGCAGGGGCCAATCTCCCACCCGGCGCTGCGCCCTGCAGGGGCCCAGGCGGCCGCACCTGGGAGCTGGGGAAGGTCTCCCTGAAGAAGGTGGGCAGCCAGGACAGCAGGATGAAGAAGGAGCAGGCCGAGGAGAGCTGGGAAAAGATGGCCGCCCTGTGGGGACAGGCGCCGCTCAGGGCCACCATCCCCAGCCCCCCAGGGACCAAGGCCACAGGAGACCCTGGCTCTGTGATTGGTCAGTGCCAGGGACATGCATCGTCCCCCCCCCCCCCCCACTCCTGCCCGCTGAGGTGACCCCACATGGCCAGCTCACCAGACAGAAGGCTTCCGGAAGAGCTGTCTCCAGGGAACCCTGGTGTGCCCGGACATCGGCAGGCCTTGCACCAAAATATCCAAGGCCAGGACGAGGTCTGGGGGGGAGCAAGGCGGACCCTGTTGAAAGCTCTTCGGAATCAGGAGGGCGGGGTGGCTCCCTCGGCCCAGCAGCCCACCCCCACCCTCCCCCTCTGTGTCTGGTGCTTTCGAGGGTCCCTGTTTGTGTTGGGTTTGAACAAATGCTCTTGGCCCTCTCCCTCCCTGCTCCCCGAGTGCCCCAGCCCCTTTCCACCACATCACGCATGGCTCCCCCGCCTCTGCCCTGTCCCCGGCCGACCTCTCAGCACTAAACGTAGTGGAAACCCTGGCCCAGAGTCCAGCACAGGCTTGTCCCCTTGTCAGGGGCCGAGCCGTAGCCCCAGGACCCCCGAGCTTGGGCTGCTCTCTGACTTTCAGGGTTGGTGGCGGCTGGAGGGGCCCAGGCTCCAGGCCCTTGGCCCTCCTGGGCAGCGCATTTGACGACTGCGCCTGCCCGGCCGCGGTTACCTTGTTGGCTCAGCAGGTACCTGTACACGTAACACACCCACAGCAGGGTGAGGCCGCCGGAGAGGTAGAAGACGCTCGGCCAGCCGTACCAGTCCAGGAGCAGGGAGCCCACCGCCCCCGTCACCAGCGTCCTGGGGCAACAGAGGACCATGGCCATGACCCTCAGCTGCATCCAGGCAAGGAAGCACTTGGACACCCCCACTGGAGTGCCCACAAGGCCATTCTCCCAGGCACAGCCACGGGGCCGAGACACGGCACAGGGGCCTGTGCGGCCTGAGTGTCTTATTCCTGGGCCTTCAGTGGCCTGCAACTGCGGTGTGGGCCTCTCCAAAATAAATCCCGAGTACCTGGCACACCAGCGGCCGGCCTGTTCAGGGGCTACTTCCCCGCTGCCCCTATCAGCCAGGAGACGTTATGGAGAAGAGCGCTGGGCCTGCAGGGTGGCTTCCTCTCCTCTCCCTGACCCCTGCTACGGTCCCAGGACACCCAGGTGAAGGGAACTTCCAGGTAAGTCCGGAGTGTGCCCTGGTGGCCCACGCTGTCCCTTTGAAGCCACGCTGCTGTAGGCAGCCTGGGCTCTGATTGGGCAGCTGCCGCCCACCCACAGGCACCCCATCACCCCTCTGATTCTTGCCTAGGCCTTGGAGCAGTGAAGTGAGCAGCCTGAGCCTCTCTGGGCAGAGGGATGTCCTTCCACATGGAGCACCCAGGGCGGCCAGGGGAGCACAGGGTTTCCACATCCAGAACATGACCAGAGCACAGGCCGCTTCCGCCTCCCCCATCGGGATGCCCCTCCCCCTGCACTCCCTCCCCCAGATCCACCAGCACAGGTGAGCAAGAGGTCGATGACGGGCCAATGCACCGGCAGCATCTCCTGCCGCCGGCACCTTGCACAGCGGCCGCCCAGAGCACAGACCAGCCAGACCCACGTTGCCCTGAGCCGCAGATGCACCCACGGGGCTCTGCCAGGACCACACACTCTTCCGCCCCCCGCACCCCCGAGATGGGCTCTTACCCGATCTGGGAGCCGGCCCCCACGGCGCTGTAGGTAAAGGCGCGCTCGCTCTCCCGGACCTTCTGCGACAGCAGGCTAGTCAGTGCAGGGAAGTAAACCCCTGGAGCAAGCAGAGAACGCAGGGGTCTGCGTGGCGCTGGGTCCCTGGGTCAGAGGGTCCAGTGCGAGCAGCCAGCTGAGGGTGAGAGCCAGGCTGGAAAGCACCCCATCGGTGATTATTCGGCTTGTGGTGTCCTTCACAGTCACCTCACCCAAGAGACCAGCAGTGACACTCAGCTAAGGAGTCACTCAGCTTGGGTCCCCGCTACCACTGTCACCCCGGCTTCCAGGCCACAGCGGCTCTGGAGTCCCAGCACACACGTGTGACGTGTCCACATGCGTACATGCTCACAGGGACCCACACTGCACACGCTGTCATACACGACCACAGCACACACGACCGCTGAGCCTGAGGGTCTGTGGGACTGCGGCGCTGGGCCCTGCGTGTGACGCTGCCCCGTGGCTGCACACGTCCCCACAGGGCGGCCGGGAGAGGGCACAGAACTTCCCTGTGTGTTTCTCTGCAACTTCCTGTGGATCTATAATTATTTCAACATCTAGTTTTTTAAAAACTGCTTTGGGGACTTCCGCTCTTGCCCATAATGCTGTGTTTTTCTCCAAAAGCACCTGGGGAAGTAAGGGCGGGGGACCAGGGCAGTGCTTGGTCCTTGCCTTCCCCTCAGGGCCCTGGACCTTGCCCATGGACAGCACCGATCCCCCAGGGTGACAGCAGCCCCTGGAGCCCCGGCCTGTCCCTCACAATGGGCCAACAGAGCAGCCACACAGAGAAGCCCTTTTGCCTCCCAGGAGGATGGGGAGAAGCAGCCTGAGCCCTATGGCCCAGCCCTGGGACCGTTGTCTGCAGGACTGAGAGCCACGCCAGCACCTGGGGAGGGTCCACAGGAGCACAGAGGCCGGTCCACCGGGACCACCCATGGGCGGACCGGTGCAGCTGATCAGAAAATAGGAACAGGCCAATTCCAGGAGACCTGGGGACCCCAGGATCTGAGGGGGTCACCAGCGGCCCCTTCTGCAGCAGGTGGGGTGACATGGTAAGGAAGGGCCAGGACCCACACACTAGGACCGCGTCCAGGAGACGGATGCTGTCAGGCGTCAGGCTGCGGCAGGCAAGAGCTCAGAGCCCATCCCGTCCCTGGAGGGGATTGTGTGCCACCTGCCGCCGGCTCCCCTGGGGCACAGGGGTCTTTGAGGGGCTCTCTCCAGAAGTCTAATGCCCCTGCCATGCCTGCCAGCCTGCTGGTGCTGACTGACAGTTATCACACAGCAGCCTGGTGGCCACCCGGGTCCCCGGAGTAGCCTTGTTGGCACAGAGGGCACCCAACATTAGAACGTGCCAGACTGTGAAGTGTTTCTAGAAATGGAAGTTGCTCGAGTGCCAAGGCATCGCCAGGCCAAGTTGCCCACCCGCCGCACACGGGCACACACAAGCACACAGAGCACCGGCCTATATGAACATGATGAATCCTCTCACACTCGTGTGCTCACACACATGGGCTCACGCTCCTGTGACTGAGGGCTGAGGACCAGCAGCGTGAGGGAAGCCCCCGGGGGCGTTCCTACCTTGCAGCAAGCCCGTGAGGATGCGCGAGAAGGTCATGAAGACCAGGTGGGCGCTGCCCAGGTGTGCGAGCAGCGGGGGTGGCGGCCGTGATGAGGCCCCAGGCAGAGGCCGACAGCAGGATGACCTTCTCACCCCCGATCCTGGGGGGCAAGAGGGTGGTGATGGGGGAGCCCGGCAGCTGGGCCATGCTGCTGGGCCAGCGACCCTGCTGTGGGGACACCCACCAGGGTGGGGAGTCTGGGCTATCCCTCCTCGGAGCAGCCCTGGGTGGAGGCTGAGCGTGAGAGCACAGGGTGCTATCCGTCCATCCATCCCCACACCCCCAGAGCGCTCGCCAGGACGCCGAGCACCCCCACCCTCCCTGGACCCCGGGTCTCCTAGCTCGGCTTCCTCTGGGGGGACTGTTCCCACAGGAATTTCCCAGGAGGCCACCCCAAGAGCACTCCAGCCCAGCACGGGGAGTGGGTGGCGGTTACCGGTCCCCCAGGTGGCCGCCAGCAATCTGGGTCAGGCAGTAGCCCCAGAAGAAGCTGCTGAGCACGATCCCGGCTTCCTTCTTGTTCCAGCCGAAGTCCTGGCTCATGGAGACGGTGCAGATGGGCATGCTGACACGGGCACAGTAGAGCAGGCATGTGCCCAGCAGCAGCGTCCCCGTCCACACCTGGCACTCAGGCCTGCAGGACAGGGGGCGCCAGTCAGGCCTGGGCAGGCAGGGTCTGAGGGAGGCACTGGGCCACCTCCCAAGCATCTAGGTGTCCCCCGCTGATTCCCAGGAGAACAGACAGGCTCTAGGAGGTGCCCAGAACAGCAGGGGTTCAGAGTCACCCACGTGGCCGGCTGCAGGGCCGCTGAGTCAGCCATGGCTGGGGTGCTCCGGCCCAGGGTCGGCAGCCATGGACCGAGGGGCCCCAGGTGGGAGCTGACAGCTGGTAACTCATAGAAAGGGCAGCAGCAGGCTGGGCAAGAGGACCCAGCTGCGGTAGAGAGGGAGGGTCCCCTGTGGGAGGACCTTGGGTGGGTGGGGCGGGGCCTCCAGGAAGGGGACACGGGCAGGGGGGAGGCAGCCCTCACTTCTTGGAAGGTCTCCAGACTAATGTCCACAGAGGGAGCGCCCATGAAGCTGGCCAGTGCTCCTGACTGTCACCAAAGCCAAGAGCAGCCAGAAAGTGCCACAGCCCAGAGACCTGCCATGAGGACTGGGCCTGCAGGAGCCCGTGGGCCCAGAGCAGCAGGGAGGAGCTGCAGACCCCGATCGCACTATGGGCTTCCCTTTGCAGCTGTGCCGGCACCAGCCCCTGCCTGGGACAGATGTAGGACACTGGTCTCAGGTTTGACTGACGGGGGAGGCTGGCGTGGAGCCCGTGGCACTGCAGAGAAACTGTCCCAAACAACAGTGCTCACTGTGCGGGGTGGGAGGTAGGACCCAGGGAGGGAGGCCTCCCTGCTGACTTGCATGGGGAGGCGTCCCTGAGAGGGGTGGGCAGCTGGGGACGACCGGTCAGGGCAGTGGCCAGGCCCGGAAGGAGCCTGCTGGGGGCTCAGGGTCCTGCCTGCCCTGGGCCTCACCCACCTGAGATGCTGCAGGGGGAGCTCAGGCTGTGGGAGGGGCCTGGCTGGTCACATGACATGTTAGTGCCCTGGGAGGTCTCTGGGGAGTGTCAGAGGTGAGAGTCCAGGGTGCTGGACAGAGTGCCCACGGGGACATCAAAGTCACCCAGGAAAATGGCAGGACTCGGCAGGGAGAGGAAGGTGGGGCAGCGAGCCAGGAACCCCAGCCCTGCCCTGGGCCTCAGTGTCCCCATGGGTACAGTGAAGAGGTTGCACTGGACCCTGGATTTCAAGCTGGGCCTCTGGGTGCTCAGCAGGGTCCCATAGGTGGGGCTCAAGGGCGCCCTCTGCCACTACACGCAGGTCCTCCCAACTCCCATCCCCACAGTTCTGTGAGGCAGGAGCCCCACCTGGCCACGCCTCTGCGGAGGCCAGGGCAGGGCTGTCCCTGGAGAGGACCCAGGGACCACTCAGCATCTGCTAGGAAGGGGCCATGGCTGTCAAGCCTCCGCCCTACGAACTGGTTCTTAAAATGCTTCTCTGAGCCCAGAAGCTCCAACAGCCCCATGGGGGCAGATGGGACAGGCCTCAGGGCCCCCTGCCTGAGAGGCCACGGTGGAGGGCCGGGCTCCTGCAGGTCTTCACAGAGTAAAGGCTTTGAGGGGATGGGTGTGGGGGCCGGGCATCCACACGGTCCCGGAGTCCCCCCACAGTGCTTGCCCGGCACCTGTCTGCATCTCTGACGTGGAACCCAGGAGCTCAAGGGGCCATGGGCTCCTCTGGGGTTCCAGGCGATCATGGGATCATGCCCGGGGCTTCTCCCTGAGGCTGCCCCCCCGAGACCGGACAAAGCCTGCCCAGAGCTCAGGGCCCACCCTCTGGCGCCCAGCGTCAGCCCCAGGGCTGCAGAACTGTCTGGGACTTTGCTCCCTCTGCACAAACAGTCCCACTGGACTTACCAGGGACACACAGAGCCCGGCCGCTCTAGCTGCCACCCAAGAGAGCAGGCAGAAGACCCTGTGACCATTCCTGGTTCCCAGCAGGGCTGAGGCCCCCAGACACATGTCCTGGGGGGACCCACACAAGCCCACAGTTCTGGTTTTTACTGCCAGGAAGACAAAGGGAGCAAAGGGCACAGGAGCAAGGCCGTCACCCCACTCCAAACAGCCAAGGTCGAAAGGGGCATCATTCCTTTACATGGTCAGGGCAGCGTAGTCTCACCTGCACCCAGCACGCCCTCCCCCCTGCAGGTGAACCTTCACCGTGACCTGGGGAGTCTGGCCTTCAAGGGCCCTTCCATTCTCCTGGGGCCCCGTCCCTAAGCTGGTGGGCAGTGGTGGCTGGGTGAGCAAAGGGCTGTCCTCCACATCTGTTGGGGACATAGAATGAGGACGTCTGGCTAGGGGTGTGATCCAGACGCAGCCAGCTGATCAGGACGCCAGGTACAGGATGCTCACTCCTATGGAGGGAGAGGCTTCAGAGACTCCTCCTGCCCGCATCCCCCCGCCCCCGCCCCACCGGCATCCAGATGTCCCCTGCGAAGCTCCTAGAACCCTGTGCTCCCTGCCACAGCCCTTCGGCAAGGAGCCCACCCCTGAATCAGCAAACATGCAGTCACATGGCCCCTTGATTCAGAAAAGGGAACTGTGCTGCGGGCAACGTAGGCCAGGAGGGCAGCAAGCTGAGAGGACATGCGGGTCCAGGGCTGCTGGCTGTCCCGCACCCGGCATGCGGCTGGAGGGCAGGCCAGAGCACAGGCAGAGTGCCCGGGAGCTGGGGGCAATACACAGTAGCGGTTGTTGTTATTACTGTCATCACCCACTCAGGGGAGGGAGCAACCTTCTCCCCCCACTAATCGTGGCTCCACGCAGGACCCACAGGCCCCTCCAGGACACCCGCCGGCCCTGCCCGTCACCATCCTGGGGCTCAAGTGCCACTTTCACACCGAGCGGAGCAGGCAGTTAGGTGCCCAGGCTATTGCACCACCGCCAGAGAGGAAGTCTGCAGAGTGTTCCTTGGCCCTGGGCCACCACCCTCTGCCCGCCGGCTGCCACCTGGCCCAAGCGGAGAGTGAGGCCCCACCTTGATAACAAGCAGGGTGCTTGGGGAGGAAGCGAGGGACAGGCTGGCCGAGGGTACCCACACCTGGCCTAGGCCCCTCTAACAGTCACTAGTCTGACCAGAGATGGGGCCAGGGCTGTGAGTGGGGCTTTGTGGTCACAGTCTTACTGTGGCAGCCCATTCCTCTCTGTTTCCCAGGCCTTGCCATGACCCCAACACCACGGGGCTGTCCCTTAGGGCCTTCCTGCCACCCAGTACTGGGGGTAGGGGCAGGAAGGTGCCTTCGTCCCACAAGTGACAGGGAGGCCCTGACGGCGTCTTCACTGGGGACCGAAGCCAGTGGTGGACGAGCCCTGGAACTGCAGGGCCTGACTTTGGGCCCAGGGTCCGGCTGGCTCAGCCTCAACCCATAGAGCCAGACCACGGGCTGAGCCTCGGCGGGGCAGGGGAGCTCCCCGGGGCTCCAGTCTGGTCCCAGGCGGCAGGCGGCAGTGGGTACAGGTATGGAGAGCAGTAGGGCACTTGCCTGGGCCCCCCCTCCCCCAGGGACCTTGCTCACATCACACAAAGCATGTGGTGTCAGGGCTCAGCTGCCCCGCCAGAAGCAGGCCGGAGTGTGTGGCCCCCGTCCGCCCCTGGCCACCCCGAGGGTGGCTCTGAAGTGCTCCTCTGTGTTCTCAGGTGTGGTCCCACCGTGCGGCCCTACCTGGCAGGGTCAGTTTCAGGATGCCATGCCAGCAGGCGGTCCCTCCTCCCCAACCGGATGATGCTCTAACCCCAGGCAGGCCTCCCAGAATGCCACCCTGCCTGCACGACCTCCGGGACCCCAGCGGCTTGGACAGGGCTCAGGGGGGACTCGGCCCTGCGGCTGCCTGGAAAGTTGGAGGTACTTGTGGGACAAGTGAAAGAGGCCCTGCTGCGGGACCCGCTGCCCCTTCCCCTGACCCCCCCCCCCCCGCCCCTTCCCCTGACCCTCCCCCCCGCCCCTTCCCCTGACCCCCCCTCCCCCGCCCCCGCCCGACCCCCTGCCAGGCCGCACCTGGACCACTGGGCGTGCTCTGCCGCGTCCCCGCGGGCCTGGTCCGGGGGCAGCCGCATCGGCTGCATCGGGCGCAGCGAGTCCGGAGCCGGCTCCCGCCAGCCAACCCACGCGGGCAGCGCCGCCCAAGTCCACGTGTCAGTCCCAGCTGCGCTTCCGTCCGGCGCTCCTAGGACGTGTCGCCCCCGGACGGTCGGCCACCGCGGCGGCGGGGGGGGGGGGGGGGGGGGGGGCGGAGGAGCAGGCGGGGCACCCCACTCCGCCCCGCCCTGGGCTGGGGCCGGGCGCGCCTCCACGGTCCAGCGCTCCGCCCGGCTTCCTCACAGCTCCCTGGAGCACGGCCGGTTGCCATCTACTCCCACCACACCCCGCGCCTGGTGCCCCGCGCCCTGCCCCCACAGCGGTAGCCCCGGGCTCCCCAGCAGCGCAAGGGGGAGATGGGGCTTTGGAGGTGCCAAGCCAGATGGCCTTCCAGGTCCCAGACGCGGGCCTTGGACGCGTTGTTGAGCTGGGGAGCCTGCTGCGGGTCTGTAAATGGGGGTCCCCAGCTCGCAGGGCTGTGTGCTCATCCAGGGAAAATCAGGGTGGTCTCACCAGGTGCAGGGGCAGACTCGACTGCAACCACTCCTTTCCGATAGATCTTGGAGGGGGGCTCCGGCCTGTGACCTTGAAGCAGGAGACAGTGCTGAGCCCCTTGGTGCCCACCCAGCAGGCACTCGCTGACTGTGCCTGAGTTCTTCACAAAGGTGATCTGGGCTTGGAGCTCAAGTCAGGCCTGAGCTGGGGCCCCAGGGCCTCATGCCCCACGTGGCAGACACAGCCAGCTGGGGAGGGTGGGAACGCTGGGAGGAGGTGCCCAGGCCTGGGGCCGCAGGGGCGGTGGAGAGAGGAACCTGTGAAGGTGGCCAGGGCAGCGCCAGCCCTGCAGGCCTTGGAGGCTGGGGGGCAGGGCTCCGAGGGTGGGAGCCACCAGAGGGCCATGCTCACGGATCACCTGGCTGCTCAGGGGGTGGGCAGCTTGGGGCCACCAGGGTGGAGGCAAGGAGGACAGACAAGGCCACTACAGGCCTGGGGCCAGGACAGGGGGCTCCAGCCAGGGTGGAACAGTGTGGGCTGAGAGGAGCCGAGTGCCAGGCCTCGGCTGGTGGGGTGCGCGACAGAGAGGGCTCGGGCCGAGCACCTGATACCTCTGGAGACCCAGAGCTTGGCAGGGCCTCCTGTCCTGAGGTGGGAGGTTCAGGCGGCAGCCACACGAAGTGTCACATCCCGAAGGGAGCCTAGAAACAGTGGGTGCTGGCGGCGGCCAGGGTGGGCGCCTGTTCCCTCCGCCTCCCGCTGATCCCAGGAGCTGTGCACCGTGGCTGCTCCAACCCCTAGTGTGCAAGAAGGGGCAGGTGTTGGTGACTGAGTCGTCCCCGCAGGGTGTTGGTTCCAGTTCTGGTTCCGGTTCCACCACCTCCGTGTTTGGGCCCTTCTGGCTCGTTCACACCATCCAGCTGGCGACTGCCCTCACAGGCTCCAGGGCCACACCCAGGGCAGCTTTCTCTGAAAGGCAGACCCTGCCTCCCCCGAGTCCCCTCTGCCCTCTTTGCACTCGGCAAGGCCAGTTCCTCTTCTTGCAGGTGAAGAAGGACATCCCCGCATTGCGGACAGCATTTCCGACAGGTAAGCACAAGCAGTGGGGAATCGGCTCTGGACTCGATTTCCGGGAGCTAAGGCGGGGGCGGGGCGCCTTTCGAGCCCAGAGGAACAAGCATAGAACGGGGCACAGCATCACCGGGGACCAGAGCAACCACGCTGAGGGTCTTCGGCACAGTCGTTCGCGGTCGACGGTGGTTGTCTGGGGCTCACACGGGGAGCGCAGCTGGGTGCCGGGAGTAAAGACTCGCCCTTTCAGGAGTAGGTGGCCTCGCTTCACTTTCAGAAACCAGTAGGGAGAACGGCCGTGGTGTGTGAGGCAGGAGACCTCGGTTGTGCGAGTGAGCACAGCCTGCCAACAAGGCTGCCGAGCCAGGCATCCTGGCCAGACGGGGCCTGCGCTGGCCCCCAGGGCCCGTCCTCTCTCCTTGCTCACCAGGTTCACCCAGGGGCACCCTGGACCTGGCAGCCCCATGCAGGGCGGCTGACAGCTCGGCGTGCGTAGCCAGGCGGCGGGGCCGCAGACTGACCTGCTTTAGAGACTGCAGCACTCAGCAAGGCCCCAGCTGGCCCTCACCTCGCCAGGGCACCATAGCCCCAGCCCCTGGGCCGGGCACGTGGCCCTCCAGCTGCAGGGCCAGGTGGGGGCACTGCCCCTGCCACTGGGAAGTTTTGTTCAAGACGACTAAAACCTTATCTAGAGGCCATTTCAGTCATTCTTGAAATCAAAGCAAAACCTTTATTACCAACAGAACTGCCCAGAAGAGATGGTCCATGGATCCACCAGGAAAGAGTCTCTGACCACATACAGCACCAAAATATATATTTGAAAAATTAAAAACACACAGCCTGCCCGTCACACACAGGTGTGCCCCCAAAGCCACACAGCCCTGCCCGAAGGGACAGAAACCAGGCGGTGCCCTCGCACACACGTCCGTGTCGGGACCCACAGGGCTACAGTCTCTGCCGTGAAGACCAAAGACAGGCGGACCTGGGGAGGGCTGCTTGCTCTCGGAGACTCAGAAGGACGGAGACAGCGGCCTCCCGCCTGCAGCCCACAGAAGGCAGGACAGTGGCCGTGCTTCTCCTGGGCTCCGGGGGCTGGAGGGTCACTGGCATCCCCACAGGACAGCACAGCAGCCGGGTGCCGCCACCTCCAGCACACCGTGTGCAATTGGCACCCGGCCTCTGAGGACCAGTCTCTCACTGTGCACTGTCTGGCGTTTCTAGGGGCCATTCTTCCCGTTAAAAGAGGTGCCAGGTGAACAGAAAGTGAGGGGAGAGTCTCTGCTTCAGGAAAAACCTTCCGGTCCCAGCCGGACGTCCCAGCGAGTCCTGGGCAGCACCGTGCAGGATGCCCGGGCGCACAGGTCTACTTGGGCTCCTCGATGACGCCTTTGCTGAGGTCTGTCATTTTGGGGTACTTCACTTTCTTCTGGTCCA
This sequence comes from Desmodus rotundus, assembly GCF_022682495.2. Classification (NCBI taxonomy): domain Eukaryota; kingdom Metazoa; phylum Chordata; class Mammalia; order Chiroptera; family Phyllostomidae; genus Desmodus; species Desmodus rotundus. The sequence goes on from NC_071392.1 coordinate 94,222,144, forward strand.
GCTCATTCTGAGCCCAGAGGAGGAGTTTCAGTAACTTCGCCAACTTGGGCGTGGACTCACGGTTCTCGTAATCCAGGACGGCCTGGTTGACCTCGCTCCACACCTAGAGGACACAGGCAGCCAGTGAGACGCCACACGCAGGGAGCCAGGCCCCCGCAAGGCGCCTGTCATTCCTGAGGCACGTGTGAGTCCCTCGGCCGGGTGTGAGCCCCCCATTCCTGCCCAGAAGGGGCTCACGGCCTGTCAGCAAATGTCACACCTGGCCCAGGTGGCAGTGCCGTGCCATGAGCCCGGCTGGAGAAGAGAGCAGAGCAGGGTGACAGGCTCCATCCCCCAGCCTCAAGGCGACCTGCCATGACTGGAAGGACAGGGGAGGGGGCGGAGGTGGGGGAGGGACAGGGAGCTGTGCCAGGGGACGTGGCCGCCAGCCCGCCAGCTGGAACACAGGACCACCAGCAAGGGCAGGAAGTTTCGGGAGTGGTTCTGGGAGTGTAAGTAAAACACACTTAGGACCCCTGTTTCCGAGTCTCCCTGTAAACAGGAAAACGAGGCAAGGTAAGTGAAGAAGGCTGGTGGGGAAGGGCGCAGTTTCTGCCCCCGTCCCAGGCGACGAGGGACAGGACACCTGGGAAGGGCCAGGGGCTGTCCCACTGCTGCCCCATGCCCAAGAACAGCCTGCCCACCATCCGCACGGGCACCGTGTCACGCCCTCACCTTCTGCCGCTGCATCATGTTCAGAAGGTCCCCGAAGGGTGAGTCCTCGGGGCTGTCGAAGGCCAGCAGGGCCAGCGTGCGCTCCATCTCCGTCAGGCACTCCCTGCTCTCCTCCCCTTGCTCCGCCAGCTGAGTCTGCGCGAACTCCAGTGCCGCCTCCGTCTCCCGCTGGCGGATCAGCTCGATCAGGTGCTGTTGCTGGTTGGGGCGAGGGGCACAGGCTCAGATGCCCGCACGGGGCCCAAAGCCCTGGCAGCACCGCACAGCCCTTGGCTTTGAAAGACACCCGCCAGGACGCCTTCCGAGCTGCGGAGTTGCTACACTTCCACTTCAGACTGACCTGGACCCTGGCCCCGCCACTCACCTGCAAGTGGAAGTACAGGTAGCGGTTGGTGTCCAGCAGCTCGGGGTGCAGGCTGTTGATCAAGGCGATGGCCTCCTGGATCTGCCCCTTCAGGATCATCTCGCGGATCTTGATCCGCTCGTCGAGGGTGTCCAGGTCCACACTGGGCTCGATCCCGGACTCCATGCGGAACTTCTCTGCGGCCTCCTTAAAGCCCTCTGTGAACGACAGCCGGGCTCACGTCACTGCTCAGAACGTCAGCCAGGTGCCAAGGCTGCCCTGGGTGGTGGGAACCCCACTTCCTCAGGGCAGGGGTGTTAGCGCCTTTGCCCTTGAAATACAGGAAATGAAGCCCCACATGCTGGCAAGGGCTCCCTGAAGGGGGCTACGACCCCAGGGCAGCTGTGGGGCCTCGAGGGCCTGGCCACGCCCTCCTCTCCAGGAGCCCACAGCCCTCCCCATCGAAGCAGCCTGTGCAATGCTCATCACCCCCCCACCCACAGCCACTGCCTCACATTCCCTCCTCACCTGTCAAAAAAAAAAATCTCAACAGTGACTAGCCAGGCGGGGGGAGGGGGAAGGAGACGTATCCCTTTTGGGCACGTCTGGGCATCCCGCTGTGTGCAGAAGCCCCTCTCCTTCCCACAGTCACGGGGGACTGGGTGTCAGCGATGGGCCCCTCGTGTTTCCCTCCTACGCTCTGTCCGGCCTGCTCCTCCTCTGAGCTGAGCGGCACCCTGTAGAAACCACCTGGGAGCATTCACCAGGCCGGCCGGGAGAGAGCACCGACCTGAGCTCTAGATGTGTGCCGGAACATTCTCGGCGATCGTGGTTGGCTGCAGATGCGTCCGAAGCCCAGGTCTCAGAGCCCAGGAACAATGGCCTGCTCCCCAGGAGGGGAACTCTTTAACGTGACCACGTGCAACCTGCCAGGCCGGCACTGCGCGTCCACGGTGCCAGAACCAACCTCACTGTGCACGGAGCTCAGCGGGGGCTCGGAGCATGCACACCGAGAGGGAGAGCCCGCAGCACCGACTGCAGGCATCGCCTGTGCCCGGGCGGTCCCGTGACCAGGTAGTTACCTGTGACCAGGTAGTTCATGATGAGGCGGTTCATGTCCGCACGCTGCACGTGCACGTTGTTGAGCTTCTCCACCCACTCGTCTTTCGTGACCTCGTCGGGCTTTTCCGTGTAACTCATCCTGACTTGCTTCTATGGGATGGACACGAGTGAGAAATCGGTGGGGAATTCTCCAACAATTGAGATCCTTTCAGGGACACACAGTGATGCAGCAGGAAGTACAGAGAGTGGGAACGCACCAGAAACCTGGAGAAGGGCCTGCCACCTGGGAGAAGGCCAGGTGATCAGAAGGTAGAATGGAGGCGAGCAAGAGCCAGGGCCCCAGCAGCCAGAGGCCCCAGGTCACCCGGGGTCGCCCTGAGTGAGGTCCCCGGCTGATGCGGGGCTGACACAGACCGTCTCCCAGGCGCCACGGGCAGCACCAGAGGGGTGAGCAGAGAGCTGCATGCTGTGCTGTGCAGGCCCGTGAGAACCTCGCCATGGGCCCCCAGACCAGCAGAGACAGAAGCGATGCCCCTGTGACCAGAGCATCCGGCACCCTCACTGCAGTCCCCAAGGGCACCCGCCAGGGGCCTACAGCCTGCAGTGCCACTCCTGCCAGGCGGAGACCCTGAGACTCTCCCCGCCACCAGGCAGACAAGCCTGTTCACAGAAACTCCACTTGAGACGGCAGGAGCGCGGAAGCCACCACCAGCCATCCGTCCGTCCAACAGCTGCGCAACCACGACTGGGGCACTGGGGCGTGTGCGTGCCCAGACCCAGACCCTCCAGGCCACACAGAGACGACAGGGCCCAACCTACACTGTGCTGCTCGACCTCCTCGTGGGGCCTGGGGCAGTGCCCCAGAATCCAACCTCACTTCTTTGGTGAAGCCCCCGTGAGGTCCGGCTTTGCCACCGAACAGATTAAAACAAACCCTCAGTTTTCAGAGCTATTTGGATGTTAGGCTGCTGAGAAGAGATTGTGACTGTGTGTTCACGTGGCAAAATTCACTAAAGCAGCCACAGCCAAGGAACACAGCTGTGTGGACGACTCTTAGAAACCAGCTGCCGATACAGCGAGTCCCGGCAGAGGCCCAAGTGCGGCAGGCAGCTTAGTAAAAAACAAAACAAAGAAAACAAGGCAGACTCTACGTAAAATTTGTAAGTAAATACACATGAAGTGCTACTGAGGAAGGAGGGGTGGACAGGTGCTGGCCCAGGGGCACCACCTGGGCTCCGGGGATGGACCAGCTCACCACGGTCCACGTGGTTTTATCCCTTGTCACTGACGTGCACGTTAAGGACACTACTTCATACACAGCGAAGTACTTGCTCAATGCTTCAATAAATTTTAAAGTTAAGACACAGCGATGTGGGGTGGTGAGAGCTGAGCAGGAGGACCAGTAAGGAGCCACCAGACAAGAGGGACCTGGGGCAGAAGAGCTGCAGATGCCCGCGGGCCTGGCTGGGGGCCCGTGGAGGGATCAGAGGACGAGTGGAGGGTTCAAGCTAAGCCCCTGAAGCGTGGGGCCACAGAGGACGGGGCAGGACTGAGACAGGAACAGGTTTGGGGAGCAGGACCAGTTTGGCTGCCTGTCAGGGCGCAGCTGAAGTCTAGCAGGCACCTGGACTATAGGCGGCAAGCTCAGTGCTGGGAACATTAATTAGGGAAACCTAAGTATGGGCAGCCAAGAGTCCGGCAGGGATCACCCAGGGAGAGAGTGGGGAGGGGAGCAGAGGAGAACAAGGCAAAGTCCTGGGCTCCTGGAGATGCCGACCCCCAGGGCGCAGCAGAGGACAACCGGCACCTAACACAAAACCAAGAGGTGCCATTCCTCAGACACCCATCCCTCCGGGCCGCTGCCAACTGCGCAACTCAGATCAAAGGCTCGTTCCCACTCGGGACAAGAAGGCACCTTTCTTGAGTTCCCGTTGGGCCGCTACACCGGCTGCACCATTCCAGGGTGGCGAGAGCGACTTTCGAAAGCGACCGCTTTGGAGAAGTCTGCGGTCCAACATCAGCGGACACAGAATTCAACTTCCCAGCTCCGAGGAGCACTTGCTTCCCAAGCGGCAGTTTCCGTCATCGCCAGATCGGTTCTGCTGGAAGCAGTTGTTCTAAAAACCGATCTCTTGACTGAGACACAGGTTCGTGTCTCAGTACTCCGGTTCGCGACCACTTCAGAACACAGAGCCACCGCCGGCGATGATGACCCGGTGGGGATCGCTGCGCCCGGCACCGCTTCGCCCAGAAGCAACGCGTAATTTGACTTGCAAAGTCAGGGGGCGCCGCAGCCACCCGAGAACAAGACCCGACCATACATCTGCTCGAACCCGCGACCCCCTGAAAACCCGCGCGGGTCCGGCCCCCTCCCCGCCCCACCGCGCTCCCGCTCGGCCCGATCGCCCGGGCCCGCCGCGGCCATCTTACCGTGCGGATCCCGCCTCCCGCGCTGCGCAGTCTCTGCGGCCGCTCGGGGGGCCAGGCCGGGCGGGGAGGGGGCGCGAAAGCGCCGGGCAGGGAGAAGCGGAGGCGAGAGCCGCGGCAGAAGCGGGGGCGGGGAACCGGAGGGCAGACGCACCGGCGGCCACCCTCTCAGTCTCTTCCCGCGAGATTGAGAGGTCGCGAGCCGTCAGCCAATCAAGTGCTCCTGCGAGGGGGCGGTACGCGGCGGCCGCCCGGAAGCGCGGCACTCAAGCTTCCGTCCTTGCGCAAAACGCCCTTGGCGGGCCCTCACTCTACGGGTTGGCGCGAGAGTCAAAAAGCTTGGTCCGTCTCCGGGCTAGGTAGTTGCGGTGGAGGCGTCGCTGTGGGGGGACTTCGCGCTGGGAATGCGGCAGCTAGGTTGAGTCCGAGGCGAAGCCCCCAGCGTCCCTTCCGTCGTTTGTGTGAGCCCAGAGGGCACGGGGCGGGGGCGGGGACCTGGCGCTGGGGCTCCGCGCCGCCCCGAGGCACCGGCCGGGGAGGAGTCGCCTGAGCGCGGCCTGCTGGAGCGCCCGGTTCCGTGGGTGGGGCGGCCCGGTGGACGCGGCGGCGCACGGACCCCCAGGCAGGGTTTGCTCGAGAAGCAGGCAGACTCCTAGTCCGACCCAGGCTCCCCGTCCTGGCAGAGGGAGGTGGAGCGATTTCGAGCGCCCCGGGGGGCAGTGGAGGGCAGCCCTCTTCGCGACCCTTGGGAATCCGTCGGGTCCCCGAGTTCGCAGGTAGGGGTCCGTGGCTCCGCGCGGGTGCTTGCAGGGACGCTGGACGCCCGGGTGGGGCCGGACTCCTCGCGGAAAGCCCGGCTCGGCAGATAGGTTCGACCGTGACCTCAGGCCCCAGGGGCCGAGGGAGCGAATCTGCGGGACTCGGGCCTGTTTAAAACGCAGATGCACCTGCACCGCCGTCGTTAATCCTCCGCCACGACTCAGTCCAGTGAACAGCGCTGGGCGTCCACTGAACGCGAGCGACCGGCGCGCGGAGTTTTACTATTGTTTTTAACTCTGGTGCCCTGAGCACGCGGCCCTTCTGGTCCAATGGGGCTCCCGCTGCGGGTCCCAGGCGCACGGCCCCTTCCCCGGCAGCCAACCGGAGACGGAGCCAGCAGACTCTGTCCCCACCTGGCGGCCCCTCCCCGCCCAGGGGACCTGCCAGCCGCCGCCTGCCGCCCGCCCAGCAGGCCCCGTGCACACCCTTCGGAGACCCCGCTGCAAAGCGAGCACAGCTGAGCGCCTCGCCGCCCCTGCCCTCGGCCTCTGCTCCAGCCGGCCTGTTGGAGGCCCCACCCCCGGGCCCGCACGAGCTGGGCTCCTGTGTAGCTCGCTCCTGGGCTTGCGGAGGACGTCCCTGGCCTAAGCAGGGTGTAGTGTCTCCCCCGTGTTCACGTGGTACTCCCAGTCTCCCTTTGTGGCCTTAGCACCCTGTTCTGTCACCGTCCCCTGATAGCACGTCGCGACTCACGAACCGAAGCCGAAGCATCCAACATGTGGTGGGGGTTCCCTAGCTACCTGCTGAGAGGGGAGGGAATGAGCAGCACGCTGAGGACCTTCCCTGGGAGCATTCTCAGCAGAAGAGGGGACGGGAGGCTGTGATTGAGGAAGGCCAAGAGGCTGCAGGGTCCACAGAGAAAGTCTAGAACGACAGGTGCCCAGATGTGGAGCCTCGATGTTGGTGTCGGTGCTGGTGGCACCGGCTGAGCAAGAGCGTCACACTCAGACACCGGCATTCAGCGAGGGGCCTGGGACCAGCAGGGAGGTGGGTGGGTGCAGGGCCGCACTGGTCACCCTCTGGGGCAGTGGCCAGGGCGACCCAGATTTCAGCCTGGCGGGATCACTACCCGCCGAGCTGCTTGAGAGGAGGGAGGTGGGCCTGGCGGGGGGGGGGGGGAGGCGGGGGGCTCCAGGGGCTCTTCAAGCCCAGGTGGAGTCTCCATTGGGCAGATCGGCCGTCCTCTAAAGGGAGGTGCTAACGGTTAATGATTTTAAGAGTGTCAAAGAGCTTTTTAAAGGGGGAGTAATTTGAGAGTAAAGTGCAGGTTGCTTCCTATTCTCCAGCCCCGGCTGTGCGGAACAGCCAGGTTTCACACAACCGCAGCGTTTCTATAGCTGCCTCGGTCCTGCTCGCAAAGCCCGGAAGCACAAGTGAGACCCCTACACGCCCAGCCCTGCGTCACAACCGTAGCCTCACGCAGCCGCCTCCAGGGTCAGCCGCGGCCTGGCAGCTGGCTGCTGCTCCGCCTCCCGGCCACGAGGCGGCGGTAAACGCCCAGAGTTCGCGTCCACGGCCTTCCCCGCGGAGAGTTTCACTGCCGGCTCACTGTGCGGGCGGGCGCGTAGGTGCCCTGCAGCTCAGCTGCACCAAGACCCGGGAGGCACGTCGGTTGGGGAGTGGGTCTGGCCGCCCTCCTCTGTATCCTCACCTGTTCTCACTTCCTGTGATGCCGCCACCACTCCGTCCCCAGGGCACTGGTCACGTCCTCAGTCCTTTACCTAATGCCATAGTAACGTTCTTCCTGATTCCTTTTTAATGTTTAACTCCTGTTGAGGTTGTAACGTAAATTTGTTCAGCATAGCGCCACCTGAACCAGAGGGGGTGGCCTGGGGTGGGGCGGGCAGCCCTGCGCCACCCCAGGGTGGCGCTCAGCATTTGATTTGCCCCGTCACGGTTCTGTGCCGGTTCTTACGGAGCTGACTGTGTCCTTCAGACCTCGCAGGTCGAGGGTCCGAGATTCACAGACTGGTTTGGGAGTTGACCCTTCTTTCTGTTTTTTCAATTTAAGTTAAAAGATACACAGACAGACGTATATGTGTACAAACACGCATAACATACACGTTCACGGCCACATCTCTCTGTGCTCTAAGGGTTTTTGGTTTTGTTCCCCCTACCCATGACCCAGATGTCACGTTGGAGGCAGAAGGCCAAATGAATATGAGACAATTTTCAATTAATGTCCCTGTTTTCCTTTTTTAAAACACACTTGCAGAATTTCTCTTTTGACTGTAAAATCCTCTTACCTTCACGCTTTAAGTGCTTGCTTTGTGTTGGAGCAAGAGGAACTTGTGAGTGATGGGTCCCCCGGGTTTCTCGTTCCTCTGCACGACCACAGAAGGCGGTGGATTGGCCTCCGGCCTGTGTGGACAGATTTGGGGGCCCGTGTGTCTCCTTGGCTTTCTAAATTTTAGAAGCAGTTCCTTCAATTTGGAACTCAAAACTGCCTTGCTGTGGAAGGGTACTGTTTAGGTGCTGGTTTTGCTGCTCCAACGCAGACTGAAGACCTTCTGAAATCTCCAATAGCTCGGCCCCTGTTGTTCCCTTGGCTCCTTCGGAGCTACCGCTCTCGCTCGCACCTTTTGCTTTAGGGAGCCAGGCCAGAGCAGAGACCAATTTATACAGTATTGCCACTCTGGACAAATTCCAAAGGCCACTGTGAGAGCTGACTTTAACCAGTCTCACTTTTGATGTATTTTCATTTTGGTAAAAAGAAATCTCAAATTGTAGCCTGTCCAATGGCAGCTGCACCCCTGAGGCCAGGGCTGATGGGCAGAAGATAGGAACTGCCTCATCTGAGCGGCTGCCCCTCACCCCTCGGTCTGGGAGGGTCCCAGCCTTCCCCTGGGCGGTCCCCTTCCTCCAAGACACACCTGAGAGCTCAGAGGCACCACGAGGCACCACTGCCTTACTCGCAAATGGCCTCTCCACGATGGCTGGGGCCGGCCCTGACCTCCCCGGCCTCCTCTGCTGCACTCCTTTCCAGTCTGCTCGGGTGCAGGCAAGCAGAAGGGAGTGCCGCTGTTAGGGATTCCTCCTGAGGCTGACTGACTTGCCACTGAACTCACGGGGACACTAGGGCATCTCAGAGTTAGGCCATGCAGAGGCGGAGGCCAGCCCTGTTCTGTAGGCGCCTCACCCCGGGAACAGCTGGGGCCGGGCTCCTTCCAGAGAGAAGAATCGCTGCTTCAGCTTAGCCTTTCTGTCCGAGGGTCGCAGGGGCAGGCGGGCAGCTCCTAGGGCCAGTGCCCCGACTGCTCTGCAGTGCTTGCGCCTAGTTTGGCTGCACCCCCTGCTGCTGATGGGCCAGCGCCCCTCGGGCTCCCGTGTTCAGGCACGACACCACCCGACACAGCAGCTGCCGTCAGTGCGGAAAAGCCAGTGGGCGAGAACGCAGTGCTCCCCTCGCCTTGTCCCTCAGGGGCGCGGGCACTTTGGCCCGGAGAACACCATTGCTGTGGCCCCTGTGGGCTCCTTGGACAGGCAGCTGCCACAGCCCACAGCTCGGTTTCTTTAGGTCTTCAGCAGTGGACACAAAAGTTTAACTCCCGAGTCTACCTTTTCCCTGGTGCGTTTTGTTTTTTTCTGGCTTACCTGCCGCCCTGGACTCTTGGGCACTCTGTTTCTGAGACAGGAGCAGCCTGGGAACAGCACCCTGCACCTACTTTGAGCAGCGATGGGATGCCACGGCGGGCGGGTCCTCAGTTTGACTGAATCCTTGCAGCAGTTAAACAGAAATTTAACTGTAAGCTTTTACTTTTTTAAAGTTTTTATTTATTTACTTTAGAGAGGGGGAGGGAGGGAAAAAGAGAAGGAGAGAAACATCAATGTGTGGTTGCCTCTCATGTTGGGGACCTGGCGTGCATCGAACTGGCAACCATTTAGTTTGCAGGTCAGCACTTATCCACTGAGCCACACCAGCTTTTGAAAGGCTTTTTAAATAGAAGGGCTTATCAGGACATTGGTAGCCAAAAAAACCCCAACTGGTCTTGGGGGCAGGGAGTCCGAACTACCCGCAACCAGGCTGAGAGGAAAGGAAGGACACCCCTGTCTGTTCGGAGTTTTGTTCTGCTTGTGTTTTTATGCATGGGGGTGGGGTGGGGGAATGTGAGCCTCTGATAGGATTTGCAGTAGCTTCGGACAGCAGAGGGGGGTGGGGTGCTCCTGGGATTAGCCTGGGCCTGGGACTGGGAAATTCAGGTGCAAATCAGGAGGGAAGTCTCCTGGGGTTCCCTGGAGGCTGGCTGCCCCTCCGTTGGCCAATGTGGGGAATGGCCACCTGGAGGTTACCCCTCAATTCCAACAGCTGCTCAGGGTGTGAGCAGGCTTGTCAGAGCTGGTCTGCAGCTGTGTTAGCAGGCCTCACAGCGTGGAATGGTGAAAATCAGTCCCTTAAAAACACAGTGGTCGAGCTTTTGTTAGCTGTTTAAACATTACTAGATTTATCTGTTCCTGGGAATTTATATTCCATCACCAGGGAATGGCAGGGATGGATTTTATAATAGCCTTTTCCCTCGCGTGTTTAATTCCCCAAGTGGTTAACAGCACAGTCTCTGGGTGCCATGCACCCTGGGGCCCTGGGATAGGCTCGGTAGCAAAAGAGGGAGGCGATGTGAATGAGAGGGGTGGGCGCACCCTAGGGCAGCCCCAGGGTGAGTGGGAAGCCGCGGACCTAGCTGTCCACTGAGATACGCCTCTGCTGTCCGCCCGCCGAGCCTCGGGCCTGGCTGCGAGGTGAGCCCTGCAGCCCATGGCCCCTGGGTCAAAGGGCGCTGGCAGCCTTGGCCATTCTGGAAGAATCTTCTGGGTTTTCCCAAAGTGCTGACCGAGGTCAGGGAGAAGGAGCGAAGGGGTCTGACCTTGGCCCTTCCCTTCCCCCCATCCTCTTCCCTACCCCCTCTGCCCCTGGGCCCAGCCTCCAGGCAGTGCTGGACTGCTGGCTACTTGTCTCTGAGTGAGAGTAACAATAAAACTTCTTGTTGCTTCCTTGCTTGGTTTTAAATTGTCCTTGGAAAGGGCTGGAACCTCCCTGGGAAGGTTGGGATGGGAGCACCTGGCCCCGAGGGTGCTCTGCTTTAGGGTTTTCATTTGGGATCAGGGTATTCTGCCCAGGACCCTGCGTTCCAGCGGGTATAATCCGGGGGTGAGAAGAAGCTGAACACCAGGAGGCAGTTTTTTAAAGGACTGAGCCCTGCATGCTGCTCCTCTGAGACAGGGGGGGGGGGGGGGGGCAGGTCCTGGTGTCTGCCCACGTGAGTGCTGCGTTAATCAGTTTTTCCAAAAGATTCAAATCCCACCAAGGCATGGAAGTCTATGAAGCTTCATGTCCCCTCCGGCTCTCTGAGCCATGGGACTGAAGGTGTTTGTGGTGCACTGGGGGTGTTTAGGGTAGAATCAAGACAACTGGAGACTCTTAAATTCGGGTTAGCTATTAAAGTAAGTTTATTAAGAGGGAGTATTCCTTAGCTGGTAGAGTTCCGGTAAAAAATATCCAATCTAAGTTTCAGAAATGCCTTTTTCCCCGGTGAGAAGTAGCTCCCAGGAGGAGTTTCCACCAGTGGCTGGAATTACCTGAGGAGGCCGGGGTGGGGAGGACCTGCGGCTCCCACAAGAGGGGTACTCTCAGCCCACAGACCCCCAGCTCGCTCTTCTGGGAGATCCGAAGGGTGGGCCCAGTTCAGGAGCCTTGGGCGTCCTCCGGAACTGCAGTGTCAGTGGGAGGGGGAGGCTTCCTGCGCTTGGTCTCCCACCCTGAGCTACCTCGGTCGCCCTCCTAGTGCACCACTGGCCCTGTCCCGAGTGCCTTTCACCCGCCTATGCACTGGCCTGAAACCGCACCCGGGGGTTAAAGTTGCAACTGCAGAAAGACATTGCTGCTGGCTTTGCTCCATTAAGGACCCGTAGCTGAAGAGATGAGCCAGGTGGGCTTCCCGTCGCGGGGGCCCTTCATAGGGGGGCAGCCGGCAAGGGGCCCCAGGGCCCCAGCACGTCAGCCTGCTTTACAAACAGCCTGCCTAGGTCCACTGCCCTGCTTGTTCCAGCCAGTTTCAGCCCAATCTGTCTGGTCTCCGACCATCCCACTACCCCTGTCTAGGGCAGAGGTGATGACTGAGACGGAAGAGAGCAGAGACGGTCACTGCGCAGCCATGAAGGTGGCCCCGAGGGAGCTCCACCACAGGAGCAAGCTGCCTCGGTGCTTTTGCAGAGTACGACAGGCCTTGAGGTCTTCAGAGGTGTCCCCTGACAAGCACCTCTGGCCCTGGCTGAGTGGCTCCCAGGCTGGAGCGTCCCCCCAGGCACACAGGGTTGTGGGTTCGACGCCTGGTTAGGGCGAGCACGGGAGGCAGCTGATCGCTGTCCGTCTCCTCCTTTGTCTGTCTCAAGTCAATGAACACGTCCTCCGAGGTGGGGGCTTCAGAGAGCCCCGGTGCCCAGGGTCCTGGCTCTGGCGCAGGGAAGCGCCTGGGAGACCTGAAGGGTCCCGGGAGCAGCTCTGGGGCACGTAGGGTGGCTCCCTGCTTTTTACCAAGGGGCTTCGACTTGCAAGAACAGGAAGCAGGGCTGTAGGCGCAAGTCATGGGGTCAGAGGCCAAGGAGTTACTGCCCTCCGGGCCAGTGCCCAGTGCCCAGGGTGCCCCGAGGACGCAGAAGTTCCCCTCTGAGGTCGGTTGAGTGGGGCAGGCAGGTGCTGGGGCGTCACTAGTCAGCACTGAGCCAGTCCGAGAGGAGGGTTGCACATCTGCCGAAGCCCTTTGCCTTCCTGGACAGTGACTGTCTCACCTTTCCCTCCAGCCCCTGAGGGCAGGTGTGCCCAAGGTGTTTGCGTTCGTGTGTGGGCCGACGGGCTGGGCTCCTTTTCTCCGTGGGCTGGAGGGAAAGAGGCGCTGCGCCTCAGTCCTTTACCCTTAGAAGCCCGCCAATGGGAACGGGGCCACGGTATGTTCCCTGGTGGTGGCGGGTCCACCAGGGGCTTGCAGCCTTGGTCCTGCTATTTGCGCCCCCCAGCTTTGGCCCCTGGGCTCGGCGCGCGGGGTGGAGCCTGGGCCTGGCTTTTTCTGGTTGTTGCCGCGCGAGGGCGCCCCTCACGGCGCGGGCGGCCTCTCTAGCTCCACAACATCTCGGTGGCTGGCGTGCTCCCTGCCAGGGGAGCGAGGGCGGGCCCTCTAGTCCCTGCGTCTCGGTGGCCCACGCCGACCCCGCCCGCGCGCTCGATCGCTTGCTCGCTCGATCGCCCGCTTGCTTGCTTGTTCTTCGGAGCTCGGAGGAAATGGCTGCAAGACTATAGAGGCCTGGGAGCAGAGGTCAGTGGCGTTCGGGAGCCAGGCGGAGGGGCTGGCCGCCGCGGGGCCGCAGTCCGGCGCGGGCGGCAGGCAGGGGCGGCGGCGCCCGAGCCCGGCCTGCCCAGAGCCGCGGCCTCAGCGCCGGGCCGCGCTCCCGCCGGAGAGAGAAGATGGCGGCGGCCGCGGTGCGGGGGAGGGGTCGGGCCCGCAGTGGAGGTGGGGGGCACGGGCTGTGGGCGCCTGGTTCGGCCACGGTGTCAGCACCCTGACAGGAGAAGGAGCGGAATGCTGTCCTGGGGCGCCAGCCAGCTCCCGGTGCGGCGGGCTGACTCGTCCGGACGACTGTTGCCCGCGGCTGTGGGACGGGTAGGGTTGGCTTCCCCTTGTGAAGACGGTGCAGGGGAAGTCTTGGGGGCGAGGTTCTGCTCTAGGGCCGGTTCCAGGCCTGCGTTCTCTTGGCTTCCCCGGGGCCTACTGGTTGTGACGGGTGCGACGCCTGCAAGGCAGCGACGCCTGTGAGGCAGCGCCGCGGCGTGTGGGCCCCGGGAGACCAGCCGGGCAGTGCGGGTGGCCCCGTGGTTGTGTGGCCTTCAGCCGGGCGTCTGACGGTGCTGGGGTGCGGTGGCCCGTCGGGCTTTCACCCATGGGCCCTCCCGTCCCTCTGTTCCCGCGCCCACTAGTGCTGGTGGGGCCGCCAGGCGGCGGCAGGTGGTCCGCCCTGAATCTCGCCCCGGGCGCTGGAGCAGGGAGGGGCGTATCTAGGCGGCCGTATTGCGACGACCTGTGCGGTGGCTGCTGAAGACACTCGAGCGTCGCCCGGGCTGTGGGTGACAAGGTCCCTGTCGCTGGCCCTCTGCGGGGTGAGGTTTGGAGCCTCGGGTCTGGTGGCGCGGTGTGAAAGTAAAGGTGGGTGTCGGGGTCTTGTGAGCGTGTGCTCAGAACTTGCTCTCAGGGGCCAGGGCCGGCAGCCGCGCCGGGGAAGTGCTCCCGAGAACCGCGCTTCGAGCCCTGCACTTCAGGGCCTGACGATCTGCGGCCTCCAGAATGAGTCCCTGATTCGTGTGTGTTGTGTCCCGTGGGCGGTGGGGACGCGCGGGGTCGCCCGCTCCACCAGGATCCTTTCTGCCGAAAGCGCTTCCCCAGCGCTGCGCTCTGTTGACCCGCGCGCTCGCGCACAGACTTCAGCCGCGAGCTCAGGGTGCTGGTCGGCGCCTTTCGTTTGCTTCCCCGGGGTCCGAGGGCCTTTGCTTGGTAGCATCGGGTTCAATTCAGGCCGTCTCGTGAGAAGGAGCAGAAAGCAGGTGCGGCCGGCCGGTGCCCTGGTCCCCAGGGTCTTCCCTGGCCGAGGCTGCAATCGCGTCTGTGTGCCTGTGAGCGTCCCAGCGGCTTGCTGGGGTCGGGAGGTGGTCAGGCGCAGCCCTCCGGGGCGTCCGTGGCCCTGGACTGGCCTTCGTGGGGGTGAGTGGGCACTGGGGCCCCCAGTCCTCTCTGGCAGAGGGTTGGCGGGTCCTGCTGTTGGCGCTGAAAGTCTGGCTCCGTGAGCAGGAGGACCTGATGTCCCCACAGCCCAGGGACCCTTCCTAGTTGGTGCTTGCCCCATGATCCAGGTCTTTGGTCTTTTTTTAAATTTAAGGTTTTATTTATTTATTTCTTAAAAGAGAGAAAGATCATTGTGTGAGAGAAATATCCGTTGGTTGCCTCTTGTGCGCCCCCAACCAGGGAACCCTGCCCACAACCCAGGCCTGTTCCCTGACTGGGAATTGAACCAGTGACCCTCTGGTTTGCAGGCTGGGGCTCAGTCCACTGAGCCACACCAGCCAGGGTTTGAATGGTTGCATACACGTCGGTCCGATGATACCAAGTGACTTCATTGGGCGCTCGCAGAGTGAAGGCTCTTCTCGGGCCAGCTGGCTGTTGTCCTTGGGTTGCTTGCTGTAAGCAGCCGTTGGTCCCAAAAAGGCCTGATTCCTCGTCCACCTGGGGGGCTCAGCAGATGCACTAGGAAGGCTTCCCCGGACAGCCTCGCGTTTGCACTACCCTCGTTCGGATAGAGTGGTTTCCCCTCAGACGTCTGCTGCTGCCCTGGTTGTGGGCTGGTCGGCGGCCTGTGTTGAGTCCATCACAGAGGCTCAGGAAGGGACTGCTCGTGCCCACACTGACCTTCAGGGCGGTCTTGTTTAGGCCTCATTTTGCCTTCGGGGCAGCGATGTCCAGGGGAGGCTGTCACCTGGAGTGGAGCGGGTGGCTGCACCCCGTGGTAAGAGTGCCTGGCCCGACTGCAGACCAGGCGGCCAAGCATGGCGGCCGTGTATTGTCTGTGAGGCCGGCATTGCTCTCCGGGCACCAGGTGCCGTGGTTTTGTTTTCCGCGTGCTGCAGTGGTCTTCCACACGCCTTCACACACCAGTACACGGATGAGGATAGTCTCACTGTGCTTTGCGTCACGAAGATAAGTACTCATGTAGAACATTAAAACGATGCAAACGCTTGCGAAGAAAGCAGGAACACCAGCCAGGGCACCAGCAGAAGCCCGTGTCCCAGCTCTTCCCGTGTGGGTGGGCCTGGACGTGTGCCTGTGGCCAGGGCAGTTCTGGGAGTGTGGCTGCTGAGGGCCGGCAGGTGACGCCTCTCCTCCCTCTGCATTCGGGGCCCTTTCCAGGGCCATGCTGGAGTGCCACGCTCCCCGCGCCGCAGCTCAAAGCGCCTGTGGCACAGGTGCCCCTTGGCGTTTCAAACCGGTCTCCTGCTGGTGGGTGCCGGAGCCCTGGAGCCACACCTGCCCTCTCCAGTTACCCGCCAGGTCAGACAGAAGAGCCTGCGTGGGCTGTGGGGAAGGGATGCCCCCGGCGCCACCCCATGCCTGGCTGGCGAGGGACTGGGAGGAAACACTGGTCAAATCGATGCTCTGGGGACTCTCTTGCAGCTCACCTGCACTGTGTCTGTCCTTTCCACTGATGCTGTCCACCCTCGCCACCTAGTCATGGTGACGTTTTAGATGTCCTTTTGGGAGGCTGTGAGGTCACAATTGTTCCCATTTCCCAGGCCAGAAAGCACAGCCCAGAGAGGTGACCCCCTGTGAGGTCTGCAGCTGGGGTTGAGGCTGGGGCATTCTGACGTAAAGCCACTGGGCCCCTCAGCCCTCGGTCTGCTCATCAGAGGACTCCGCCCACTTTGGGGGGGCCACGTTGCAGCCACTGGGGGAGGGCTCTCCTGGGTGCCATTGTCACGACCAGGCTTGCTGAGTGGTCCCCCGAGGTGCCCCCCCCCCGCCCCGCACCCCATGGAAACCCAGGGCCAGGTAGCGCCTAGGCCTGGGCTCCGGGGCTGTGGGTGTAAATGGAGCTGCCACCCTCTACTTGTCAGACGGCCGCCCTCGGCCACCTCCCGAGCAGCACTGGCGGGAGGGAGCAGGCAGTGGCCTCGCACCCAGGCCTAGCCCCCAGCCCCAGCCCCACGCGGGCCTGCGCAGGTGCCTTGGGGAGTCCTCTTGTCTTAACTGCTTCTCGCTGAGTCTCAGCGCAGACCTTTCCCACTGCCCCCAGATCTGAACCAGACGTGGGCCTCTGCCCGTCTTGGCTGGGGGAAGATCCCGGCTGAGATCCACGGTTCATTCTGAACTTGTCTCCAACGTCCCTGAGCATGCCTTCTGCCCTGTGGCCTGGGCCGGACACCCTTGGACCCTTGGGGGCGCAGCCCCGCTCACAGAGCACCTTTGCCTCCTCTCCGGCCATGCTCTGAGCTCGGGGGCCGCTAGTCTCCGCAGTCAGAGTGCCCGGGGGGCCCGGCGGAAGCGGGGCTGCACCTGCTGCCTCATTGTCCGACAGAAGGCCACCGGGTGGCGTGGGTCCCCCAAGTGTCCGGTCTGTGCTCTGGGTGAGTCCTTCCCCGGGGGCCTGATGTCCCCAGGGGCCTGACGTGAGAGTCTGACATAGCCCGGGGCCCGTTTCTCGCCTGAAGTGACGACTAGTGGTACTTCCCACGTTCGGCTTTTGTGACTCTCATGACCGGGGTTGACGTTTGCTTACCTGAAATGATAAGCGCTTGCGTGTTACCACGGATACCTTTGACGGAAAGCGTTTTCTGAGACAGAAACAGCTGCATGGGGAAGGTGGCATTGTTTTATGCTTGTATGTCTGCCTTAGCTGACAGCAGCTGGGCTCTCACCTCTGGTTCTGGAAGATTCCATCATCTACTCCCAGTGAAGAGGGCAATGAGGTCTTAGTGTTGTGCACATAGCTTGGCCTTGGGACCTGGGAAGGGCTGAGGGGCCGCATCTGGAGTGGTTGGAAACGCCCACCACTCAGGAGAGCAGGCCGCCAGCCCCCACTCTCCACCCTGAGAGACTCGAACCCTGGATGGGGCTCCTTGGGGAAGGCAGGCGGCATCTTTGCAGTTTATAAATTGGCTCAACCAAACTTTTTGTTTTCTGACTTGCCTTTTGGGAAAAGGCTAGTTTGTGCTCCCAGGTGAAAGGTTTGGGGGCACACCCTCTCCCCAAGTGGGTGGCCCGTCAAGTGAGGCCAGGGTGCTCTGCCGCGCAGGTGCCGTGCCTGAGGGGAGCTGTGCAAGGCCCACCGCCCACCCTCCACAACCACAGCTCCTGCCGCTGCGAACACGGGGTGCGAGTGCCTGTGTCAGGGGCTGAGGTCCATCATACAGGTCTCTGGGCGCGACCGCAGGACACAGGGGTCTCACAGCAGTGCCCTGAGGTGCCAGAGGGAGTCCTGCACTGGCGCACATGGGCCCAAGCGTATGAAGGCAGCAGGGTGGCCTGGTGAGGATTGGGATTCTTTTTTCTCTCTTTTTTTTGGATTTTATTTATTTTTAGAGAGGGGGGGAGGGGGGAGAAAGGGGAGAAACATCAATGTGTGGTTGACTCTTGTGCACCCCCTACTGGGGACCTGGCCTGCTACCCAGGCCTGTGCCCTAACTGGGCACTGAACTGGCAAGGCTTCGGCTTGCAGGCTGGTGCTCACTCCGCCAAGCCACACCAGCCAGGGCAGGATCAGGATTTTTAATCAGGACCTGCAGGCTTGGGAAGCAGCCCCCGAAATGCCCAGCCAGGGGTAACGGGCACGTAGGTCCTGTGTCCTGAGAAGGACCTAGGTGCTGGGATCTCCTGTGAGCCCACACCTGAGAGCTCTCATCTCTGGCTGGGAAGGAGGGGCTCAGCCTGGGAATCCGTCCCCCTGCTGTGCTCAGGCACTTAGTGCAGCCACACTCGTCCCACGTGGCAGCTTTCTTGGTGCAGCCCAGAACCTGGACCGGCCCCAGTGGTGGCCTTGTCTGAGGAGCACTGGTTTCCCAGGGTATAGGGATGGGAGAGCTGCACGGGAAGCCTTTGAGGCCATGCTTTCCTGCTCACTGGGAGGGGACAGGAGGCCACTCGGTCCACTGGGACTGCAGTGACAAAGTCCGGGGAGCGGGGCTTACGCATGACACCACTTACTTCCCATGGCTCTGGAGCCGGAGACAAGAGTGTTGGTGGGAGCAGAGGGGTGAGAGAGCAAGCTCTCCGGGGTCCCTTTTTCAGGGCACTGGTCCCACTCATGGGGCTCCACCCTTGTGACCTGAGCACCTCCAAAGGCACCCCAAACACCACTATGGGGGGTAGATTTCCACATAGGAGTCGGGGGGTGCACATGCAGACCACCGCAGGAGCCCGTTCGAGGCAGCAGTTGAGGAGACACCTGTGCTGTTCGGCAGAGGGCAGAGAAGCCTGCACGCCTGCACGCTGATGAGCCCGCCGAGGGCGCCAGCCTGTGTTTGCACCAGAAGGGGGGGGGGGCAGAGTGGCCACGGCGCCCCCCTGCCCCAGGTGGGCCAGCCACATCCCACGGAGTGTTCTGAGTGACGAGGTTGGCTTTTGTCTCCGTGCACCTGTGTGGCCAGGGTGCTCGACACAGCTGGGACTGGAGGTCTGTTCCTGGGCTCTGCCCTGGGCCGAGGGGGTCTGTGCAGTGGACTCTTGGCTTTGTTGGGAGAGGTGCTCCGTGGCCCCAACCTGACTGCTCATGTAGTGTGGGCAGGTGCTTTTGCCGTGCAGACCTGTGGCGTGGGCCGAGGGTGGCCACCGGTGGTACTTGGAGCGTGACCAGCAGGATTTTGGGAACGTGGCATCCTTAGTGACTGACTACCCGTCAGTAGGAGCTGAGTTGTGAAAGGATTTTGGTGAGGGGTCCTTCCTCCTCCTTCCCTTTTTCGTAGCTTAAGGAGCTCCTGGCCGGGGTTCACACCGTTCCTCCTCATCCCCAGCGAAGGGTCGCTTGCTGCCAGACGTGGGCGTCGTGCACCTCGGGGTGGCCTGCCAGAGCCTGAAGCTGACAGGGTTACGTGGTGGCTTCGGGACGTGGTTTCCAGCTGGCAGGTCCCGACTGTTTGAGACTGTAAACGGGTTACGAGGTTTGGACGAACATGGGGCTGCAAGTGACCAGCTAGACCCGCACGGCGCAACTGCAGCCACCGTCAGTCGCACAGCGGACACTGTGGGTGCGTGCTCAGTGGCATGTGGTGGTGGGAAGGGCACTTTGAGTTTTGCTGTAAGAAACCCACTTTGGGCAGCTCAGCACGCTGAGAAGGGCGGGCGGAGTGTGGACACTGGTCTGGATGGCAGCGCTTGGCTCAGGTGGACGCTGGCGCCCAGGTCCACGTCTGGGCGTTGCACGCGTGTGGTGTTGCCACACTCGGAGAAGTGTGAGTGTGTTCCCGGCTTCATGCAGGCCCCTGAGCCCTTTTGTGGACCGAGAGGCAAGAACTCTTGGTGCGCGTGGCCGTTGGCATTGTCTGCCTCCAAGTTGACAGTGGGCGCGGGGTGGTGCTTCCCGCAGCCTGTCCCACGCGGAACCTCAGCCTTCTGCGCTGTCTTCTGAACGTGCCCGGGGGGGTGGGTGGGGAGCAGCCAGGGTGGCCAGGACCCGTGCTGCACCCCAGGCAGGTGGTGCCTGCTGCGGGCTGCGGTCTTCAGACCCCGTGCTGGGCGGGCGGGCATTTTCTCGGAGCTGAAGGGTGTGGGTCTCGGGAAAGCAATGGCAGTGTCTGTTGCTCATGATAGAATTCCAGCTTTCGGGTGAGCATCAGGGTTTTGAAAACCTTGTGTCTGCTACTGTGAGCCTTCTTGGTGGCCCCCAGTGGCGAGGCTGTTGGAGGTGGGTGCCAGCGTCATCAGCACGTGTGTGTCCTGTCCTCCTCGTCACCTGGTGGGATGTGCTGTCTTTGCACTTGCACCAGTTGGAGTTCCTGGGAGTCCATGCAGCTGTACCGTTTCTGTCTCTATGTGGCAGCTGATGCTTGTGACACGACTCCTCGAGGCATGGTGTGGGGGGCAGAGGGCACCCCCGATCACCTGAGAAGTGCTGTCTGCATGCTGGCAGTAGCGACGTGTTCTGCACAGACAAGAGCTCTTCGGGGCCCTGAGTTTCTAAGGGATGTAAAGAGGCCCTGAGACCCAGAAGCTAGGGAGCTGCCTTTCGAGAACCTTGAGGGGGCAGGTCCTGTTTCTGGACCCCTGGCAGCCCATGGGGCTGCCCGGCAGTTGCACAGACCCGCTGTTGATGGCAGCCGGGGTTGGCTGGCCCGAGAGCCCATGGCTGCTCTCCTGCCTCTGCTTCGCCAGCAGTGGAGGGGTTTGCAGCTGAGAGAAAATGTGCCTCAGGGACACGGAAAGATGGTTTCAAATTCTTCCAGTGGTTTGGTGTTCACCTCCAGTTCTTTCGCTCTCCCTTTGTTTCCTCGGGAGAAAGTTGTCGCTGGGCTGGGCACGCAGGTCCGTGACCAGGGCCTCCTGGGGGCGGCGGCGGGCGGGCTGCGCAGCTGTGCATGGCCTTGGGGTGTTGTGGTCTTCGGGCCGAGCGGGCACTCCGTGTTAAAGCTTCTGTGTTGAAGAGGAGTCTGTGGAAAGGAGTCAGTTTTGCAAATACAAAAATGTCCGAACAAATGAACCAAATTATCTGGAATGATCTGATTGACTTTGAATGTGGACTTTACCTCATTCCACTCAATGGAAATAACTAAACTTTTCTGATGGATTTTTCAGCAGTCACGTCAGATCAGGACGTGTGTTTATCTTTCAGAGTAACGAGGACTTAATTTTTTCCTGTTCCTGAAAACATGTCACATTTTGTTCTGGGGGTTGTGAATTGTACAAGAAGGTTCACTTCCAGTTCCTTCTGAGAAGTCAGGTTGCAAAGGCACTGGGTTTGTCCTATTTGAGCGATTGGTGGCTGTGATGTGGTGAAACGGCCACTGTCGCTTTAAAAGGAGGGGCTTCAGAATGTTTGGCATTGTTCTGGGTCACTAAGGAGACCACAGTTGCGAGGCAGTTGGAGCGGGCAAGGTGGGTCTGTGGGCCGGGCCCTGGGGGGGGCTCGGCTGACTGAAGCGTATAGGGAGAGCCAGGCCTTTTTCTCGAGCCAGGAACAAGCAGGGAAACGCGTCCCTCCCAGGAAGAGAGCTCCTCAGGGACCCTGGGACCCAGGCGGTGGGTGAGGCCAGCCAAGCACAGCCCTGGAAGGAGGGTGTCACGGGGGGGGGGGGGGTCAACTCCTGTCGGCGGCCTGTTCCCTGTTCCCCCTGCTGCTGGTGATCGGAGGCTTCTGAGGTCTTTCTCAGGTTTCTAACCGACGTGGTGGCGTAGGAGCAGTATTAAAGTTTTGAAATAATTACATTTATTTAATTTTGTTGTTCAGCCTTTTCACATTTTGTTTGTGTTCCTTTCCGTTGGGCTCTGTGGAGCTGAGTCCATCCTGGCATTAGGGTCCCACCTGGGAAGCAGCTGGGGCCTGGTTCTCTTCCCGCCAGTGTCTTCCCACCTCTCCTGGACCCACGTGGTCATGTGTTTGCGTGTGCACGTGGTCTGAGCCCCAGCCACTTCAGACGTGTAACCTGCCTGCTTCCGTTCTTCCAGGAGCTCCGTGGGCGCAGTCTCACGGCTGCCTGCGTCGTCGGCGAGCTGCGACCGTGGGGCTGCGTCTGAGGCCTGCTGTTCGCTCAGACCGAGCCGCCTTGCCTTGGCGAGACCCGTGTTGTGTTAAGGACTTCCGGCAAGTTCCAGGCTCTCAGTGTCTGGCAGGTAAGGTATCACTGGTGCTAAATAGCCTCCGCTAGACCTTGAAAGTTGGAACTTGTGTCTTCTGGGTCTGCTGTGGCGTTGGCTGGAAAGGAAGAGGTGTAATGCGTCACTCCCATGCATCTGAGACGTCTCAGCTGTGGCCGACAGTTTCTAGATGAGTGTGGGAATCTTTCTCTGTACCTTTCCCAGACTTCTATTTGTGTGCGTTCAGTCAAAAAAGAACTTTTCCAGGGCTTTTTTGGTGCCCATATTCAGCATACAAAAAAAGGAAAAAGACTTCACAGATGAGACACATTAGCTCTAGCTGGAAAAAGTAACAGTTTGACTCGGAGATGCATCGGTTCAGAGCTAACGTCCGTGACTTTGTCAGCATGTTAGCCTTGACGTCCTGTGTCCTGTCTGTGTTGAGGGGCCCTTTGCAGAGGAGAGTCCTTCTCGCAGAAAACTGTCCCCACTGTAGGGGCACCAGCTCCTTCCCCAGCCCTGTGGGGTCACAGCCGTTCTGCGGGAGGCTGGCTGGCGCAGGCCCCACAGTAGAACTCGAGAATGTCGTGTGAGGCCAAGGGCTTGGCCCTCTCACAGTGGCTGTCAGTTTTGCTGGGAGTTCGCTTGCAGGAATAGAAACAGTTCTCCTAAAAGTCAGAGTTCCAGGCCAAAGGGTCAGCAGTTTTAACAGGTCCCAACACCCCCACGCACAGGAGGAGCGTGGTCCACTGGGGTGGGGGACGCTGCACTGGGTTCTCAAGTGTAAAGCATCCAACCCCTGTGAGGCCAGCACTGCCTCCTGGGTGCCAGCAGTTCGGTGTGACTTGCTCAAGGTCATCAGCCAGAGCACTCTGCTTTGA
The DNA here is from genome assembly GCF_022682495.2 of Desmodus rotundus. Lineage (NCBI taxonomy): Eukaryota > Metazoa > Chordata > Mammalia > Chiroptera > Phyllostomidae > Desmodus > Desmodus rotundus. The sequence continues at coordinate 94,244,700 of NC_071392.1, forward strand.
AATCACCATGAGCACCCCAGTTTAGTTCAGCTGTCATCTCAGTGACCGGAGAAGGGGAGTGGCCCCCAGGCTCATGTCACAGCCACTCCAGCAAGCTTCTGCGTGGATGTGTGGAGCTGGGCAGGAAACGGGGGGCAGCGCTTAGAGGGAAGCAGAGAGGGGCTGGGGGTGTGTGGCTCTGAACGGTCTGTCCTCTGTGTCGCGAAGGTCTCCGTTCTGCACCAGCCCACCCCTGGGATGGAACGCGGCGTCGCGTCCGAGTCCCCACTGGCATTTCCACGTGACTGAAGCCTGGACGGCCTGGACAGGAGCTCTCAAGGTACACACTGTGTGTCTGGGCCTTCTTGCTCCAGGCGGTGTCGAGGCCTTTCCATGGCCTATTAGAAGGAAAGGGGGAAGGAGGAATAGAAAGAGGAAACACACCGAAGCGCTTGCCAAGCTTAATAAGTGTCCCCGCTATCCGTTGCTGCATTAAAACTGCCCTGCCCTGAATTCATTCTTCTGTATTGAAAGAGTCAGGACTCAGGACTCAGCAGGACCCGCGAGGCTGCCGTGAGGGGCCGACACACCCTCTCCTGCCAGGATGGCAGAATTCTCACGTGGCAGCTCAGGGCTCCAAAGCTCAGGACAGGAGCAGCCGGTCCTCTTGCCTGTTGGGCCCAGGACTGGCACAGTGTTCTGTCCACCGGGCCCTGCAGGCAGAGCTGGCCTGACTCAGGGCTCCACGACCCCACGTGAGCGTGCTAGTGAGCCAGCAGCCGCCTCCTGTCCACCGGGGCACACCCTGTTCTGGCCCTGTCCTTGCCCCTGCACCTGTGGCTCACCTGATGCTTCCTGCTGCCTCTTTCGTGAGGCCTTGTCTTAGCAGCTAAGTGGCAAAGCTACAGATTTGCTAGCTTTGTTTTTCTTTTTATTTATCTAAAGATTTTAACTCATTTATTTTTAGAGAGAGGGGAAGGGAGGGAGAAAGAGAGGGAGAGAAACATCAATGTGTGGTTGCCTCTTGCACGTCCCCCCACTGGGGACCTGGGCCACAACCCAGGCATGTGCCCTGACTGGGAGTCAAACCGGCTACCTCGTGAGTTGCAGGCTGGTGCTCAATCCACTGAGCCCCACCAGCCAGGGCTGTTTTTCTTTTTAACATTCATTATATAACAATTACGATTTTCCTCAAGAGTCACCTTGCATTACGTCCTGTATCACACCTGAGGAAACCCTAGTTGCGGGGACTTGCCTTCATGGGCATGTTCACTGCCGGTGGGCAGGAGAGCGTTCCTGCGGTTTGTGCGCATGTGGGTAACTGGAGGCTACACGCCTCCAGCTCAGTGGCTCCCTGCTCCCCTGCTGAGGAATGTAGCCTCGTTAACGCTGGTCCTGGTTTGGTTGCATTTCCCCATTAGGTATGGATGAGAAAGGTGACCCGAGCAATGAGGAAGCCCCCAAGGTCATCAAACCCACCAGTAAAGAGTTTAGGAAAACGTGGGGGTTTCGGAGGACCACCATTGCTAAACGAGAGGGCGCTGGGGACGCGGAGCTAGACTCTGTGGATCAGCAGCCCCAGCAGCAGCAGCAGAGCCTTTCCTTGCGACGCAGCGGGCGCCAGCCGAAGCGGACCGAGAGAGTGGAGGAGTTTCTCACGACGGTCCGGCGCAGAGGGAGGAAGACTCTGCCTGTGTCACCTGAGGACCCCGGCGAGCCCACCTCGTGCCCAGTGACAGATGCGGAAACCGCCTCGGAGGGGAGTGTCGAGAGCACCTCTGACAGCAAAGGTGGGCCCAGGGCCAGCCCTGCGGGTGGCAAGGAACGCTCAGCCTCGTCTGGAAAGGCCAAAGGAGGTGATGGCGAGGATGACACTTCTGATAGTGACAGCGATGGGTTGACCCTGAAAGAACTTCAGAATCGCCTACGGAAAAAGCGAGAGCAGGAGCCAGCTGACCGGCCCCTGAGAGGGGCCCTGAGTCGCTTGAGGAAGAAGCGTCGGGAGGAGGACCCAACAGAAAGTGCAGGCATGGAGGCGGCTGAGAAGGTGGAGAGCCCCCCGCCATGCCCGCAGGAGCCCGCGGCTGAGCAGGCAGCGAGCGACGGCCGAGAGAGGACATCAGAAGGGCGGGCGGCCCCGGGGACCAGAGAGGAAGGCCCCAGAGGCTCGGGCAAGCGCACGCCTGAGTGCGAGGTGTACGACCCCAGTGCTCTGTACTGCATGTGTCGGCAGCCTCACAACAACAGGTGGGTCCTGGGCGAGGGGCTGCTGGCAGCCCTGGGGTCCGGGCGGTCCTCGGGCAGAAGGCAGTGGGAGAGGCTTCCGTCCGAGGTTACTTCCAGCCGCAGAGCCAGGCTGGGTGAGCAGCCTGTGCACTTGGCAATGATGAGCGAGGCGTTATGCAAAAGGGCCCTGGAGCCACACGCTGCATGTATGCACTGTGGTCACCACTGGCCCTTCAGGGCTCTTCGCCACCTCGGTCTCACCTGCCCCGTGCAGCCCGGGGCCAGTGTGGGAGGTGGCAGACGAGGTCGTCCGTCATCCCAGAGGTCTCAGAGTACTGCTCTGGTGCCGTTTGGGGGGCTGGGGTTGGTCTGTTGGTGGGAGAAAGGAATTTGCTCTTACGCAGAGACGAACCGAAGTAATGGGGGTCGGGAGCCAGGAAGGACGCCTGCAGCTCCCTTAGGAGGCCCCACACAGACACGGGGCAGCGCACTTGCTGCGGTGCTGGGGGAGGGCGCGTCCTGCTCTTCTCCTGCTCCCCTGCTCGTCTGCCCGGGTGCGTTCTTTCAGCAGGCCTGGGGCGGATGTGGTTCATGGGTGGTGCATAATGGCACATGGGTGGTACGTGATGGTGCGTTGATGGTACGTCCAGAACTGAGCGTGTGTGTCTTGTCTCCACTCCTCGTTACTCCTGGTTTCAGGTTCATGATCTGCTGTGACCGCTGCGAAGAATGGTTTCACGGCGACTGTGTGGGCATTTCCGAGGCCCGCGGGCGGCTCCTAGAGAGGAACGGTGAGGACTACATCTGCCCCAACTGCACCATCCTGCAGGTGCAGGACGAGCCACACCCTGAGGTGGCCAACCCGCGGGAGGCCAGGCTGCAGCCCGCCGATGCAGACGGCACGGACTGCACCAGCATGGGCACCATCGAGCAGAAGTCCAGCGAGGACCAAGGGATAAAGGGGAGGATTGAGAAGGCTGCAAACCCAAGTGGCAAGAAAAAGCTCAAGATCTTCCAGCCGGTAGGTCCTGCCGGCTGGGGGTGCAGAGGGAGGGCAACCGCCCAGCTGGGACTCTACGGAGAAGCTTCACGCCTAGAGGGGCTGCTTGCTTGTGGGGTGCTCTGGGCTGCCCAGCCCCGGCGCACCGTCTGTGGAGGGCGGGCTGGAAGGAAGGCAGTCCTTCCTTGAGCTCTGCGGGCCTGTCCTGCAGCTCCGGGTGACTGTCCAGCCCCAGCACTGTTACTGGGGACTCAGCATGTCCCTTAAGTGGACTCGTTTGTTAGAACGTCTCCTGCCGTGTTCCTGATGGGACCCCGTGTAGCGAGTTAGGGAGTGTGTGTGACCCTGTTCCCTGAGCCACCTTGACAGAACTGGTGCCCTTGCACTGGCCTCGCTGGAGATGCCCGGGGGTGGGGGAGGCAGCACCTGTTGAGCTGCTGCCTGGGGTGATGGATGACCTCAGCCAGGGTAGCCCCCAGGCCGCTGTATGTGGCTTCTGACACGTCCACCTGTGCCAGCTGTTGACACCCTTCTTCCATGGTCCTTTGCTGGGGACCCTGGTGGGGGCCCTGCTTCAGCATCATCTTACTCCTGGCCTCCCTGCTGCCGGGTCGGTGGGGCTGGTGGGGAAGGCACCCCGCTGGCACTGCCCCGCCCCCGGCCTGTCCTTCAGCAGGTGTCTAGCGGGCAGAGGTTTGGGGGGTGCTGAGTAAAGAGGCGTCTCTGCCCTTGCAGCCTGTGCTGTGCGGCTGCTGCCAGGTGTTTGCAGGCCCTGAGGGGAAGGGCAGCACATAGCCCCTGTGGTCATTCGGGAAAGGTGATGGAGAAGTGAGGCGGTGGGAAGAGTCATCTTAACTTCATGTCTTTATCATCTCTGAGACTAAGTTTAAATTTCACTGTGAGCGAAACAGATTCTGCGGGGGGAGAACAGTTGTCTTACCTCCTCAGCTTGAGACGTGAGACTTGGCTCGCGTGCGTTGGAGGGTGTGTCCATGAGTGTTTCATCTTGACCACCAGCACGCAGTCTGTGATCAGAAACAAGCTGCCAGCTCAGCTCCTGGTGCGCGACAGACACTGCAGACTGAGCGGGAAGGCACATGCTTCTTGCACTCAGCTCAGTTTCCGTGAGTTGGAAACCAGAGTCGGGCTGAGCCGGGCCCTCTGCTGGGGCTCGTTGGAGGCTGCCCCACAGAGGCCAGTGGGGGCCAGGCTCTCGGGCTTGGAGAGGGCAGAGTAGCTTCTAGAAACGTGCATGTGGTTCAGTGTGTGTGATGTATCCCGTGGGGTTTCTGTGGCACCTGTCGTTGGTCTGAGGTGCAGACTTAGCAGGATGTCCTGGTTTCCCCAGCAGCCTCGCCCACAGAGCCTGGTCGTGGGGCCCACTTGGTGGGGCTGCTTTCCTCAAAATGAGCACCGCCGTCTCTTGTCCTGTGACAGGCCCGGTTCCTCCATTAAAAGTTTTTATCCTTCAGTTGGACCCTTTCAGTGAACTCAAAACCGTCTCCTTTGGGGCCTTAGTCACATCCACAGGAATGCCTCTCTGCCCTGTAAAAGAACCTAACTGGGTGCGTGGAGTTGCCCCTCCTGCAAAGGGACACAGGCTCTGTGTCTTTGGGTTGAAGCCCCAGGACTCCCTACGAGTTGTGTCCCCTGCGGGTGGCGAGAAGGCAGGAGTGGTGTGCATGCCCTTACACAGGGAGGTCAGTGTGCTTTAAGTGAGCAGAGTTACGTTTTCGTTCATATCAAAAATGCTGTAGGTGTTCCTCAGTTAAGAACTGGGTCCTCGGCGCTGGAAGCCGCGATGCACAAAGCCCCTTCGCTTCTGGGGCTGCTGGGGCTGCTGGGGCTGAAGTCGCATGCTCTGCTCTGCAGGTCGCAGAGGCTCCTGTTGCGGCCAAGTGCATCGGGCCCGGGTGCTCACGCGTGGCACAGCCCGACTCTGTCTACTGCAGCAGCGACTGCATCCTGAAGCACGCCGCGGCCACCATGAAGTTCCTGAGTGCCGGGAAGGAGCCCAAAGCAAAGCCCAAAGAAAAGGCCAAGGCCAAGCCAGAAAGGCTCATTCTTCCAAAATGTAGCGTTCAGGTAAGTTGGCCCAGACCACCCCCCACTGGAGCAGTCGGAGCTTACGCGTGTTCACGCTCCAGCCCTGCTGGCTTGTTTGTGGAGAGGAGGGGACAATGGCATAGGTATGGGTTGGGTCCTGTCACCTCTCCTGCTGTCCCCCACCCCGCCTACTGGCCCTGTCTCAGAATCACCAGTGAGCACGCCTTCTCGTTCTCTGTCCCCCAGCCCAGGGTTGGCTGTGCAGGGGAGGACGTGGGCCCCAGGCACAGCCGTCTCCCTGTGAGACCCGCCTCTCAAACGAGGTGGTCTTGGTCTCAGGCACATGTGATCTGGGGAGAGTTAGCGTGTTTCAGAAGTAACAGGCACTCATCCTCCACTTGAAGGCCATCCTGGAGTCGGCTCAGATGGCCTGGCCGTGTGGTGACCCCCACTGCTCTTGTGACTAGCAGGCCTGATGGGAACTTTCCTGACATGTTTAAATGCTTACTGAGCCTTTCAGTGGCTTAAGGTTTAAAGCTGGTCATTTTGAATCAGAGCTGCTGTGTCTGGCAGCAGTGACCTTGCAGGGTGGCCGACAGAGAGCACAGGCCTGTGGGGACCCTGGCCTTCTCGCTTAGCCTCCCGGCCCCCGCCCCCCCACCCCCCACTTTGCTCGTGCCTCTTTTCACGGCGTGCTCTGTGTCACCCTGGCTGCCTGGTACCGCAGCAGGATGTCAGGGGGCTCTGTGTGGAGCCTTCACGTCAGAGGTTGCAGTCCCGACCCCTGCAACTGGGGTTGAGTTGCCAGGACTTCAACCTCTGAGTGACGTGAAGGCTCTACACACAGCCCCCTAAGGGGCTGGCCAGTGACGAGTAGAGCTGAGCGCGGCTGGTGAGTGGACACGGTGCCCACGCACAGGGCGGGAGGGCTCAACGTGGCCCTGAGCATGCCCTCGCTGGGAAAGGGGGTGAGCGAAGGCTCAGTCTTGATCTGCGTAATGATTGGGGTTCTACCGATTATCCAGGCAGGCATTAAAGTCTCTTCTGTGCACAAGAGACCAGCGCCAGACAAGAAAGAAAACAGTGTGAAGAAGGCGGCTGTGGCCCCTGCTAGGAGTGAGGTCCTGGTTAAGGAAGCGCCTTGTGAGAGCACGCCGTCCTGGGCCAGCGACCACAATTACAATGCAGTGAAGCCAGAGCAGACCGCTGCCCCGCGGCCATCACTGTTGTGTAAATGTATGTATCACCTAGGGGTGGCCTCTGGACCCTTCCCTGTCTCTCTGCACGGCCGTCCGCTCGGGACTGTCCAGAGCTAGGAGGTGTAGCGAAGCCGAGCGCTGCATCTCCCAGGATGGACGCAGATGCCCTGGAGCCCCGTGGGCTCCCCTTAGCCTGTTCTCCACAAAGCCTGCAGACCTCAGAGCTGAGTGGCACCCGGCAATAGAGGTCTGCTGTCTGTGTGGTCAGGTGCTGGTAAGTATTGGTGGTGTCGCCAGCAGAGTCCGGGTGAGCACACTTGCCTGCTGCCCCGAGCTCATTACCATCCTGCGGCAGGTGCCTTTCTGCCCTGTCTGGTTGGCTGTGTGGGTTTCCCGCGCTGCCCCACAGCACGAGTGGCTGTCACTTCCTTTGTATGTTTCGGGGTCTCTTTCTGCACGTCAGCCTGGCCCTGGGAGCCAGCGGAGAGAGCCCCCCGTGCCCAGCCCACACAGCACACACCCACACAGCACACGCCGCGGCGCTGTGGCCCTCCCCGGGCCGTGTGTGTCCCAGGTAAGTGGGCGCTGGGGCTCCCGCAGGCGGACTGCCGCAGGACCTGGCCCCTGACCCCTCTGGACGCTGGGCTTGCCGGGTCACGCCCCACCGCCACCTCCAGTGAGAGGTCAAGGTATTGCCAGCCTGTCTTTGAAACCCCAGATTCGATATGCAACAGAGCCTTTTTATTTCTTGTTTTTCAGCCCAACTCTCCGAAGCTAGAGTTTGGAAATTTAAGTTGATCTACAGGGCCCATCTCATTCTGTTACTAGAATCGTTTTTATTCTACTTTTATTACTGCTGTCTTTTTTCCTGTTTTATGCCTTTTTCAAAAAGCCCTGAAAGGTTACAAAGCCGTGAATTCTAGGGCTGGACTGGTGTGTGGCCTTCTCCTCTTAGTCCCCTTTGTCACGGAGGGCGGGGCCGTGTGGGCAGGGGCTGTGCTAGTGGAGTTAGCAAAGGTGAGACTAAAGACTCACTTCAAGAGTGTAAATGGCCCAAGATCTACGTAAATTGCGAAGCAATACTAGATTTTTTATATACAATTTAGAAATAAGTTGTTAAATACAGTTAACTGCGTGTATTAAAGTGAGTTTGACACACCTCAGGTTGTCGAGCTAAGAATTTCATGCTGACAACGTTGTCTCAAGTTTTCATCAAGTTCTAGCACCTCTACGAAGTAGCACTTTTACAGAGGCCATGAACATACGTGAACACACGCATCACTCACGTGTGAATGGGTGGGGGTGGTCACTCTGGAGTCCTGTGTAATGTGCTGTGCTCTAGGTGGGTCACAGGCACGCGGCATAATGGGAAACCCCGGAACAGCCGCCAGAGCTCCGGTGGCGGCGGATCCCCACCTGTTGACTAGCGCTGGAAGGCTGCCTGGGGCACCACGTGTGGGTGGGGGGCAGGGCGGCTCTCCTTGGACGCTCACCCACTGATCTGGAGGGAGGAGAGGGGTAGGGGTGGGGGCTCCCCAGGGGCCCAACTCCTGCTTGCAGACTGGCTCTCGTTTCCTCTCTCCTCTCCTCTCCCCACACCGGCTCCTCACTGAAGCTAGATGGCTTCAGTGGGCAGGAAGTCGAAGCAAACGGAGGACTGGCCCTTCCTACCCGGCACACTGGCGTCTCGCAGTGAGACCGATGGCGCCCAGGACTGGCTGCATAGGGGACGTTTTTGAGCTAGCTGCTTCCGTTTTTGTTTTTTGTTTTTTTTGTTATCCCAGAAATGTCATCTTCCCAAAAGATGAGTGGGGGGACAGTGAGAGGCACACTGGGAGGGTGCCGGCATCAGCCCGGCAAGTCGCTGCGGTGGGTCTGCCTCCGTCCCCGGCTGCCCCGTCACTGCTGCGACGGCTGACAGGACGGCAGCAGAGCGCAGTGCGCAACACGGACCTGCAGCCCGCGAGGGCCTGCCCGCCTCCTGGCCAGCCCAGGCGCGGGGACCCCCACTCAGCCCAGAGAGCCCACACGCACTCCTGGAAGGCGCTCTGCACGCCCCCTTTCCCAGTCCCAGGTGCTGCCTTGGATTGTGGGTACAAGGACAACGTGTCAGTGACCTTGCTGGGGACCCTCCGTTAGATGGGGGGGGTTCTTTCCTCCTCGTCCCACGAAGAGCATCGGCAGGTCGTCCGGGTTCTTAGGGTGGGTGACTCAGTTAACATAGCTATTCCTACTGAGTTTTTTAAATTGCTTTTGAGGTTTCCTATACTTGTGGAAACATTTGTTTTTAAAGTTTCTCTTTCAAACCCGTCATGCCTGTGCTTTATAGCCATATTTTTTCTCTTCCTCCCCACTGCTGGCTCTCCCCATTACTGTAGAGGTGCAGAAAGGGGAGCTGAGCATTTCTGTCCAGAAGGCCTCGGAGTGTTGGACAGTGGTGGGGTGGTCTGGCAGGCACAGGCACGGGCCCTCGTGTTTCAGACCCTCAGGTGGCTCTTTAGGAGACTTAAAGGCCTGGGGATCTGAACAGATTTTGACTGAAATAGGAGTTTTGAGAATGAAAACAGGAAACCCTCAGAGGACCTGAGCACCCCAATCCATTCTGCATCTCGCCCCCGTGTGGCAGGTAGCCCTGCCCCCGGTCCAGGCGCAGCCTGCGGACGGCCTCGCACTGTGCTGAGGTGCACGGAGAGCATGGCCCTGCACAAGGCTCGGGATCCAGGAGCAGGTTGCACACCACCTCGGGGCACACGTGTTTCCCATGAGAAACGCGTGGAGGGTTCTAGAATCCGAGCACATTTTGTAGACATTTAAAGGGAAGGTGGGGGTCCCATGTTTTATCAGCTGCGTGAGCCATTTGCTCCTGTCTCTCCCAGAATTGTCCGAGGCAATAAAACGTGGCTGGGGACAAAGCAGGCTTTTCACACGCACCACGCACCTCCCCCAGTTACCCAAGAGCGTGGCCTGTCCTGAGACGGGGCTCGGCTCGATCTCCCTGATGCTCCCGTGTCCCTGGTTGTTGGGGACATTCTCTTGGTATTTAAAGTGTACTTTTAACAGCACTAAAGTAGCTGCCTCCATAGGAAATGAGCTCGGGGAAAGGTTTCACATGCACATAAACTTCCAACATCTGAGATGAAACCCCTTAGCACTGGGTGCTGCTACCCTGGGGGAGGGGGCTCCAGGTTTCCAGCTCTCATAGGTCCTGCTCTCACCTGCTCTTCAATGGCCTTCACGTGACCTTGTGGCACCCTGGGGCCACCCTAACACTGAAGACTGGTGCTCTGGCCGCGGCGGTGTCTGTCAGATCCCAGGCCCCTCGAAGATGCTGCTGCCGCAGTCTCCCACTGGGCCTCAGGCCTCTCGGGTGCACTTGGGCCAAGTCCTGACACTTCCCGGCCTTGATCTCTGAGGCAAAACCATGCACGTAGTTCTGTTCCGAGCTTCTGAGAATTCAAGAAGTAAACTTAGAAGACGGATAAGTGTTGCCACTTTCGTTTGTTTAAATGAAGGTTGGGGCGGCTGTCACTGTGCGGGCGGACCCCGAGGAGCTCCGCAGGAAGAGCGCCCAGGTAACTGACTGCTGCCTAGTCACCTGGGCCTCCACCCCCAGGACCTGTGGGGGCCCAGAGTTCGCAGGGAGGGTCTCAGGCCCCTGAGCCCCGTTCCATGGTAAATTAGTAAGTGGCGGGTTCAGGTGGCAGTGGTCCCAGCCTTAGGACCAGGGGGCCACTTGGCGGCCAGCCATGATGGCAGGAAGGCATTAGCCGAGCTCCCCAGGCCACTGCATCACTGGGTTGTGTGCCAGTCCCCTTGAGTGACACGCCCAGCTCCCATGAGGCCTTGATCACGTCACCCTAGTGTTCACATTGAGTAATTGGACCAGTTTTTTCTTTTTCTTTTTTTTTTTAACATTTTAAAAAAGATTTATTAGAGGGGAAGGGAGGAAGACGGGAGAGAAACACCAATGTGTGGTTGCCTCTTGTATGACCTCTACTGGGGACCTGGCCCCTAACCCACATGTGCCCTGACTGGGAATCGAACCAGCAACCCTTTGGTTCGCTGGCCAGCGCTCAAACCACTTAGCCACACCAGCCAGGGCTGGGCCAGTTTTTTCCTGTGCTGCCAATCCAGCATGGATATCCCAAACACTACTCGAGGCTCTGAACAGGGAAGGGCATTGGCCAGGTGCACACGGGGCCTTTGGCAAGTGTCCTGGGAAGAGCCCTGCACACCTCTGCACTGAGGGTGAGCTCGCCACATGTGACCTCGAACACTGCAACCAGCAGAGAGCTGCGTGTCCCAGAGCCTCAGCCTCCGAGAGCACAGCGCACTTGAGTGCTCTCGGGAACTGGTGTGTGCCGACAAGCAAACCAGTGCTTTGTGCTGCTGGAAGAATAACTCAAAATACTTGAGCAAACGCACGAAGGCAAAGTGACTTCTCTTGCTTCTGTTCGTTGGTTTCTCACCCTAGGAGGGACCCGGACAGGACCCCAAGTTGCATGGGAGCTTCACTGTGCCCGCCCCGCCGGGCAGGGTTTCCGCCCTCCCGCCCCCACAGTGGCCCCCAGCCCTCCAGTGCATCTGGGTCACAGAGCCAGTCCCTGCAGGGGCAACTGCCTCAGAGGAGGGGCGTTCGGGCGTGGGGCTGCGGGCTGGGGCTGGGTCTGGGTCTGGGCAGCTCCGGGGAGGGGGCGCCTCTGCGGGGCCTCCAGTCACTCCCCTGCACCTGCGGGGTGGTGGGCCTCTTGGCGCCCCAGACACTCAACCTCTGGCGGTCGCAACCAATCGCCTCTAAGCAGCGGGCTGCTGCAGGCGTCGGCGTGACGGCCTGTGGTGGGGGGTTTCAGGGGAAAAGGCCTCGTTTGGATAGGACGAGCTCGAACACAGTCTGCGATCGAGGGGCTGCCCGCCGGGTGCGGGTGCTGGGCCTGTGACGCCCGTCCTGAAGTGTGGGCGTGCGGGGGCTGTGCTGGCAGGGTGCACCCCCACATTTGCTCCCAGTCCTGCTATAACTCCACTTGGGTACCTGCACAGCCTCCACGTAGGGGACAAGGCAGCGCTGCCAGTAGAGACCTGTGGTCTCTCCACGGAGGTCCGCCGGTGCCACCCAGTGGCCACGCAGTGCCACAGCCCGCCTCGCAGTGTGGCAAGGGCCCCCTGCTTCATGCTCACTGGGACATGAGCCAATTAGAGAGTCGCTGAGGCCTGGTTCCTGGGAGCATCAGCCTGCCCAGCTCTGTGCTTGGCCTCGCCCCGACTTTCCGGTCCCACCACAGATGGGGCCTAGCCCATGGGCAGCCTCACCTCCCACAGCTGCTAAGGTACCGGCTGGCTCCCCAAGTCAGCCAGGCTAGGAGCTGGCAGCAGGCAGGCCCAGGTGTGGAAGCTAAAGGCCGCTTGGCAGCTCGTAGGGTGGCCACCCCAGCACAGGATGCGCTGCTGCTGCTCCGGAGTGGCTTCCTTTGCCCCAATCACCCAGGCACGCCCTCCTTGCCCTTCTGAAAAGCTGCACACGCCTGGACAGATGGATGGGAATCTGGGCAAGGCTTGCGGATTCGATTGCGGTCCACTCGGAACGGCAGTGTCTCTCCCTGCCAGGGCCTTCCAGTGCTGGTCCAGGGTCCCCATTGTGCCCGGGTGTCCCAAGTGCAGCTCTCTGTGGGGCCACAGGTGCCAACGGGGGCAGTTGCTGCGTGGAGGTGTTCACAGGTTTTAAATGCCTCTTCAATGTGGAAGAGGGGCGTGGCCAACTTGCTGTTGGAGCCCACAGCCTCAAACATTTACCCATGATTCCTTTGGTGATGTCGATTGATACCCTCTGGGGGCAGATAGGGTCAGTGAAGGCTGACTTTGAAAAGGCAAGAGCAATTTCATGGAGTGGCCTGGAGGTTCAGGAAAGCTGTCCCCTGCACTTTATATAGGTCATGTGTGTTCACTGCTGCTCCTGGGTGACAGCCATTTCCATAGTGTGCTGGGAATGTCCCGGAAGGGACCGTCAGTGGGTTTTCCCTGGATGAGAGGAAGCACCAGGTAGACCAGCACTGCGGACCTTGGGTTCTGACCTGGAGTCCGGCCCAGAGCAGACATCATTGTAGTCAACACCGTCTGCCACCCAAGACGACAAGAATGTCCAGCCACGAGGCCTGTGCAGGCCCCACTGTCGCACAGGCGTCCTGGGCATCAGAGTCAGCCCCTGGGTGCTCGGACGCCCCGCAGGGTTGTGCCTGTGAAGGGCAGTGCAGGGCTGCTTTCGGGGCCCCCTGGAGTCTTTGGCAGCCCATTCCTCTGGCCGTTGCCCGGTCGCCTCCCTTTGCCAGTTGGTGCCTAGGACGCTCAGGCGCCCGGCTCCTTGCTGTGCTCCCAGCCACCCCAGCCTTTGCCCTGTCACCAAACCTGAGCCTGAGGCCCTGCCCAGGAGGTGCTGCAGCCCCTGGCCATAGCCCAGCTGGTAGAGGTGGGTCTCCAGGCGCTGACCTACGGGGACTCCCTCCGTATGTGGACTTGATCTGGTGAGGCAGCTCAGGTAGAAAGCGTGCTTTTATCCCATTCCCGCTGCCTTGTCTATGTCTGAGTCTGTAGTAGCCTTTACGTAGAGGTCCAGTTCCACGGGAGTGGAGCCCTTAGAGGTGTGGCGTGGGGACATGGGCATGGGTGAAAATGAACAGGGCGGGTGGGGCGGCTGGCTGGCACAGGCCTGGGGGCGCCAGGGCAGGGTGCCAGGGGCTGTGAGGACTTTGGGAGGAAAGTGCGGCTTTAAAGTCAGAACCCGTGCAGGAGGCCAAGGGCTTGTAACTCCCTCCCGGTGTTTGGGGCCAGGTGGTGCTGCCGCAAACTCTGTAAAGTGAGGTGGTTTTGTCCCTTCTACAGAGCGGAAGGAATGTGAGGTCCCTGTGTGCTGTTAGCGAAGCCCGTGCTGGAAGAGGGAAGTTCTCCCGGGTGGTGGCCTGGCCCTCTGCCAAGACGGGCACAGCCGGTGGTGATGGCTGCTTGGGGCGGGGCTGGGAGGGAGTGCTCCGGAAGGGCTGTGTCTGTAGGCGGGGCGCACCCCCCTGGCAGGTTGCAGGCGCCCCTGTGCACTGGGAGTCAAAGGGGGTCCTGATGACTGGCAATTGAGGGGTGTTTCGTCCCTGGGTAAAATCAACCGATTGCCACAGCATCTACTGAAGCCCCCATTTGGGGACCTGGGAGCTTTAGAGGCTCGCTGCTGCCCAGGTGCTTTGAGGAGAGCCTGCACCTGGCTAGGTAGGTGCCTTCTCCACCGGCTCCTGTGCGACCTGCTCCATGTCCTGGCCAGCTCACTGGGCCCACCTGCTCCCGCCAAGAGCAGTGGCCTTATGTCTCTGCGCGGGCTGGCTGTGGTCAGCTGCCCGCCCCTGGGACCGGGGCCGTGGTGCCATCACAGAATTGTCTTCCTTGTTTCCCTGAGACCGGAGGTCCGAGGGTCTGACAGGTTGATGCAATTAGTCTTAAAGAAAGAGTGCTGGTATAGAAGCTTCTGTGCAAGTTGAAGGGTTTGACAGTGTTTTCGGGTTTTGTCCAAAGTCCTCTGGCGCGTTGCAAGCGCTTCTGCGTGGCCTGACTCGAGCTGGAGTGCGGCTGGTGGGTGTAAATAGGCGCGCTCGCGCAGACGGTAGCCGGGCAGTTCTTGTGCTCTCAGTGTTGACAGTGCCCGGCATCCCCATGTTGCAGATTTATGCCAACATTTCTGTGTCTCGTTAATGTCACCATGTTGACTTTTGTCCTGAAGAACGATGAGCACCTGTGGGGGACCCCCCCGCCCAAAGGACTGCTTATCTTTCCAAAGCCTCGAGGGTCGGAGTGGGGGGGTCTGTTTGACCCATCCTGAAAAGGTTTTTTTCAAAGTCGTGTTTATAAAGAAGTTGCACTTGGATACCTAATGAAAGTGCTCTCCCAAACCTACCTGTGTTCAGTGTGAGGTTCGCCTCCTTTCAGGCTTCGCCAGTGATGCACCACAGCTCCTGACCGGGCTTTCTGGCTGGGGCGGCCAGTGCAGCACAGGCGGGTTCCTCTGAAATACAGTGTGGGAGCAGCCCCTGTGTGCCGCTCAGCGGTCTGACGCCGTGCCCTTCGAGTGGCGTTCCCCTTGGTGCTCCCAGGACCCGGCGACTTTGCTAGTTTGCGGCTGCACGTGTTCCCACCTCAGTCACCCCACAGCGCTCACACCTGTCCCCTGACCTCGCTAACGTCGCATGTCCTTTGCAGCTGTGAAGGAGGACCGACAAGTGGCGGAGAGCACAGCGGCTGCGGGGCCAAAGAAAGTGGCCGCCATGGGCAGCAGACAGCCTTCACCCCGGAGGCTCCTTCCACAGAAGTCACCTCCTTTTGCGAATACAGTCAAGCCGGCCTCCAGGAAGTCGCCTTCAGGCTTCACCAGCACTGTCCCCAGGCGGCCATGGCCCTCGGCCGCCCCCTTGGGCAGTGCTCCCTCCACCAAGCAGGCAGGGCTGGGGCCCAGCGCTGCCATGGCTGCCTCCAGGAAGCTGCCAGGCTCCACTGCCCTGGGGGGAGCCACCAGGAAGTCCATGGTGGCCTCTGTCCCCTTGGCCTCCCCAGCTCCAGGCCGCCTAGGGACCTCAAACGCTGCCCCATCACAGCCGAATTCACAGATCCGGCAAAATATAAGGCGCTCTTTGAAGGAGATTTTGTGGAAGAGGTAGGCTATCCTGCTCGGTCACAATTGTCTGCTGGGGAGATGCGAGGTAAGAGCACAGGGGCTCACGCTGCTCTCCTGTCCCTTTAGAGCCAGTGACAGCGATGACCTGACGATGACAGAGAGCGAGGTCGGGAAGGTCGCCTTCCACATCGAGAAGGAGCTGTTCAACCTGTTCCGCGTCACCGACAATCGCTACAAGAGCAAGTACCGCAGCATCATGTTCAACCTCAAGGACCCCAAGAACCAGGTGTGTGCCGCTGGGGCGGGCGCGGGCTCTGTACTGTCACCTCCCTGAGCCTCAGGCACTTTGAAACACTCCTGCCCTCTCATGGAACCCAGCGGACACTTCTAATCCTGCGACCCAGCCACGGGCCGTCCAGGCGGGCATGCGAGCACTCCCTCCCTGCCCTCCCTGCCCTGCAGCCCCGAGGTCTGTCCGTGCCACCCCACTCACCTCTCACACACCCGGCGGGACAGCTAACTTCGGTGGCTCCAGAGCCCAGTTCACATGCTTGACGGGAGGGTGAGGGCGCCCCCACGTCCAGGCAGCTTCAGGCACCTTTTTCTCCTTGCCGTCGCCCAGCATCAGCTGAGCAAGCCTGTCTGTGTGGGTCTCCTTAGCTTCACTCTGCGGGGCTCCCGTGGGGCAGGCTCTGTGCACGCGGCAGGGGGTGGGGCACTCAGTTCTCACAGCAGCTGTGGGTGGGCGCTGCTGTACCCACAGGTGGCCGCAGGCTGGCCGCCTGCCTGGAGGAGCTCCTCCGACCCCTAGCCGTCCCTCCTCTTGGTCATCGTGCCTCCTCGGCACCTTGAAGCCTCCTGTGCCCAGGAGCAGGGTCAGATGCGAGGCTCTGGCTTTCCACCTGCCTGTGGTCCCCCTGGAAGAAGAGGTGTCTTCTTGCCTTTGCTCCTCGCACGGCCCTATGGAGCGGGCCTTGGTCTCTCTGAGGTCTCTCTGGGGTCTCTCTGGGGTCTCCAGCAGTTGGTGCAGCGTGGGCCTGAGGTCAGCGGGATGGCCTTAGTCCTGGTGTCTCCTGGGCATGTCTGCCCCCGTGGGCTCGAAGGGGCTGCATACCAGCAGGTCCCGTCTGCACCCGGCTGTCACTGGGCCTCCTGCCATGCTTTCTGCACCTCCCGCGGTCTCAGGGACAGTCTGTCTGCTGTCTGGACCCGGCGAACGAGACACTTGTTTGCAGGGCCTCTTCCATCGTGTTCTGCGGGAAGAGATCCCTTTGGCCAAACTCGTGAGGATGAAGCCGGAAGAACTTGTGTCTAAAGAGCTGTCTGTGTGGAAGGAGAGGCCGACAAAATCCGTGAGTGCCGGGTCGGCAGCTGGGGGTGCGGCAGCTGCCAGGCGGGTAGGAGGGGTGAGGGAGCCCCCGGAAAGGGAGTAAGGCTGTGTCTTCCCTCTCAGATGACGGAGCCCAGAGCGAAGTCGCATCAGGAAAGTAAGAAGGCAGCCACCAGGCAGGAGGCCATTCCCGACATGGAAGACTCCCCGCCCGTGTCTGACTCGGACGTGAGCATCTGGGCCCCGGGTCACACAGATGTGCTGCTCTCGAGGGTTTGTCCTTGGGGCGCTCCCCCCCGCCGGGCGGACTGGGAAGCCGTGACCCACGCGCGTCCCTTCTTTCCTCACAGGAGCAGGAACCGGTGCACTCCGTCCCCGAGAAGAGCGCTGCACCCCCCCCGGACGTCGTCAGCAGCATGTTGAAGGACACAACGGGCCAGCACCGTGCCCACCTCTTCGACCTGAACTGCAGGGTTTGCACAGGTGGGCGGAGGCGGGGGGGCAGGCTGTGTTCAAAGTCAAGGATCCTCCCCCCTGTGGTGCTGGTGTATGTCCCAAGTATAAAAACTGACAGGTTGGGAGGCTTCTGGGGGTCGGCAAGGTCAGCCCCTGCCTGTGCAGGAGTGGTTGTCCATGCATGGGCAGGCCGCACCCCGAACAGTGTTGGGCTCCCACTGACCCTTCCTCCCGTGCTCCAGGTCAGGTGTCGTCAGAAGCAGAGCCGGCACCGAAAAGACAGAAGCTGTCAGTGCCTGCTAAGAAAGAAGAGCCCAAAGTCAAGTATGACAGCGCTCCTCCCTCCGAGCTGGCTCTCGGCTCAGCAAACGATGTGGAGCCGGAAGTGCTGCCCGAGAGCACCTCCGCAGCGGAACCTGAGAGCGTGTCCCTGGCTCCTTCGGAGAGGGGCCTCCCCGGGGCTCCAGGAGAGAGCCACCCCGAGCCCTCTGCCCTGGAAGGGCCCTCCTGCCCAGCCCCCAGTGGGGTTGCCGTTGTTACCACCGTCACTGTGTCTGGCCGCGACCCCAGGACTGCACAGAGCACCGCGAGCACAGCCCTGATCTCAGACAGCACCCAGCTGGCCGAGCCCCCACAGGACATCCTGAAGCCCCCTGTGCTGGTGCCCAAGTCCATCCTCGCCAAGCCGTCCCCCTCCCCTGAGCCCAGATACCTGCTGTCCGTCCCGCCGTCCCCAAGCATCAGGTGCGGCCTCTACCTGTGTTTCCATTCCTTGTAGGTGAGCAGGTGGGGCGGGGGGGCGAGTCTGCGCTCAGCTCTGTCACCTCCCCACAGCCCACAGGTCCTCTGGAGGCTGTGGGGGGCGTCTCAGTCGTCCTGGGCTTGGGGCACCTCCTACCACTCAGAAATAGGAATCTCGAAAGCGGAAACTCCAGTTTATGGCCCCTGGTTCTGTCGCCTGTTCAGCTGCTTTTTCTGTGATCAGAACGCCCGTTTTTGTCCCAACAGTTAGAGTCGCTAATATGAGAAAGTAAGCCTGCAGCCACACTCAAACACTTCGTAGAGCTTTGGTGCGTCCGGCACGTCTGGCCGGTGTGCCACTCCCCCCCTCCGCTTGTGTCTTGCAGCACTGTGGAGTCCCGGTCCCCTCCAGACGGGGACGCGCCGCTCTTCCTGTCTCGACTCAGTGCCATCTGGAAAGGCTTCATCAACATGCAGAGCGTGGCGAAGTTTGTCACGAAGGCCTACCCTGTCTCAGGGTGCTTCGACTACCTCAGCGAGGTGCGGGCACCTCTCACAGGAGCTCTGGTTCAGGGGGAGGCCTGTGGGGAGCCACCTGCTGGCCAGGCTTCTGGGTGCGCATGCAGCTCTGGAGTTGCCACGGGGACTGGTGGGCGTGCTGGGCTGAGTCTACAGGGCAACAGTTTGGACCGAAATTCCGTGAGCAATTGGGCCTCCTGGCCTCTAGGAAGAAGCCGAGGTCCGTGCCCTTCCCGTGCTCTGTTCAGGCGCCAGCCTGGGAGTGCGGCCTGCCCGCAGCAGAGAGCAGCCCTGCTCCAGAGGCTGGCCGCAGCTGGGCTGCTGGGACATGCGTGTCTGTGTCATGGAGGTGCCGGCAGTGTCTGCCTGGGCGTGCGGTGTGGCACGAGGCTGTCCTCACCCCATGGGCTGGGTAGCAGGGGTCCCCACGTAGCCGGGAGCCCCAACGTGCCCGCATCGGTCTCCGAGGGCCATTCGCACCCGTCACTCAGCAAGCGCACTGCGTCTCGTTTAGGACCTGCCTGACACAATTCACATTGGTGGGCGGATCGCACCAAGGACCGTGTGGGACTACGTCGGCAAGCTCAAGTCCTCCGTGTCTAAGGTACCACACACAGGAGGCCCGTGCCCGCGGGAGGAGGAGCTCTGCCCGTCCTCCTCATCCTGGCGGCTGATTGCTTGAGATGTCAGCCTGGAGCCTCTTAGCTGTCTCCAGACAGAGCAGAAAGTCTGTCTGGAGCTGGACAGGCCGGGAACATGTGGGCGGGGTGGAGCAGAAGCCCCGCCTTGACTTAGCACAGGAGCCTGCAGGTGGGTGTGAGTGGGTGGTCGCTCTGTTCCCTGCAGATGGGGCGTGGGGCGAGGCCTGGGACCAGCGGGCCATGCTCACTGCACAAGAGATCAGCGGCCGCCTCTGCGTTTGCACGGACATCGCTGTGGGGGCTGGGTGGCCGTGGCCGCAGGCTCATGGGACTCTGCCCGCCTGTGCGCGTGTGGCTGCTGTGGCTCTCAGCTCACTTTGCACGCGGCTCTGCCACGGCTGTGAACACTGCTGGGCTGGGGGGCAGTTTGAGGGCCAAGGCCATGAGCCCAGTGGCCTGGCTGTTGAATCTGTGCTCTGCCTGTTGGCCCATCGCTAACAGCAGATGGCAGGACCGTGAGATCCAAGTCAGACCCACACACCCTTCTTGTTCAGACCGAGGCTTCTTCGTGGCACCGAGGGCCCACGTGCCATCCTGTTTCTGTTGCAGGAGCTGTGTCTGATCCGCTTCCATCCTGCCACAGAGGAGGAGGAGGTGGCCTACATCTCCCTCTACTCCTACTTCAGCAGCCGCGGCCGCTTCGGCGTGGTCGCCAACAACAGCCGGCACATCAAAGACCTCTATCTGATCCCCCTGAGTGCCGAGGACCCTGTGCCATCCAAGCTCTTGCCCTTTGAGGGGCCAGGTAAGCACCGGCTTTCTGGAGGGGTGATGAGGCCCCTCGGATCACACGTGTCCCCTTCCTGGACACTGAGTCTTCCTGGGCTGTCGCAGGGGACACGAGCTGCATGCGCGCTCTGGGGGTAGGCACTCCCGGTTGCTAGAGCAGTGGTCAGCAGGGGGTGGCGCTAGGCTGTCAGGGGCGCACTCGAAGCGCCCTCGTCGTTGGCGTCAGTTGTCTCAGAAACACTGAACAAAGGGAGAGACCAGGCGTCCAGCCTCTCGTGGCCTGGGGCCAGTGTGCAGCTCGGGCACAGGGCTCCGACACGGGCCCAGGAGGACAGGCGGCCCTTCGCTGTGGCGGGGCTTCTGTCGCCGTGCCACTGGAGGTGAGCGGCAATGGCCTCCTTCCTCAGGGAGTTGCTGCCAGGGGACGCAGGCAACGGCGGTGACGAGGAGGGTATTGCTAGAAATAATTGTTCTCAAATCTGCTCAGAGTTTAGTAAGTTCCTCTATCATTTGCAAAATGCTTTCTTTGTGTTTGGTCCTTCTTGATAAAGTGCCGCTTTTAAAGGGTTACTTAAAAACTTGCCTTAAAGACCATTGAGACTCGTCAGGGGGTTGAGGGCGATTCCCAGGGGATGAGGTCTTCAGGCACAGCCCTCTGCACCTTGCAGAGCAGCTGGCGGAGGTCCCAGGTGCATGCGTCTCCTCGGCTGGGGAGTGCAGTGCCATGGAGGGCTCTGTCCCAGGGGCAGAGGCTGAGCCCTGGCACTGCCTGTCCCCGACACCTCTGTGTCCTCGACTCCAACGCCTGGCCCAGGGCAGCCCCCGCTTTTGGGCAGGACCAGGCCTTGGCTGGGGAAGGCTTATAACACGAGGTGGGCTCGGCGTGCTGATTCCAGAATCGGGCTCCTGGGGGTGAAGAATGGCCCCTGGCGGGCAGGAGGGAAGAACACGGGGGGTCTGGGTGAGCAGCTCCGTGAGTGGCTGGCCAGCTCTCCAGAAGATTGTGAGGGAGGCGTCCCCTGCAGGTGAGAACACGCTGACCTCTCAGACCCAATGAGGGGCCTTGGGTCAGTCACAAGTGCGGCGCTCAGGACCCAGGGAGCTAGTGACGGGAACACGGCTGGCCTCCGAGTGCAGGGTCTTTCTGTGCATGGAGGCGGCTCAGTGGGCCCAGCCTGGGCCCCAGGACGACAGGCACGCTGCCTTCCTGCTTTGGACCCCGCTGCCCTGGCCTCAGAGCGAGAGGAGAGGGCTTCCCCGGGGCGGGGGGGGGGGGGGGGGGGGGGCGCGGTGCTGACTGTAGGACATGCTGGTGACTTGGACATGCCCTGAGGGGACACCCAAGGGACGCACAGCTTCTCATCTACAGTAAAGAAAAAACAGCGTCCAAGGTTTTAACAACTTGACCGTTTTTGCCCATACGCTCTTTGAGATCTTGGTTTAATTTAAGGGCTTTCTCCTAAGTGTGCGCCTCTCTGACTCAGTGTGGAACTGTGGTACTGTCTCTGACCTGTGCGTTCACACCCATATGTGATTGTGCATCTCACACCAGCAACACCCGGGCTCCCAGCCCAGGTGTTCTCTACCTGCCCCATCTCGCACATGCACGGCTGGACTCAAGCACTCCCATGCAGTGTCTGTGTGTCCAGGTTCCATGTCGTGTGTGTCGTGTGCCTGTGTGCGTGAGCCTGTTGGGGGGAGGCCAGGCGGGGTGTCCCTCCCGTCGCCATGGCCCCTGCCTCTCAGCGCCGGTCTCAGCACAACCTCCTCTGGAGGACAGGCCTCACCTCACGGTGACGGTCACATCCCCCACCCTGTGGCCTGGTGAGGTGCCCTCAACCCCGTCACAGCCCTGTGCTGTCCACAGTTGTCACTCACCTGAGGTCACACCCAGTGAGGACCAGGGTTGGCTGTGCCGAGACCTTGCACTCTGTCCTCCTGTGCTTTCTGGAGGGCACAGAGCTCAGGCCTCGGGGAGACACAGTGCCAGCTTTGGGAGCTGTGGTCTGTGTGAGCACCACCCACTGTCGGGGGAGAGGTTGCTGTGGGAGGGACTGACATGCGTGCGCTGCGGGTGGAGAGGTACAGGTGGCCCCACCCCAACCTCAGGGGCCTGGGAGATGGACGATGGGTCCCCAAGCCCTTGCTGTCCACCCTGGAGCAGCAAGTGAAGACGGTGCCGGTGCCGACACTGAGTCCAACCCAGTGAGCTCCCACCGGCCACTGACACACGGCCAGGGCCTCCCCGGCCCTGGCCACGCTCTGGATGGCAGACACGGGAGCTGTGCCCGCCACCTGCAGCCCCCGCCAGCCCCAAGGGCACTCAGAGTACAGCCGCTCAGGTGATGGCTCTGCCTCCTGCCCTGCTCTCAGGACTCCCCCAAAATGCCAGGGGGTCTCGTGGGACACGGTGGCGCTTCAGGAGTGTGACAGCAGCGTCGCAGGGGACTGCTGGGCACCTCTGACCCAGCAGCACACCAACCAGTGTGGGGTTCGCTCTGCTCCACCGCTGGCCCTGGCGGCTTTGCCACTGGGGACGCAGGCCAGAGGGTCTGCTCGTCCCTGGACCTCCTTTGTTGGAGGAGCACTGGTCAGATTGGGTGCTTGTGTGGTTCCCCGTGTGCCCCCAGCAGGACTGGACCTAGGGTGGGACTCCTGCCCCCAAAGTGACAGGCAGGGCCCAGTTTCCCGTTCCCTGTGGTGGTCACGGACCTGGGTTCCAGGGTGAGGGTGAGCGCCGCCTCTGGGTGCTGCGAGGGGCTGGGGGTGGGGGGTGGGGTGGGAGTCCCTTCTTGGAAAGTCATACCCCCAGGGTCTCCTGTCCTCGGGCCTCAATGGCTCTCTCACAAGCTGGGCACTGGAGCTTTGCCCTCATCAGATAAGCTTTCCCCGTGCATCCAGCTGTGCACGGAGGTCCACGCCACGGCGGCGCCATGTGCACCGGGCTTCTCCTTCGGAGTCAGTGAAGAGAGTTGCATGGAAACTGGTCATCTCCCTGCAGACTCTGTTTGAGTCTGCACCACGTGGGAGCTGGTAGCCCCTGGAAGTGCCCAGTGTTGCTGCCCAGCCCCGGGCACGGGCCCTGCTGCTCTGAGCCCAGAACACAGAGGCCAGCCCTGCCCAGAGGCGCTCAACCCAACGCCTTTGTCCAGGTTGTGTGGGTTCTGCATGTACGCGCCCCCGCCTCCGTGTGTGCTGCCTCTTCCCCGCTGCGCCGTGCTGAGGACGGCCCCCTCTCAGCTCCCAGAGCTTTTCTGGCCCGGCGCGGGTTTGGTCGGGACAGGGTCAGACCGTGAGAAGGGCTCCATTCTGTGTGGTGGAGAGGCACATGCCAGGGAGACGCAGGGGGAAGCCACGTTTTGATAGTTGGGAGTTAAGGGGCCAGGCACTGAAATGAGGCTTTGTCCGCCATGTCAGGTTGGAGGTGTGTGGGGGCCCCGTGGCTGGTGATCTCCGGGTGATGCTGAGCTGCCGCTGTCCCTCGGGAGCAGAGCTGTGCAGGCCTGTGCCCTCTCCCACAGCGCAGTCCTGTCCGCTCCAGCCCTGCTGAGTGGGCGGGGGCAGGGGCGGCTGCTTGGGTTCCTCTGTAAATGCAGGGCGACTCGATTAGTGAGCCCACCCCTCCCTGCCATCTGTGGTCCTCGGATTGAGGAATTCTAAGCCTCAACAGCCCTCAGGAAGGGGGTGGGAGGAGCATTCTGCTGCTCATAACAGACAGGAGTTTTGCAACTGGAGACTCTTCCTGCACCCTGGGCTGGAGCCCTTGGTCTCCTCACTGCAGCCAGTGCGGCCCCTGCCCTGCAGGGTGGCGCTCCATTGGTGGGGTAGGTGGGGGGGGGCTCAGAGGGGCTCTGCCCCTCCCAGCAGTGGGTGGCCCCCCCAGATGGCTCTGGTCTCTGGAGAGGTCACCTCCATGGCCCAGCATCGAGCAGTGGGCTTTTTGTCCCAGGAATGGCAGTGACCACCGAGGTGCTGGACACATTTCCAACACGCGGGCGGCCATCACACGGACACATGGCTTGGGCAGCACGATTGGACGGCTCCCTTGTAGCTCCTTCCTGGCGTGTGCTCTGAGAGCCAGGTTCAAACTTAGCTTCTGGGGGAAGCTCAGTCAGGAAATTCAAAACCAGCACCCCAGCTCGGGAGGTGTCAGAGTGCCCCCAGGTGTGTGCGGGGTGGCCCCCGGGGCCCGGCGCACCTTGCTCCTCTGATGCCTGTCTGGACGCCGCTTCTGTCTTCAGACCGGACCGTCGCCTTGCCTGGGCATGTGACAATGGGGGCGAAAGCCTGGCCAACCGCTGCGGCTGGGCCCAGACCTGCCTTCTCAGGCTGGGCCCAGTGACCTCCCAGCACCCGGCTCACTGCCCTGGAGCTAGCCGGGCGCAGCAGCCTAAGGTGGGCACAGCCTCTGTGCTGGAGACCAGCCCTTGCCCACAGCCACCGGCTCACAGGGCGAACACGGCCCTTTGCTCCCAGCGACGGGTTCTCTGGAGACGTGTGGCTTCCGGGCTGTCCCTGCATAGGCCCCAGGAGTGCTCCCCACAGGGACTTGCCCTGCAAGTGCTGTGCCCTTGTCAGCGAGTGTGGTCAGCACTGGCCGGGGCGCTGGAGGGAGGGAAGTCCCTTTGTAGTTCAAGTCACCTTAACTCCTGCTAAGGAGAAAGCAGACCTGGTCCACTCCCCTTCGTATCTGCCCACACCCTGGTTCGCCTGGCCTCCCAGCACCGCTCCCCCAGCCCTGCCCCTCCTTTCCGACACCCTGCCATACTCAGAGGGGCAGGGACGGGGCCTTCTGGAAGCCACTTCTCCCCCGCCCACCCTCGTGTGCTCAGCCTGCCAGCCGTCTCCTGGGGTTTGGGAAGACGAACGGGACCACAGGGTGAAGGCTTGGGCCATCTCGCCCATGGCGCAG
Source organism: Desmodus rotundus (assembly GCF_022682495.2). Lineage (NCBI taxonomy): Eukaryota > Metazoa > Chordata > Mammalia > Chiroptera > Phyllostomidae > Desmodus > Desmodus rotundus. The sequence goes on from NC_071392.1 coordinate 94,269,176, forward strand.
TAGGAAAGCAGTACTGCCACTTTTAGTGAGACCATAGCCGGACAGCCCTGGACTGAAGTGTTTATCTGTTAGTTATCTATTGCCTTAATTTGCATAGTGATTAACTTTAAGTATCTTCTGCTGTCAAAAGGAACTGTTCTCTCTGTAGCATTTCTCCGAAGTCGCTGCTCTGTGGCTTGGATCTGGTCCCCTCCCTGGGGACCAGAGTGTCCTGGGCTCCCTCTGACCAGGGTGGGCTTCGTCCCTGAGATAAACGACGCAGTCTGGGGGGTCGGGAACACCCTTCCTTACGCCATCACCGTCGTTCAGCAGCTGGCTCTGCCCAGACACGCTGTGTTTCCTGTGCCACCAGTTTTCTGGACGCCTCAGCTCAGCAAGGACTGAAGCACCGCGTCCTGTGTTACCAGACTGAGCGTTAGGCAGCTCTGGACCAATTCACACACCTGGAAGTTTCCTCTGAACCTACAAGGACACTTATTTTAGTCTGTTCCTCAGCAGCCTTGTTCCCGCTGGCTGTCACGCGACGCCAGCCCAGGGAACTTACCTACGGGGTGGACTGCATCGGCTGTTACAGTTTCATTGATCGTTGCAATGGAGTTGTGCCATGGGTCCCCAGTCGACTGTTCAACGTTAGTGTGTATAGCTTTTGTCCCTGCTGGCAGCCTGAGTTCAGGCTGGAGGGCTGCGCCTTCCTGGTGTGTGTGCTCAGCAGCCGCCCAGTTCCTTCTCGCTCCCCGACCCCCCGGGGCTGGTCAGGGCTGCTACATCTACCAGCGGCTTCCCTGCCGCCTTTGCCACCCTGTTGCCTGAGTCTTAGGTGTATTTTGTAACAAGAATTCTGACAATTGGGGTGAATTTACTTGCAAGTGAACCCTTGGTTTGGCGTTTGGGACCCAGGGCTAAATGTCATTTGCAAAAAGTTCTTCAAACACTTCATTTCATCTTGCCCTGAATTTGTGCCTTCCGCCCATGACAACTCCCCCACTGCCGCCTCACTGAAGCTCACTCCCATGGGGAGGGCTCTAGCTCTAAAACCTGCGCATTTTGTTTTTCAGGCCTCGAGTCACCACGTCCAAACATCATCCTTGGCTTGGTAATCTGTCAAAAAATGAAGCGTCCTTCGACTGCCGGAGAGTTAGACAAGACAGAGGAGAAGCGGGCCCGGCTGCAGGCACCGGAGGAAACAGACATTGCAGGCTACCCCAAAATGCCTCCAGCCTCACAGTCAGAGAAGAAGCCCCCCAGGTGTCAGCTCAGCTCTGGGGACACAGCTGTCGGCAGCACCCCCCCGGGGTCCCCTCCACCCCCACCCCCTCTGCCAGAACCGCCAGCTTCATCCTCCTCTTCATCATCATCTTCGTCTTCATCTGTGTCAAAGATACTGTCATCCCTCAAGCCAGGGGCCACCAGCACCATCACGGCACCAGCCGCCCCAGCAGCAGCGGTCACAGCGGCTGCTTCCTCTGCCTCCAAGACAGCCTCCCCACTGGAGCACATCCTGCAGACTCTGTTTGGGAAGAAGAAAGCCTTTGACCCTGCGGCTGTGGAGCCCGCAGAGCCTGCGCCCACCGCCCACCCAGACACCAGGGCAGAGAGCGGGCTTCCAGCGGCGCCGCTGCTGGACCCCATCGTCCAGCAGTTCGGCCAGCTGTCCAGGGAGCGGACTGTGGAAGAGGAAGAGGACGACAGGCCCTATGACCCTGAGGAAGAGTACGGTCCCGACCGGGCCCTCGACGCTCAGCTTGGGGGCCGTGGGAAGCGGCAGGGTTCAGAGAAGGCCTCTGAGACCGCCGAGCGGGAGGAGGTGGCCTATGACCCTGAGGACGAGACGATTCTAGAAGAAGCCAAAGTGGCCGTCGAGGACCTGCCCAACCGGATGTGCGCAGATGCCCGGGGTGGCACTGCTGCCCCCTCCCTGGCTGAGCAGCAGAAGATGATAGAGGAGCTCAACCGGCAGATCGAGGAGCAGAAGCGGCAGGTGCAGGAGCAGGAGGAGGCACTCAGGCAGCAGCGGGCCGCCGTCGGGGCCTCCATGGCCCACTTCTCCGTGTCAGAGGCACTGATGTCGCCGCCTCCGAAGGCCTCGATGCCCAAGGCCGAGCTGTTCCCTCAGGAGCCACAGGCTGCTGGCAGGGCAGTGGGGCCACCCAGCAGTCAGGGGCCCGGGCTGGGCTCCGACCCACGACAGAATCGGGACCCCCGGCAGGCCAGGCGGCTAGCCGCAGAGAGCAGCGAAAGCGAAAGCTCAAAGGTTCCCGCCAGCAGCACGCCCAACGCCCTGCCCTCCAGAGAAGTGCCCAGCGGGGCTGCCGTCAGTCAGGGGCCTGCACCCACCCTGGAAGAAAAGGAGCCGACCCCTCCGGCCTGGGCTCCAGGGGATGAGGCTGCCCGGCCCGCCAAGCAGGAGGGCGCCACGGGTGAGCCCTCAGAGAGCCGGGGCCCGCCGCCTGCCAACGGGGGCCCTCCTGCTGCAGGCGGCCCTGGTCCAACCCGGCCCCCCCGGAAGGTGCTGCTGCCCACACCGCCCAGCACCGCCTTCCCACCCAGCTTCCCTGTTCAGGGCGAGGGGCAGAGCTTCGGCTCTCCTGCGGGGAGGGACCCGTTTCTGAGCCCAGCTTTCGCGCCTCAGGACAGAGCCTTCGGCCCGTCTCCATACGAGGACCCAAGAAATGCCCCATTTGCTGAAAAAAGCGACCGCTTGGCCACTGAGACTGAAGGAGACAGAGACCCCCAGTGCAGACCCGGCGAGGGGGCCGCACCATGCCCCCTTCCAGGTCCTCAGTTCCAGGGCCAGCGTGAGCCTGCGTCCCGTACTTTCGGAACATCGGGACCTCATGGCCCCAACTTCCAGGGACCACGGGGGCCTGCACCTCCCTTTTCAGAAGAGAATGTCATTTCTAACAACGATGGTCCAAGAGGACCTCCGCCAGCCAGATTCGGGGCCCAGAAGGGGCCCATCCCTTCCTTATTCTCAGGGCCGCATGGACCACCTCCCTATGGGGACAGCAGGGGCCCCTCCCCCTCTCACCCTAGTGGGCCCAGAGGAGCAGTGCCGCCCCCATTCGAGGAACGCAAGGATCCCCATGGAGGGGCCAGAGAGCTCCAGGAAGCCCCGTACAGTGACTCAGCTGGGACTCCGGCCCCATTTGAAGGGCTGGAACAAGGCCCATCAGTGGGAAACAGAGGCCCAGGCCCCTTCCAGTTCGGAGGCCCACGGAGGCCTCTGCTGGCCCAGTTTAAAGGGCCTCGGGGAGGCCCTCCTCCTTCTCAGTTTGGGGGTCAGAGAGGACCACCCCCTGGCCATTTTGTGGGTCCCAGGGGGCCGCATCCTAGTCAGTTTGATGGGCCCAGAGGCCAAGCAGCAAATTTCATGCCAGGACCCAGGGGAATTCAGCCTCAGCAGTTTGATGAGCAAAGGGTAAATTCGCCGCCCAGGTTCGCCAGCCAGAGGACCCCAGCACCCCTCCAGTTCGGGGGCCCTCGGGGGTCTGCACCTTTTCCCGACAAAAGTGAGCCTGCCCCTCCCCGGTTCCACTTTCAGGGCCCTGCCCCTCAGGGGGTAAAGCCAGTTCCCAGGCCCCTGCTGGAGCTGCCCAGCCACCCACCCCAGCACCGCAAGGACCGGTGGGACGAAGCTGGCCCGGCACCCACCCTGCCCTCTGGGACGCCAGGCCCAGGCCCTGAGGCTGAGGCACAGTGGGCCCCACCCGATTTCCGGGAGGGCAAAGCCCCTGAATACAGAAGCCAGGCCGGCCCCAAAGAGAAGCCACTGGAGGGGCCTGAGACCCAAGCCGAGAGCCGGCAGGGCCGTGCCCTGGAGGATCGCCGGCGGGAGCGGGAGCGGGGCCGGAACTGGAGCCGAGAGCGGGACTGGGACCGAGGCCGTGAGTGGGACCGGCACCGGGAGAAGGACTCTTGCCGAGACCGCAACAGGGACCGGGAGCGGGACTGGGAGCGGAGCCGCGAGCGGAGCCGGAACAGGGACCGGGAACGGGACCGGAGGCGGGACCGAGAGAGGTCCCGAAGCAGGGACCGCGACCGTGACCGTGACCGCGCCCGGGAGCGAGAACGAGAGCGAGGCCGGGACCGCAAGGACCGCAGCAAGAGCAAGGAGAGCACTCGGGACCCCAAGGCTGAGGCCACCGCCCCACGAGTGGCAGACCCTGCCCCCCACACCTAGGCCGTCCCTGCTGGGCCCCCTCCCTTTGAAAACCAAGTTCATAGAATGTGTTGGACAAATCGTTTTTGAAATAGCTATGAACTTAGATGAATAGAACATTCTGGACTTCAAAAATTACTGTAATTTTGTGTATAATGGTTTCTTACAAATTTCACGTCTTTATAATTCTGATGCTTTTTTTAAAAAAACTAAAGGACTCTTAATATTTCCATTTAGAATAACTGAAATGGGAAAGCGTCTACAAAAGCACATTGCTTTTTCAGATTATACAGTTCTCTTTTCCAATAACTTGACCGGGGTAAGTTTTGAGGAACCCCTGCGGACCTCAGAGCCACGCCCACCAGTGCAGGCCCCTCGTAGCTCTCGGTTTCCAGAGGCTGTCGGGCAGCAGCCTCGGAGGCAGGCACTGGGTGTGGAAGCCGGGGCCTGGCCAGCCCCTGGAACGTGGAGAAACAACACCTGCTAATGCGTTTTCCTTTTTTCCTAAGAAATTTGAATTACAAATTTCAACCAGGAATCAACACGTTTCTTTGTTTTGCTCAGTTTTTATATGTCACCTTATACTTTTTTCCCCCCAGAAAACAATTAAAAGCAACATCTGAGGACAAATTGTTGCATTTTAAATAACAATTTATTGGAAAAAGCTTCAATTTTCCCAGCCCAAAAGTGAGAACGCAAACCAATGAAGAAGTGTACTGTGAAAGGGGTTCTCCGACTCCGGTAATCAGGGACGTGTCTGTTGAACTTCACCTTCAGCACAGTTCTTCCTGCGTCCCAGGAGAAGTGCACCAGCTCCCATCGCTGGCTTGTCGGGGGTGAATCTTGACGTGTGTCTGAAACGAGCAGTGTTCGTGTCCCGGCTGAGACGGGAACAGCGCCGTCGGGCCAGGAGCCGCAGTGCACTGCCCTTGTCACGCGCGTTTCCGGAGCGTGGAAGCCTTGCTAACTTACTCAGCTGTACAAGTACACTTTGATAATTTTTTTATATTTTCATAAACTTTTGCAGATGTAAAACCAGAGGTCTCCTCTGTTCTCTGGGGTCTGTTCTTCGCTGCGCATCACTGCCCACCCCCCTCCCTCTCACAGACGCAGGGCCGCCTGGCGAGGCCCCAGCGGGGGGCGGGGGGGGTGCGCCCACTGTGATCAGCGAGTGTCCGACCGCCATGGTGTCACGTCCCAACAGCTAATACGATGTGAAGGGTTTTTTACATATAAAACAGATTTTTCTAATTTAAATACACAAATGTAAAAATCAAGTGTGTTTCCTTAGGTTTACTCAATAGATTTTTCTGTAAATTGTATTTTATATGGCAAAGTATTATATCACTGTCCATTAGCACATGGAACTTGGTAGGTTTTGTTACTTGAAGTAGAATAAACATCAATGAAGCTTTCTGTCTGTGTGATCGCATCCTCTCCATGGTGGGAAGGTGCCAGGTGATGGGGCGTGGGCAGGGGGCACCCCCACACGGCTGGCAGCCAGAGGAACTTGCCTCAGGGGAGTGTTGAGGGGCTGCCGGGGCAGAGGGGGGCGAGGTCCCCTACAGCTGTGGGTGCGGGTCTCAGGCTGTCGGGGCAGGAAGTCTGGGGCCACCCCGGGAAGTCGGGCAGGTGCATGGCTAGAGGCCCACAAGTGAGGGGGTGCCGCAGGGCAGGCAGGTGGTGTGGCACGTGGTGGGTGTCCTCAGCAGGAGTTCACCCCGAGGCTTGGCCACCGCCTGTGGTTTCAATGAGCCTCTGGCTGGGAGCACCGAGGGGGAGGTGCAGTGGGTGGCCCAGGGTGGGTGCCTGGGGCACCTGGTGGCAGTGGCCAAGCCATGGGCAGGCAGCTCCCAAACCTACGCGTGGCCATGGCCATTGCTGGGAGGAATGGCCACAGTGAGGCGTCGTCCTTGAATGCCAGACTGGTCAAGAGCCACACGTAGTTGACTTTGATCTGGTGGCCCTCGAGCTGGAAGTTAGCTTCTCCCTGGGCAGGAGCGTCCATGGCCTGTTGGGAGCAGGGACGCTGGAAAGGAGCCGTCCTCAGGTAAGACGAACGGCCCTGCCCTTCCAGGCTCTGGGCTGAGTGCGCAGCAAGCCTGCTGGGAGGCCCAGGACCAGCCTGCAGCGAGGGGCTCTGCAAGGGGACCCCGGGGTGGAGCAGTCCCTGCCACCCACAGGGCACTGTCCCAGGAAGGTGGCAGAAGACCCTCAGAAGCCTTCAAAGGCCAGCTGCCAGTTGCGGGGAACCCTGACCTTGGAGACAGCGCCCAGTGGGCGAGGTTCTGCCTAGCGCTGGATGCTGAGGGCCCGAGGGCTCCTGGCTCCAGACAGCTGTCTAGACTCATTCCCAGGTCATGGGGTGTGCCCACCGGGAACTTCTCAGCCCTGCGTGCTCCTCCCCCAGCTGGTCTCAGCTGCACTCAGCCCGAAGCCCGCCTCGGGACAGGCTCCGTGACGCCCCCAGCGCCCTGCTGTCCGACACCCCCATCACCTGCTGTCTTCTGACTGGGACCCCACATAGTGTCAGGCAGGGCTCAGCTCTCTGGGGACCTGCTAGTGAAGGGCCTGGCTTGAGGATTTGGCTCAGGCAGTCCCCAGGGGCTGCCACTCGTGGTCATTCCTGGTCCCTGAGGTTTGGCCACCTCGGCTGCTGTGAGGGAGAAGGAAGCGGCAGTTTTACCAGAAAGCTCCAGATGCTGGGGCCTCTGCCTGTCCCAGAAACCTCCAAGCCAGCACAGGGACAGGCGGTGCCCGGGGAGGGGACGCAGCGGGGACCAGGCTATGGCTGAGATGCTCATGCAGGGGCGGGGGCCAGCAGCACAACTACCACACCATCCCTGCCCCACATTCAGGTTGGCCTGGCTATGTCCTGGGGCCACTCCTGTCCAGGAGGGTATCGGGGGTGTTAGTAAAAATCAGGAGCAGCCCTGGCTGGTGTGGCTCAGTGGGTTGAGTGCCAGCCTGCGAACCAAAGGGTCACCAGTTCAATTCCCAGTCAGGGCACTTGCCTGGGTTGCGGGCCAGGTCCCCCAGTAGGGAGTGTGTGAGAGGCAACCACACATTGATGTTTCTCTCCCTCTCTTTCTCCCTTCCTTCCCTTCTCTCTAAAAAAGTAAATAAAATCTTGAAAAAACAAGGAGGAGCATGAAACGTACACTATAGGAGAGGTCACACGCCACGTGCTCCCACTCTGGAACCTTCCGGAAAAAGGTAAAGCGGTGGAAACAGGGAAGAACCAGTGGCCCCCCAGGAGTTGGGGAGAGGGATGTGCGGGGGAGCCCAGAGGACCTGGCGTGACTGCTCTGTGAGACATTGAACACCGGTTCGAGTTCTGTCGTGTTCCTGCCCACACATGTCTCTGAGTGACTGGACCTGCGCTGTGCCCTGTTTGCAGCAGGAGCAGAGTGGGCGTCTGCAGGTGGTCCCCGAGTTCTGTGACCTGGCCGAGCCCATGTACTGACCAGCTCCCCACACGCCCCGCTGCACGGACAGGCGCGCAGGCTGAGCAGGGGTGCGCTCCCGTCCACCCGCAGGCCTCTGTGTGCCCTGCCTGGGTGGCCCCGAGGCTGTGCCCCTCATCTGAGGGGACCTTCGGACTTTACCGTTCACATGGCCTTGGCTGTCATCTGTCCCTCCTGCCCTTGGCTGGCAGAGTTTCCACCAGGAATGGATGTGGGTTTGTTCAAACGGGTTTTTTGTTTCGCTTTGCTTTTTTGGGTTTTGTTTGTTTGCATCTTTGAGGAGATTGTTTGGCTGTTCTTTTCGGCCTGTTACTGTGATTTCCTTTGCTACAGGGACACGCCGCGCCACCTTTGATTTGAGAGAGAAGCATCAGTCTGTCGTCCCATGGTCTGTGCATTCGTTGTTCCTGTCCCGTAGGGGCCCTGGCTGGGGACTGAACCTGCAACCTTGGCCGATTGGGACAACGCTCCCACCAGCTGAGCCACCTGGTCAGGGACAAAGGTGCCATTCTTTTCTGTTAATCTCACTGGCTCCGGTTGGCTAAGATTTTGTTAAAAAATTTGCATGCTTGTTTGTGGGCGTGCCTCTCCAGAGTTTACTTGCCTTTAATGTCTGTGTCTGGTGTTGACCTGGGGTCGTGCTGCCACCAGAAGCACATTTGAGGTCTGTCTGGAAAAAGTCCAGTCCTTGTTAATATGACAAGAACGGTTTGCATGACATTAATGTAACCCAGCAGCCAAGGGGAGGGGACTGGAATGCACATGTGTGAACAGTGACAACTTCACTGTACCAGTCAGTGGGGGCAGTAGATGCTGTTGAGTGAGCGTGGGTACTGTGTGGCCGTCACATTCAGAATGACTGAGTGAGTAGAGCAATGAATCTGCACCAGATTCTGCATTAAGCTTGAACACTCCCCCGTGGACGCTATTCGGGCGATTCAGGAGGCCACAGCTACGGCAGCTGTTGCCCGGCAGCTTCGTCACGACCACGCGCCTGTTCATGCGTCACGTCTCATGCAGTTTTCTGGCGAAACATCGAATCACCCAGGTGACTCAGATTTGGTGCCCTGAGACTTCTGGCTTTTCCCAAAACTATAGGCACTTTGGCCCTGACTGGTGTGGCTCAGTGGATTGAGTGCCGGCCTGTGAACTAAAAGGTCACCGGTTCGATTCCCAGTCAGGGCACAGGCCTGGGTTGTGGGCCAGGTCCCCAGTGCAGGGCATGTGAGAGGGAACCAGTCAATGTTTCTCTCACCCATCAGTGTTTCTCTCCCTCTCTTTCTCTCTCCTTTCCTCTTTCTCTAAAAATAAATAAATAAAATATTTTTTTAAAGTCAGTCAATAAAATTGCCTTTGAAAGGGAAGGGATTCCAACGTGGATGAGATTCGGGACTGCACAGCAGGGTGTCTGAGGGAGGTTCCCACAGAGGGTTTTGCTCTGAACAGTGGGAGCGATGCTGGGACAACGGTGTGAGGCCTTGAGGTGCCTCCTTGGAAGGGGACAGAGGTGTCACTGCCCCACACACCATGTTTCTTGTGCCTTCTCCAACATGTGTGAAGGAGGCCTGGCTGGAAGCTTCTGGACAGACGCACGTCTCTGTGGCCCACAGGCTGCACGGATGGGCGCAGGCCTGCTGTTTGCTCGGTGGTCCCGAGCCCTGAAGTGACTCCAGGGGGCGAGTGTCCCCCCTCAGGGAACGTCCAGCCGTGCTGCCCTTCGTCCTGGAACGCCGCTTCCATCCTTGCATTTGGCCTTGGTCTGTAGAAGCTGTTCACCTTTTCTTTTCCTTGCACATTTGGGGCCTGGGCCTGGTATCTGTGCAAAGGAGCCGTGTGGTGGGGTCTCTGCCCCCCGCAACCTGCTCACTGGGGTCTCTGACCACCCCTACCTGCTCACCGGGGTCTCTGTCCCCCCCGCCTGCCCACATGGGCTCACTGGCCTGGCCTCATCACTGAGGTCTCTGGCAGAACCCCCGAGAGCCATGCTTGGGGTCTGGAAACCCTGTGGGGTGTTCTCGTCTGTGTCATTTACAAGGTGAGCCCGGTGAAGCCAGGCTGCCCTCTCGTCTTGTGTCTGGTTATTGCCTTGATTTTACTGTCTCTTTTGAACTTTGGGAATGCCACTGCACTCTGACTTTGCCATTCTAAGCGGGGACCCGGGTCAGCAGCAAGCACATCAGTTTGGGGGGCGTTCCTCAGGGAGATGGTGCCCCCACACATTCCCTGCCCCTGGGGCCTGTTGGCTTAGCACCTGCTTTTCCACAAGTTCCCCAGGCCATTCTGTGCACATCAGGGGCTGTGCTGGTGCCATGCTTGCAGTCCATGCTGTTCTATGTATTTCGTGGTTTCGAGGCAGGAGATGGTCAGGACGGAGGAAACCGCAGGTACCCAGAGCTAAGTTACAGGACATCGACGCAGGACTGGGACCCTGTTTCAAGACCGGTTCCTAAGGAATGAAAAAACTCTGCAGGCGCCCAGGGCTAAGATGAAGGACATCGATGTAGGACAGGGACCCTGTTTCAAGACCGGTTCCTAAGGAATGAAAAAACTCTGCAGGCGCCCAGGGCTAAGACGGAGGACGTCGATGCAGGACAGGGACCCTGTTCTAAGACCGGTTGCCCCCGCTCTCTGGAAAAGCACTGCATCACAGTGACTCATGACTGCACCTGCGCAGAAGATGCTGCATGACCCCTGCTTCATTGTAACAGTGTTATGATAGATGAGCATTGTGCAACCCCCTTCGCCAGTGGCCAATCAAGGAAAATCACGGGAGACCACACGCGCGGGATCTTTAAAGTGATGTAACTACGTGTAAAAGCCGCCAGAACCAGCCAGGAAACATGTGTCCTTAAAAACAGAACCCCTCCAGCCCCTGAGGTCCACCTCTGCCAGGCGTCGGCCCACTCCCGCGTTCTGCAGAGTACACTGTCACCTAATCAGTCTGCTCTCTTTCTGTTACACACTCTCTGTGTGTTCGGTTCCATTCTCTGTGATCACCGAGAACCTGGTTACCTGTGCCCACCAGTGATGGTTTTTGAAGAGCCAGCTAGGAGAAGACGCTGGAATGGTGAGCCCCCTTTCCTGCCCTGGTGCCCGGGGAGGCCCCTTTCCATTGCCATCTACTGCATTTTGGTGAGTCTGGTGAGTCCCTGATGGAAGGGCAGCCGCTAAATTGCGGGCACTGATGGGGCAGTTCAGAGCCACAAGGGCATCCGCTGCTGGAAGACACCTTCGATAGGATAACCTGGGTGTGGGACGGGGTCAGCCTTAGCCCCCACCAGGTGCAAGAAAATGTCCACACCCCAGTCAGGCACACTGTGGAAACCACAGGACACCGCCCCACCCTGCAGCCCACCCCTCCTAGGCATGGGCTGACCTTCCATTCGGAGGTCAGTCACCACTGTGCCTGTGCTACAACTTCCTTTTGCAGTCTCCTTGTCAGACCCACAGATGGTGGTCTTTTACACGTGTCCTGCCCGGCTGACTTTTGGACCTTTATGCCTGCGCCTGTACCCCGCTTGCCTTTTGTGTGGGAAGGGTTCCCGCCGTCTTTGTACCCAGAATATCCACTTCGGGGTCACTGATAGGCCCACCACTAAGTATGGCTGCAGGAATGGATCACTCCCATTTTCGGCATGTATACACCATCATTGTAAGCAGCTACATTGGCCAGGGCCGCTTCACAGGCCCCTCCTGGGTCATTTGTCACCAGAAATGGCCATGTGGAGCCACTCTTACCCAAGCAGCTGAATCTGAAATTCTAAGGTGGTGTACTTGCCCCTACAGGGGTATTTTAACTTTAGAATCACCCACCAGCCCATCATCCCACTGCGAGATCCACCTCCGGTTTGAAGGGGGGAGCTTCAGACACCCCTTGAGGTCCCTTCTGGGGAAATTTCAGGCTCAGGTGCAATTTCTTAAAGCTCTAGCAAAATTAGGTAGGAGAATACCTGAGGGTCCTCTTCGTGATTTGGGAAAAAGTCATTTTGTAACAAGGTCCGTTGTGGTGGTTTCCGGGACCAGAAACTATTTTGCTAGTGAGATACTTCCTTTGCCCCAGACCTGACGGCTTATGGGAAGATGAGGGCCCCACCGATGGAGGGTGCAGGAACAGACACACACTCGGGCCGCCCGGGTCTGGGGGTGTCAGGGTTATAGGCAATTGCTCAGGGATGCTGCCCTGGTTCCTTCCCAACAGTTCTCTGCAGCCTGCACGCTCAGTAGGGCCCTGAGTTATGCAAATGGCGTCAAGGGAACTCACCACCTCTGAACTAAACACAGAAAAAGAACCAGAATGAGACTGTGGCAATGCTCTCAGGTCTTTCACTGGGATTTCTTCCACCAGAAACAGTGTGGTGGGATCGGGATGCCCTGTGGCCCACTAGGCAAGCCCCTGAGGCAAGCTAAGGGCTACGCCTATAGATTACACAGGAATGTCTTTGGGTTTCTGCTTTTCCCCCTTTCTCTTTAGTGTCACCCAGTCCAGATGGGAGCCACGCCCTCCGTCCCTTCCAAATCGCCACTGGGTGCATTCCTAGCGATTGAGATACCTTTGACCCTAAGCAGTTAAAAGGGAAGAGATTAGTTTTCTTTTGAAATGCTGTTCGGCCCCAGTAAGAATTAGGGGATGGAGACACACTGTCTGGGAGCAGAGCGGGAATTCCAACACTATCCTACAGTCAGATCTATTCTGCCTGAGGGAAGGCAAAGGGCCCGACATTCCTTTCGTGCAGGCATTTATGGCTCAGTATGGAGATCCCTCCTTTCACTTCCCCCCCCCAGTACCTATGGGCCCCAGTGTTGATGGGTTAGAAGACCCCCTCCTTGGCTCCCCACCTGTCTCTCAAGAGAGGTTAAGGGGACCCCAGAGCGCAAGAGTCTCTGCCCCTACCTTAGAGGGAGCAGCCTCTCCATCTTACGCTACAGGCAACCTAAAGCTAGGAGCTGAGGAAAAACTCAGCCCCACAGGACATACTAGGAGGGCTGCCTCTTATCTCCCTTCCAGGCCTACACTCCTGCCCTTGAGGGAGGGAGCAGGCAGCAGGCCGAAGCGGCTGTGAGGGTCCAAGTGCCCTTGTCTGTAACTGACTTACAACAATGTAAAGACAGGCTAGGGCGTTTTTCTGAGGACCCCTCGTGTCTCACTAGTAATTTCCAGACTCTTCCTTTAGCCTTTAGTACATCATGGAGGAATTTGTACATAATTCTGATCACCTGTGGTTCCCCAGATGAGAAGCAGCGGGTCTGGGAGGAGGCCCATAAATATGCAGACCAGTTGCATCCCAGAGTCCTGGCACCAACCAGCCTGCTACCCAGGCTGTCCCAGATCAGGATCCCAACTGGGGATACGATACTCAGGCAGGAATCCGGAGTAAGGGATGCAATGAGCGATTGCCTACTGGCAGGAGTGAGAAACTGCATTAAGAAACCTGTAAATTATGAGATGATTAGGGGAATCACCCAGGGCAAGGAAGGGAACCCAGTTCTCCTCAGAAACAGGCTAGTAGAAGCCTTCCGACAATGTACAAACTGGGACCCATCACCCCTGGAGGGTGGAATCTTGGTAGGACAGCATTTTCTAAGTCAGTCCACCCCTGATATTTGCAGGAAGCTTCACAAATTACAAATGGGCCCACAGGCCCCCCCAGACCAGCTCATGGATACAGCCTTTTTGGTCTTTAACAACAGGGACTTGGAGGGAAGAAACCAGGGAAATGAGGAAGGGGGAAGCGAGCTGAGCTCCTTGCACTAGCCTTTCGTAGTGCTGTGGGCGGAAACCAGCCCAGTCAGGGGAGCTCGAGGACGCCTCAAGAGAATCAGGGGCAAAAGGATCAGACCTGCTGTAAGCGCAGCTGCCCTCGGCCCCTCCAGGACCCTGTGCCCTCTGCAAGAACCTCAGTTCCGACCCCTGGCCCTGGGAGGTAGACTGCCCCCGTTCCCAGAGTGGAAAGGGGGCATCACCCAAGGCCATGGCTACCCTTGGGGGCTGAGGGTGGCCAGGGAGCAGGTGGCCGGGGAACAGGTCATCCCCAGGGAATACTCATGTTCTCATCTCTCCCGGGAGCCCCGGGTGACTCTGCATGTGGCAGGTAAGAAAATCGACTTTCTTGTTGACCTTGGGGCCACTTACTCTGTCCTCACCTCTTACTCTAGACCCCTTTCCTCCCAATCAGCTAAGGTAAGGAGGATCCAAGGAAACCTTAAGGCCTATTTCTCTTTTTAAAAGATTTTATTTATTTATTTTAGGCAGAAGGGAAGGGAGGGAGAAAGAGAGGGAGAGAAAACCTCAGTGTGTGGCTGCCTCTTGAGTGCCACCTACTGGGGACCTGACCTGGCCCGCAACCCAGGCACGTGCCCTAGACTGGGAATCGGACTGGTGGTCCCTGGGTTTGCAGGCGGATGAGCAGTCCACCGAGCCACACCAGCCAGGGCCATTAAGGCCTATTGCTCTACACTCCCTGTCACTCACCCATGTGAGAGTCAAATATTCAAACACTCCTTTCTGAAGGTTCCTCAGTGCCCTATCCCTCTGTTAGGCGGGGACCTTCTGGCCCAAGCAGGAACCATCCTGTCGTTCCCTGAAGAGCCACTGTGGTTAAGCGAGGTTGCGAGTCAGTAGGAGCCGAAACCAGGATGAGATCGCAAGTCCAGTTCTGGACGCAGTAAACCCTTGAGTTTGGGAGTCAGGGATTCCGGGGAGAGCAAAGACTGCGTTACTGGTTGTTACGATCCAGTGAAGCCCAGGTCTGGTCCCTCTCCAGGAAGCAGCATCCTATCAAACGGGAAGCTTTGCAGGAAGCAGCCCGTCATAACTACATTCACAGGCCACGGGCTCGCAGTTCCTTGTGAGCGTCCTTGCAACACTCCCATCTTCCCGGTGGCGAGCCCGCCGGAGAGGCTAGTCCCGGATCTGAGGTTAGTCGGTGACGCAGTAGTCCCTTTACATCCAATGGTAGCAACCCTTACACCTTGCTATCGCAGGTACCTGATGATGCTCAGGTGTATTCGGGGTTAGATTTGAGAGACGCCTTCTCCTGCATCCCCTTTGCATCCCGACTCTCAGCATTTGTTGGCTTCTGAGCGGACGGACCCAGAGACCTCAGCAATGCACTTGGACTATACTGCCGCCAGGGGTCAGGGACAGCCCCCACTTCTGTGCTAGGGTATTAGGAAAGGATCTTAGAGAGCTGCAGTTGCAAGGAGGAGCCATTTTCCAACAAGTAGATGACATACTCATCTGCAGCCCCTCCAAGCAGGCTTCCGATCAAAATGCCATCCAGACTCTGAATTTCCTCGCTGAAAGAGGATATCGGATGTCGAAGGAGAAGAAGGCTCAGATGACCAAACAAAAAGTAGATTATTTAGGGTATATGTTGACTCCCGGGTCTAGGCAAATATCACAGGAGGGAATTGAAGCCGTTACTGAGTTAACTCCACGGACCACTAAGCAGTTTCCCACCTCTTTAGGGACAGCAGGATTCTGTAGGATTTGAGTCCCTGCTTTGGGCTAATTGCCAAACCTTTGTATGAAGCCACTGAGGGGCCAGACAGGAACCCATTATACGGGAAAAGGAAGGTGATCGGGCTTTTAACAAAATTCAGCAGGCCCTCGTTGACGACCCAGCTGTAGGCAGCCCTGACTTAAACAAGCCTTTGTCTCTATACATAGCAGAGAAGCAAGGAATGGCTTTAGGGGTCTCAGTCCCACGACCAGGGAATGAACCTCAACCCGTTGCCTATCTCTCTACAAAACTGGACACGGTAGCAATGGGGGGTGGGGGCCTCCGTGCCTCAGAGCAGTTGCAGCCGCAGCCACGCAAACCGAGGAAGCTGCTAAACTAACTCTCGGGCAGAAGTTAGAGGTCTTAACTCCATCCACATCAGGTACAAGCGGTATTGGAAACGAAAGGGCACCTCTGGTAACAGGAACTAGACTGACCAAATATCAGGCCCTTCTCCTAGACAATCCTGAAGCAACTGTGAAGACCTGTCATACCTTAAATCCAGCCTCCTCAATGTCCACAGCATCAGCCCCAGACTTGACCCATTCCTGCTCACACATTATTGTCTTCCTCACTCCGGCAGGACTGACTTGCTGACTTAGAAAACCCTGACGAGCGGCTCCCTGAGGGGAGCGGCTTTGTAGAACGGGGAGCAAAAGGCGGGAGACGCAGTGGTTACTTTATATGACATCGTTCAGGCACGACCTCTTCCACCCTCGCCCTTGGCCCACAAGGCGGAGATTACAGCCCTTACTGAGCTCCATCCTAGGACAAGGAAGAAGGGTTAATAATCTATACAGACTCCGAACATGCCTTCCCTGCTGTGCACGCTCACGCTGCCACATGGAAAGAAAGAGGGCTTCTCCCTGCTCAGAACTGCCCCACTGAGCATGGGCCAGAAACCCTGGGTCTGTGGGGAGTGGTCAGGCTCCCTGAGCAGGTGGCAGTCATGCATGGCAAAGACCACCAGAAGGGCATGTCCCCTGTCTCTCGGGGAAATGGGAGAGCAGGCCGAGAAGCAAAGAAAGCAGCACTAGGGCCTGACAAACAAATGGCCTTATTTTCCTCTGTAAGTGGCTCAGATATCAAGGCCGACTACACATCCGAGGAAATATCTTGGGCTTTGGAGCAAGGAGGTGTCCACGAAGGACCCTGGATATATACTAGCCAGAGGGTCTTCCTTCCCCAGGCCTCCCAGTGTAAATTCTTTTTTAATATATATATTTTTTACTTATTTATTTTTAGAGACAGGGGAAGGGAAGGAGAGAGGGAGAGAAACATCAATGTGTGGTTGACTCTTGTGCGCCCCCTAGTGGGGACCTGACCTGGCCCACAACCCAGGCACGTGCCCTGGACTAGGAATCTAACCGGCGACTCTTTGGTTCCTAGGCTGGCGCTCAATCCACTGAGCCACACCAGCCAGGGCCCAGTGGAAATTCTTAAAGGCTTTGCAGGACCCCTTGCACTTGGGAAGGGATGCTACAATGACCATGGTTGATAAATTATTCGTAGGCGGGGGAATAGCTACTGGCATGAAGAATATTCGCCAGGCTTGTACTCTGTGTGCCTACGGCAACCCTGGGCGAAGCCATCCTTGCCCCTGCTGACAGAACCTATTCAGCAAAGAGGGACCTGCCTGGGAGAGGACTGACAGGTTGGTTTTACAAAATGCCTCCTTGCAGAGGACACATATGCTTACTAGTCCTGATAGATACCGTTATTGGGTGGATCGAGGCTTTTCCGAGAAGGACGGAGACGGCCGCAGAAGTAGCATAAACTCTTCCTAAAGGAAATGATACCCCGGTTTGGTCTCCTGTGATCCCTACCGAGTGAGAATGGGCCATCCTTCACCTCTAGGGTCCCTCAAGCAGTCTCTGAAGCTCTAGGCATAAAATATTATCTCCACTGCACCTGGGGACCATGGCCCTCTGGAAGAGTAGGATGGGCAAATCAAACTTTCAAAGGGACATGAGCAAAACTCTGTCAGGAGACTTCTGAAAACGGGGCTAAGTTGCCACCTACAACCCTCCTGAGAAAGAGGGGCTCCCCTGAGGCAAATACTGAGCTCAGCCCACGTGAAATGCCCACCCTTTTTAACTCTAGATCGGATATTTGATACGGGGGGGCCAATTAAGTATATAATAAGCTTAGGGCAACTGCAGAAAGCTTTCCAGGAATATGGAAACAAAGTTTCACCAGCCCCAGAAGGGAACTTTCACACTGCCATATCTCCGGGGGCACTGGGTACTCCATAAAACTTGGAAGGAGGGGTCACCAGCAGACCAACTCAACCCTGAGTGGAAAGGGCCCTACCAGGTAGTCCTGAGTACCCCCGTAGCTGTAAAACTTTTAGGGGTGCATAGCCGGGTTCATATTTCCAAGGGAAAGCTGGCTCCCTCCGATCCCGATCCGACTCAGGACCAGCTGGAGACCCGAAGCCCAGGCTGCACCAGCGCACGGCTGGAGGGCCTCAGGTTCCCGTTCAGAAGGAGGAAGCCCTAAAGCGCAGGTGGCAAACACAAGGCCCGTGGCCGAATCCGGCCTCCACCTTGTTTTATCCAGCCCGGCACCTTGTTTCTATCTGGCAGCAGCGCCGAGCTCTCGCTTAACTGTTAAGGAGTAGTTACATTTACACATTCCTAAAATTACATTCGGCCCTTTGAAGGCAACTGCGAGGCTGATGTGGCCCCCAGCGAAAATGAGTCTGACACCCCAGCCTTAAAGGGTAAGTGACAGTTGATGACGCTGTACTGACATCACCCTTGTTCTGGAGAGTCTCGCTTCTTGGAAATGTCCTGTTGATACTGGTCCTCTGCATGAAGGCCTGTTTACTTCCTTCTGGGTGGAATCCTATCTACAAGTGCCCGAAATGGAAATGGCTTTGTTTCCATTAGCCATTTCCTACTCACCTACACCCCGGATAACGGAATGGGATGAAACTTTTTCAGTAAACGCTTCTCGAACCTTAGCAGCAGGAGAAAACCCGGCCCAATGTTGGATGTGTCATCCTAACCCAGAAACTCCTTCCATATATAATACTCATATAAAAGCCTACCCAATAGCTAATGAACCCTTAATCAATGCTGTGAATTCTTCCTCCAGTTACAAGCGTTCCTCTTTTTCCTTAAGAGTCAGTTGGGAGTGGAACTGTCCTTTGTGCTTCCGTGGGACCCCAGTAGAATTAAAGCCATTTAATGACGCCAGTACCTCTCCTAAGTGCGCAGTCCTGTAGGAGGCACCCACGTTATAATAATACTCGCAGGGGCCATTAACCCATCTGAGGCCCTGGCCTCTCTGTCAAGACCCAGCTTTCTAGAGAATCTTTCTGAGGGAGAGACTGTCAAACCTTTGAATTGGCCACATACAGGATGCTAACTGAATCATGATTCCAACTGCATTCCTCATAGTGCCCACTGCTGCTTCGACAAAACTCATAATGCAGATACGAACAGCACTTTGAAATGTGTTCGTTGGAAATTGAACCAATCCCTTCAAGGGGTATTAGCCAAGTTCTACCACCTCCTGCAGGAGGGGAAGATCGGGGAAATAATTTAGTCCCCCTTAAGGATTGCCTTTCCCCTCACCATGCGCCCTCCTTAACCAGCACGACTCCAGTCACTGCGGCAACCCTGGGCCTCGTCCGGCGGTGTGGGCCT
This sequence comes from Desmodus rotundus, assembly GCF_022682495.2. Lineage (NCBI taxonomy): Eukaryota > Metazoa > Chordata > Mammalia > Chiroptera > Phyllostomidae > Desmodus > Desmodus rotundus. Next base: position 94,287,960 of record NC_071392.1, read on the forward strand.
CCCAATAACTGGCTAACAGATCATTCAGAAGTTCAAGAAGCTGTTGCTTATTCACATCTCAGCAACTCTAAAACAGGGGGGCAACTGTACCTTAGGGACCTTGGTACCCCAAGACCTTACCATTATAAACATAACCCAGGGTCCTGGAAGTCCGTCTCTCAGCAGAAAAAATGAGCTGTTGGTCTGGTAGTGGCTGGAGCTGCTGCCACTATAGCCGCTGCAGCCCCCTGGGGAGGCTCTGCCGACCACGAGGCCACCCTGAGGGGACTCGCTAAGAGTATAGAAGTCTCCAAAGGTCCTGCTGATTCTCTAGCTGGATTCTCAAGGTCAGCAGACTCACCAGCAAACGTAGTCATGGATGACCGCCTCGCCCTTGATTATCTTGCAGAACAAGGTGAAGTGTGTGCTGTTATCAATAAAACCTGCTGCACCTTGTAAATAACTCCAGAATGGTTGAAAGTAACATAAGGAAAATTTTTGAACAGGCAGACTGGTTACATAAATACAATCAACAGGGCCAAGGAATTAGGGATACCCTGGCCTCCCAGCTCCCTAGCTTAACGTGGCTATTACCTGTCTTAGGTCCCTTAATAACATTGCTAGCAGCTCTTGCTACTTTTAGGACTGTGTTTTTTTAGTTTACTTGTTAAATTTGTATCTTCTAGGCTTAAGCAGTTCCACGTCAAATTGATGATGCTCCAGGGTTTCCAACCAATCCCTGAGAGCGATGTTGAAGCTGACCAACACACAGCGTCTGTGGCGGCCTCGGGAGTTCTTCTTCGACCTCTAGAGAGAATAGGGTGAGAGTTTCCTGGTTCTCGATAGGCAGGGACAACTGCCCCATATAAGCTGGAAGAAGTTACAGAAGGATGATCTTTGTCCTTCAATAACCCCCAAAAGATTTTTGAGAACCATGTCTCTCAAGGGGGAAGTGGAGGCAGGAGATGGTCAGGAAGGAGGAAACTCCGGCCCGCCCCCCTCCCCCAGGGCTAAGACGAAGGACGTCGATGCAGGACAGAGACCCTGTTCTAAGACCGGTTGCCCCTGGTCTCTGGAAAAGCACTTCATCATAGTGAATCATGAATGCACCTGCGCAGAAGATGTTACATGGCCCCTCTTTCATTATGATAAATCAGCATTGTGCGACCCCCTTCTCCAGTGGCCAGTCAAGGAAAATCATGGGAGACCACATGCATGGTAGCTTTAAAGTAATATAACTACTCACACATGCACAATAAATCCCGGCCAAAACCAGCCAGGAAATATGCGCCCTTTAAGAACAGAATCTCTCCAGCCCCTGAGGGCAAAGAGGTGACCAGCTCCCATGTTCTGCGGAGTGCATTGTTGCTGAATCAATCTGCTCGCTCTCTCTGCTACAAACTCTGTGTGTTCGGTTCAATTCCATGTCTGTGATCACCAAGACCCTGGTCACCTGTGCCCACCTGCGACAGTTTTATGATTTTGCTCTTGAAATTTGGTATTTCAGTCAACAGAAACTAATTTTTATGTTAGGTGTGGAATAGTGCTCTAAGTTCATCTTTTTCTCAACGATTAATCCGCTGCCCTGGTCTCTTTCACCGACCATTCAGTCCGTCATTTCTCTACTGGGGACGTATTGAGTGGGAATGAAGAAAAGCAAGTTACAAAGTCACATACTACATAGAATGAGCTTGTGTTTATTCAAAGAAAAGATACTGGAAGGGACACAGGTGGCATCCAAAGACTTTGGTGTCTAAGCAGGGACAGTGCAGAACCTGCTTGGGAGAAAACCTCCATCAGGAGCCTTTCAGCACCGGTTCCCGTACACAAAACCAACCATGTGGCGAGCCGGGTGCAGGTGCGAGGGTACAGTCATTATTTTGAGGCTGCAAAAGTAAAGGGCACCTGTTCTATGATGTTACTTACACAGGATGCGAGATGTAGGAATAGACAAACCTTTAGGGACAGAAAGGAGAGGAGCGCCCGTCGGGGGTAGGGTGTGGGGAAGGCGAGACGCAGCTCACAGGCACCGGCTTCTCTCTCCCGGAGCGACAGTTCGGCGCAGTGAGCACTACCGGCCCCTGAACCGCACGCTCACGTGGACGAGCGGTGTGGACGGGGCGTAGTCTCAGCCAAGCTGCTCGAATTGAGCTCCTTGGCCAGCATTCGTGGAGGGCATTGCTGCACGCCCGGCGCAGCCCGGGGAGGAACTGGGACCTGCTGGCTGTGTGCATTGACCGGACTTCCCAGCCGGCACACCTGGATTCGGGGCCCCGTTTCCCTTGTCTACTGTTGGGGCGCACGTAGACTGCGTGCGCCCACACGCAACCCCTGGAACCCGCGGTGGAGGCGTTCCGGCCCGCGGAGGCGGGCACAGGGCAGCCTGGCCCCGCCCCTCACCCCCGCGTGCGCGCGCAGCCCGGGTCCGGCTGCCGCGGGCGAGGGGCGGGGCGGCGGGCGGTTGGAGGGCTGGGCCAGCGGGCCAGGGGTGCGCAGGGGGAGGGGCTGCCGTTGGGGGCGGGGCCGCGCAGGCGCGCTGGCCCGGCGGTTTCCGGCGCGCCGTCTGCGGGATCCCGTCTGTCGCCGGCCTGCCCGCCGCGCGCCCCCCGCCGTTGGCGCCGGCATGTCGGGCCCCGGGCCGCGGGAGCCGCCGCAGGCGCAGGCGGGCGGGCCGGCGGGCCCCGAGGGCGCGGACGCGGCGCTGGGCGAGGCGGGGCTGAGCTTCACGACCACCGACCTGAGCCTGGTGGAGATGACGGAGGTCGAGTACACGCAGCTGCAGCACATCCTCTATTCGCACATGGAGGCGGCGGCCGAGGGCGAGCTCGAGACGCGCCTCAACTCGGCCTTCCTGGCGGCGGGCGGCGCGGCGGCGGGAGGCGCGGCAGCGACGGGGGGCGCGGCGGCGACGGCGACGGGGGGCGCGGCGCCCGTGTACCCACTGCTGTGTCCGCCCGCGCTGGCCGACGGCGGCTTCGCGGGCGCCAATCCGTGCCTGGGCCACATCGACTTCCAGGAGCTGCGCATGATGCTGCTGAGCGAGGCGGGCGCTCCCCCTGCCCCCGCCGCCGCCGAGAAGACGCCGGGCGCCGATGGCCCGGGCGCAGCGCGGCCCAAGGCGCCCGACGCCACCGGCAAGGAGAACGCGTCGGCCGCGGAGGGCGCCCCCGAGGCGCGGGCCAAATCGGCGGTGCGCGTCCGCCTGGAGGACCGCTTCAACAGCATCCCCGCCGAGCCCCCGCCCGCCCCGCGCGGCACAGAGCCTCCGGAGCCTGGCGTGGCGCTCAACAAGTGGGTGCCCGGGAGCGGAGGGCTGGCCCCGCGGGGTCTGGGTGTGGAGGGAGGAAGGGGTCCTGTGCAGGGACGCCGGCTCCCCTCTGACTGCTATCCCCTAGGGAGCAGGCCTGCCGGTCTGGGAGCAGGAGGTGCACAGCGAGGCTCTGAGTGGAACTCGCAGCTTCCCCTGCAGCGATGGGGCAGCGCAGTGACCCCTCAGCCTTCTACCCACCCCCACGCTGAAGTCCCCCCCCATGCTATGCACTGTCATGACCTTTGGAGGATGGCTCTCAAAGGAGATTGGGGTCAAGGGCGGGACAAGGAGAGAGGATACACAGCTCCTCCCTCTGGCGGGAGAAGGTTGGAACTGGCCCCACACCTGCTGGCAGTTGCCTTGTGGAGGTTTTCCTGATGGGGGCGTTGCTCTCCAGAACAAGCCGTGTTATCCCCAGCGAGGAATGGATGGCAGATGGGGCCCCGTGTCAGGAAGCCTTTTTGCCACCATATCGTCATGAGTTTCTGGGTTTTCTTTTGTCTTGGCAGTTTGGTGACTCTTATTCGACACCCGTCGGAGTTAGTGAACGTTCCTCTTCATCAACAGCAAAACAAATGCACAACGTTAGTGAAAAATAAGACGGCGGGTGCGGCCACCACGCTGCAACTCACCTACCCCCTGTTCACGGCCAACGCCTGTTCCTCTGGGGCAGGCACCGGCCTCTCGCAGACACAGGTTCGGAAAGCACGGTCTCTGTTACCTGTGGCCCAGGGGCCTTTCCCTTTCATGGAGCTTATTTTATTTTAAGATTTGACGTATTTACTTTTAGAGAGGGGAAGGGAGGGAGAAAGAGGAGGAGCAAAACATCACTGTGTGGTTGTCTGTCATGTGCCCCCTACTGGGGACCTGCCCTGCAGCCCAGGCATGTGCTCTGACTGGGAGTCGAACCAGCGTCGCTTTGGTTCGTAGGCCAGCGCTCAGTCCACTGAGCCACATCAGCCAGGTTGAGTTTATTTTAAAATCGAGACCACTTACAGGTTTGGGGATTTTTAGAAGTCATCAGTGCACCAAAGCTCTTCCTCTTGCCTATGAATAGCTTTGAAGTCACTTTTGCTGCAGTGCATTTTATTTGTGCAAGAAAGAAGTCACACACTGATAAAGTTCCCTTGCTTTGTCTTTTCCAGAGTTCTAGTAACTCCTGTTCTATACTTGAGGCTGCCAAGCATCAGGATATTGGGTTGCCCAGAGCGTTTTCTTTCTGTTATCAACAAGAAATTGAGTCCACTAAGCAGACTTTAGGTAGTAGAAACAAAGCTTTGCCTGAGCAGGTTTGGATTAAAGTGGGAGGTAAGCCACCTAGTGGAAGGCAGCAGGTCCTTCTGCTGCTGCCTGACCTTTGCCCTCTTGTCCTTGTGGCCTGGGTGGGGGGGGAAGGGGCAGGTAATTTATGAACATGAATGGTCTTGGACGTGTCTCTCATCTTGGGGCTCCTTCCATTCCTGCCCACTCCCAGTCACCTCACTTCGAGCACTCTCCTGAGTTACAAACATCAGTTACAGTCTGTGGAAAGAGTTCAGGGCTGCCTTTTCTTAATAGTAAACATGTGAACACAAAATCTCTATGTTAAGAGATTTACATAAATTTCCAGTTACCGTCATACCATCAGAGCACATTGGTTTTTTCCCTCCTATTTTGTTCCTCATCAGTGAAGCGGGGCCCAGGTTGGAGCCAGCCCAGGCTGGGGTTGGCAGCGAGCGATGTAGCGTGATTCAGACGTTTTGCAAACAGACCCTGCTGAAGGCACACCCGGCCCCCTGGCCGGCCACTCCCAGTCCCTTTTTCCCTGAAGACCGACCATCTTTCACGTTGCCCACCACAACAGCACGGCTTACGCCGAGCTTCTCTGGGAGCCGGTGAACACAGCGTGGGGTGCAGGGCTGCTGCTTTCTCCTGTGGCAATACTTAGTCTCCCTCGTTTTTGTGACACTTTCTGCAGAAGCATATGCTGACCCTGTGGGGTGTGAGGGCGACATTAAACTATCCTGTACTGACTGCGCAGCAGACGGAGTAAAATGTGACCCATGCCTGTGGACCCATCTGTCTCCCGTGAAAAGGTGTCCACCAGCGGGACTGTGCTGAGGGACTCTTTCAAACGTGGCCTGGCGTGGCGTCTGGGGATGTGGGCCCATGCACAGCAGTTAGACGTCTGCTGCTCCGTGTTTGGTGGGGAGTTGATGAATTTCTTCAGCCCGGGCCAGGGCGATGGAGTGACCACCCCCCTCTCGTGGGGAAACGCACTCGTCAGGGGAGGTGTATTGAAACCTGAGCCACTTAGCTGTTGTCCGCTCCTGAGAACTGCAGGTAGAATGTCAGTTGTCACATCAGAATTCCAGTTTTCCCTCCACTCTGCAGATCAGAAAAATCAAGCAACTTCTTGCTTTTTCAGTTCATAGATGACAGTTAACGCCTGTTGATTAGCGACGAGGCTTTGACGAGATTTTGTTGGTAACACTCGGCGTGTTGTAGTGTAGTTCTGGGTTTAGGCCCGCTGGGCTTTTGGACACGTGGACCAGCCACCGGGGCTAGCTTGTATTTTGCGGGTCTCTGCTCCTTACTAATGTTTATGTCTTGGATTGAAGATGCCAAAAATGTAGTCAGCATTAAGGTAGATCAGTTAAGGAAAATAAAAAGTTAAAATACCTGTTTTTTTTCCTTTTGCAAAGAAGAAGCGCTGTGCAAACAAGCAATAAATAAGAGGAATCGGAGTAGGATACGGCAGCTGGACACCAGCGTGGAGCGAAGAGCCCTGGGAGAGATTCAGAACGTGGGGGAAGGTGCACCCGCGGCCCCGGGCCCCTGGCAGTCCACGTCCACCGAGCCGTCGCAGCCCCATCCCGGGGAGCAGGCCCAGAGCGCCCCAGGTGGGAGGTCACAGCGCAGGGAGAGGCACAACCGCATGGAGAGGGACCGAAGGTGAGGTGCGCGCGCCTTCCCCGCGTCAGCTCGTTGGTGGACGCGTACCTTAGACTCACGTTAGAAGCGGTGGGTGCCCTATCGTATACACAAGAGCGGCTGTGACCGAGTTCAGAGGGAGGAAGCATCGGCATGAGGAGACACGGGCTGGGCTTTGCTGGGTGGGTTGAGGTCCTCAACACCCCAGGCCCTCCTGGTGGGTGAGGAGGGCTCGCGGCTTTGATTCATTATAGAGAAAAGACGTGACAAAATTGGCAAAGGCTCCAGGGGAGGAGGGGGGACCAGGGACTCCACCTGGGGGAGTCCCTCAGGGGCACTTCACCCCCAGCCCCGAGGTCTGGGACACGGGGACCTCTGCCAGCAGGCTCGGTGCCTGGGACTTTGTCGGGGTCAGTCCTGTGGGCGTCCCCTGCCTGGTACACGGCCAGGTGGCTGACCCAGAAGGAAAGCCCGTGTTTCACACACACTGCAATGCTTGTACAAACCACTTAGGCACAGGGAGCCCCACTTAACCAATGGTGGAGGGGGGGCCCACCTCCCCACAACCCAGGTTCCCAGAGGCCAGCCAGGCCAGCCTCGTGGGCAGCACTTCCTGACAGGTCGTCCCACCGGCCAACTCCCTGCACCTTTGTCACCAGTGCGTCCTGGTTCTTTTGAGAATGTTGGGGACAGAGGAGGTTAAAACTGTTACATTTAAGCCGCTCTGTCTGTAGATTTTATTTGTGCTGTTCTGCGTAGAACCAAAGGGTAGTGAAGCTCTCTCTCACCACGGGGTTCTTACACAGAACTCACCAGCCTCGTCACACACTGAGCACGTGCCCATTCCTGTCCTGGGCTCGGCTTGCCCATTCTTTCCACCTCGTCTTGAGCTTCTGTCTGCCAGACAGAGATGCCGTCTGCTGCGCAGGTCGCAGCAAGGAGGCGAGCCGCTATGGCGGGCACCAGGAAATGCCGGCTGTGTCTGCAGAAAGCCCCACGTGTCCTGTGGGGGGCGAGACACCAGGGCCATGCCGTCTAAGTCGTCCAAGCATCGGCTTCGGTTGGGCTCTGCCCGTCACTGCATACGCGTGTGAGAGCTACAGATGGCCCAGTGGTTGCTCTGGCCATGATTCGCGTTGTCTCTGAAATTGCCTGGGTTTCCTCTTTGAGCCAGGCCCCTGGAGAAGCAAGGCTAGGGATCCGAGTCCTGGGCACGTACGGGCAGGCTGCCCAGAAAAACCACACACAACACTTTCGTCCGACTTCAGGGGTTTGGCTCCATCCTTGGTCTGGACACTTGTACTCGGCCTCTGAGAAGCAAATAGGGAAGCTCCTGGGGAGGGCGCCTGAGGCAGCAGGGGCCTCTAGGGAAGGCGCCCGGCCGAGGACAGTGGTGTGCTCTGGGTCCTGAGAGGACGGCAGGCCCTGCCCGAGCCCTCGGTGCCAGGTCCCTAAGCGCCAGCCCTTTGAGGGCGGACGGTCCTCTGTGTGGTCACGCCGGGTTTTGCCGCACAGGCGCAGGATCCGCATTTGCTGTGACGAGCTGAACCTCTTGGTCCCGTTCTGCAACGCCGAGACGGACAAGGCCACGACCCTGCAGTGGACCACCGCTTTCCTGAAGTACATCCAGGAGCGGCACGGCGATTCTCTGAAGAAGGTGAGTCTGCGGGCTGAGGCTCCCATCCGGGCCGCTATCGGGGCGCTGTGGCCTTTCCCCTGAAGATCCCAAACCGTCGTGTGAGTCCTGGAACCTGATGTCACGCAGAGTGCGGTGTGAGTAGGGCTCTGTGCACTCACAACAGGACTTATCATTGGTGAGCACGGTGGCTACAGCCTGGACTGTTCACTGGACGTCAGAGTGGCCAGAGTCAGGGGAAGGGTCCTGACAGGTTGAGCGCCTGCTGTGTGCAGTGGGTGGTGCTGGGCACGAAGGGGCTTAGAGACCTGCAGGGGGAGATCTTTTGTTTTGCCCTCAGAAAACCCAAAGGGATGAAGCAAGAATAGACGTCCCCCCAAAAAAAAACCCAAAAGCAGAGAAATGTCAAATGGTCTGGAGTTCAGAAGGCAGGAGAGAGAGAGACACCTGCACGGGCTGGGTGCCTGTGGACGACTTGGGCCTGGGGCCCGAGCACCGTGGTTCCTTCGTGCGGCCAGTGAGCGCGTAGCGGGGCTCCCGTTGGACCGAGTGTGCAAGTGCGGGGGCCTGTCTGCCCCGTCCCTGGTTCAGAGGAGAGAGTGGAGGTGGTGTGGGGGCCTTGGCTCGGGTACTGGCCACAGAGCGGGCAGCCTGGGTGGCGGGTGATGCGGCCTTGGGGACGGCAGCCTGCGCTCCCTGTCCGAGCCGTGGCGCGGTCGGAGAGCTGCGCCTTCCACGCCCGAGTGCCGGCTGTGCAAGTACCGGCTGTGCGGGGAGCGGCTGTGCGCCTGTCTGTCTCATGTCCTTGCATCTCCAGGCAGCATGTTAGTAGGTCGGGTTTCCTCCAAAGGACCACTGTGTGTCTGCGGTTAGTTACTCCACCGCCATTTGTTGCAGGTAGACTGGTTACTTCTGTGAAACAAAGCCGTTACATTTCTTAAATGATTTAGTGTTGCCTCTGTGTACCTGCTAGAAAATTACTGATAGAATTCATTCCAGTACAAGGAAGGCATCACAACAACAAAAGCCTCATCTCTGTGTGTGTGTGTGTGTATAATGCGCCCCCACACACTAAGATTAAGTAGATTAATAGCTTATGGATGTTCTATTTTGCGGACGTTATCCTTCCTGAATATTTCTGAAGTTCAGTTCCACTGAACGTGCTCCTTCCTTCTGTGCTGCGCCCTCGGACCCATCCAGAAGTGGGCTGCCGCGAGGTCAGCTAGCGTTGGGGGTCAGGAAGTGATCAGCCCACACGCACAGGGGCTTCATGCTCTCCCAGTGACCCCCCTCTCACTTGCCGAATATTCTTGTTCTCCAGATACGGCGTGTGAGACCGAAGTGATTTTCCTGAGTTACTCTAGTCCATGTTTCATTCCGCAGACCTTTCCTGCGCCAGCCAGGCTTCTGCGCTTAGTCGTCTTTAACTTCATTTGAAACAGTTTTGTTAGGTTGTGTTGTGACAGCTGTCCAATCAGTGTGCATTTAAAAAAAACTTATCAAAATTAGTGAACTCTTGGGTAACCATTCTTTTACTTTCATTTTTTAAAAGCTCCTATTTATTTCTTTTTGGTGGGGGGAGGGAGAGCAAAAGAGGAGAAAGATATGGGTGAGAGTTACATCCACTGGTTGCCTCTCACACACCCCCTACTGGGGGCCTGGCCCGCAACCCAGGCATGTGCCCTGACTGGGAATCGAACCAGCGACCTCTTGGTTCACAGTCCCGCGCTCAATCCACTGACCCACACCAGCCAGGGCTATAGCCATTTAATATTGAAGTTGGAAAAAAATAAGCGACATTTTCAGCGTGTTATACTTTATTATTTCAAGAAAGGTAAAAACGCAACTGAAGCGCACAAACAGGTTTGGGCCGTGCGGGGAGAAGGCGCTGTGACCGATTGACGGGGTCGGAGTGTGTGTGGAGGTCCGTGCAGGATGCAGCTTTCTCGCTGGGTGGTGCTGTGCGGTTGCGTAGACCAGGTGCAGTTGACAGATCCAATCGAGACATTAATTGAGAACAGTCAACGTTACACCACGTGGGAGAGAGCCAACATACTCAAAATATGCAAATCAAGTGTTCCTGGTGAAAATGGAAAGTGTCTTTCTTTTTGCTGACAAAACTAAACAGACTTCCTGGCCGACCCAGTACTTGGAACGCAGCAGAGACTCCCCTGGCCTGTGGGCAGCTGTCCCCAGTGTCTCAAGCAGGCGACATGGCTGTGCAGACCTGCGGCAGTGGGCGGCTGCGGCCGGGCGTCCAGGGGCCCACAGGGTCAGGCCCGAGCGTCCCAGTCTGGTCGGTCTGGTGGACACTTGCTGTGTGGGGAGCCGGGGCTCTGGGAAGGAGAGGTTGGGGCGGGAGTGAAGCCTCTGGCAGGGGCCGCAGAGCTGACTGCCTAGACTGTGGGGCGCGGCAGGGGAGCCGTGGGCCGTACTTGCAGGGATGTGGGGTGCTAGGTGGGGATGGGGGGGGCGCTGGGGCTTCTGGCTGCAGCGCCCCCCTCTCACCCCCCCGCCCCGCCCTGCAGGCAGGGAGAAACTGTGGTGGGCGGAGCCCATGCTATTTCAGGTGCTGTGGCACTGGGTGTGGCTGTCGGCGGACTGGCGGGTCCTTGTGGGCAAGCAGGTGCTTGGCTTTGTGTCGTGCTCAGTGAAGCCCACCGCACAGCAATGCCCGCGTGTGTCGCCGACCTCACGCAGCTGCCTGTGCGCCCTGAAGTCACCCATCGTTACGGCCGTGGCCATGCCTCCCCAGGCGGGCTGTACTTCTCTGATGCTGTCTGATATCCCCATCCCCAAGATGACTTTATTTTATTTTATGTTTATTCTTACCTGAGGACATATTTTTCAGTGCTTTTAGACAGAGGGGAAGGGAGGGAGAGAGGGAGAGAAACATCAATGTGTGGTTGTCTCTCCCATGACCCCTACTAGGGACCTGGCCCACAACCCAGGCGTGTGCCCTGACTGGGAATCAGACCAACGACCCTTTGGTTTGCAGGCCAGCCCTCAATCCACTGAGCCACACTAGCCAGGGTTTGAGGTGTTTTGATAAATCGTGAAAACCCCTTAAAACTCAGCTTTTTCTCTGATGTCTTGTTGAAAACAGATGCTAATTGACAGAAGTGAATGAGAACGACCAGCTGACCATCAGCTCAGCTGAGGAGGGTTGGGCAGGCCCCCGCCTGTGTCACAGTCACCCCCAGCTCCCCATAATTTGGTCCCCCAGGACCGAGAGAGTGCAGGCGGGGCTACAGCTTAACCCTTCTGGAAAGTATTAGAAGTACAGGGGCCCCTGGGGCTAGCCTCACATGTGAAGATGGCTTCGAAATCTCTGCTCGGACTTTCTTGTCTGAGAAATGGCCGTTTTGCTTCTGACGCCTGTTTAGTTATTTTAAAAGGCAAATTCTGCCCTGGTCGGGTAGGTCAGGTGGGGAGAGCGTCATCCCAATAGGCCAAGGTTGTGGGTTCGATCCCCAGTTAAGGCACATAGAAGAATCAACCAGTGAATGAAATGCATCAATAAGCGGGCAACCAATCAGTGGTTCTCTAAAAAACAAAGTCAGTGAAATAGAAGACGGCCTTGCCGTCTGGCCAGGCATTCGGGAAGCAGTTGGAAAACTAAGTGAAAATATGCATCACTGACTGTGTGACAGAAGTGTTTGAATGCCCGTTTTTATCAGGTAGGCCCCAGTGAGATGCGCCACGGATGCGCCGCGAGTGTGCAGGTGGCGCCCTGACGTCCCCGTGTGCTTGGAAGCAAGCGGCTCAGCGCTGAGTCCAGCCTTCTGGGTGTGAAGGCGGCAGTGCTCACGTCTCAGGTGGTGCCCTTTATCGTCCGTAGGAATTCGAGAGTGTGTTCTGCGGTAAAACCGGCAGGAGGCTAAAGCTGACCAGACCGGACTCCCTGGTGGCGTGTCCCGTGCAGGAGAGTCTACAGAGCAGCCCCGCCACGGAGATCAAGTGACCTGCGGGGACGCTGGTTCCTGGGAAGCACGCGGCCCTCCCGGCCCCACACGTCCGCAGCCCTGGGGCTCACGCCGACCGCCAACTCGGAGGGACGCAACTCCAGTGAGACTCCAGGGGGGACTCCGAAAGCACATTCCATAAAAATATTTATCTAAAACAGAATATCTGTCCACCAATGTCCTCTTAGACCATTCGGGCTGAACACACCTTGACAATTAGTAAGTACTGTTTCAATTATCTGTCTGATTCCATCATGTTTTCTTAACATGATAACTTAAAAAATTAACATCCTTTGTAATTTCTTTAGTCTTACCAGGCACACCGCTTTTTAATTATTTTATTGACATTTAAATATGCCCCCTTAGCAATTGGAACAAGTCAAAATGTTCTTCACTAGAAGTAGTTGGAAATTTATTTCATTTGTTTATCGCCTCCCCTTGTAACAACCTCCGGCCTCACGGCTGTTCTACAGAGTGCGGCTGAGTTCCACCTCTCGGCCGGAGGTGCCCAGCACGCCCCTCAAGCCCCTTTCGTCCGTAGAAGAGATGCTTTCCGGGGCAGGGGCCGCTTCGCCGACCTCGCCTCCACGCTGAGAGACATTATTTTCCGTGTAATAAACTATAGTGTTCAGAACCGAGTTTTCAAACGAGTGGCTTTATTCAGGACAACAGGTGACACCGACAGGGTTAGTGCAATACAGAGTCACCTCCCACGAATACTGCTGGTCGGAGACGGTGTGAGGCCCACACATGAAGGAGCAGGCGGCTGGACTGGGCCGGGCCGGGGCATGGAGGGCGCTGCCTAGTAGGAGCCCTTTACCTCTGTTGTAGCCCTGCGGGCGGCTGTGACGCGGGTCCACTTTATCATTTCACTGGGGCCGCACCTGGCGTTACACCAGTGCTGGTGAGCATGCCGCCGAGCCTTCTTTCAGGACTTGTGTGCGCCCAGGCCCTCCCTGCGGTGCCATGCACCGCCCCTGTCCGAGGTGCGAGCTCCCCGCCGGCCAGGCTGCTGTGAACACAGGAGGAGACCACCTTCCCAGCGGCTGGGGAAGGAAGCTCGGGCACAGGTGTCCAGGTGCTGCCACTGAGGATGCAGGTGGGGGGGGGGGGGCGGGGGCAGGCCGGCGAGGCTGAGCGGGATGTCAGCGCAGCATGGTGTCCTTGCGGGGCGCTGCTGAGCCCCGCTGTCCCCCCGGAGCCCGCTGCTTTGGTGGGCATCACCCTCACTGCCTGGGTTGTGCTTTAGGAGCTTCTGGGACCCGACTTCTCCCCGCCCCCGCCCATCACGGCTCCTTGGCAGGCCGAGGTGTCGCAGATGCCGGGGGTCCCCTGAGCACCAACGGCGCCGGGAAGGCCGGGGTCTCCGGGCGGCCCAGGCTCGCCGTGGGCCCCGTCTTGGCCGTCTTTGCCTACGCCAGGCACGCCTTGCGGTCCTTGAGACAGATGAGCAAGGTGAGTGTGGATGCAGGAGACCTGCTGGCAGTGGGCCCGCCGCCGCCCTGCCCTGCTGTGTGCTGGCCTGGGTCTTACCCGGAGGGGCCAGGGAGGGGGCCCGGGCGGGGGAAGCGCAGGGCAGACAGGGTGAGCGAGGGGAGCCTGGTGGGGACCGGTGAGGACACCCCCACCTGGGCGGGGTGCAGGTGGAGGTGTGTCAGCAGGGGAGAAGCCAGGAGCCTGGGGTGCGGCCTCAAGGGCCCAGGGAGGAGATTGGGGGTGTTGGTGGGGGGGAGTCCTGTGCCCCAGAAGCGGCAGGGCTGGCCTTCGCTGGGGACAGTGCTCAGGTGACAGTGAAATGTAAACATTCAGGGTCAGTTAGAAGGTTCTGTTAGAACTTAACTGACATGGACACTAGATGGCGGTAGTGAGAGTGCACGGAAGGGACCTGTTTGGAACCGCAGTGGGATTAGCCAGGCCTGCTTACGGGTCAAAGGCCCACCGGCCCCACTGCTGAGGGGGCCGCGCCTGGGAAAGCTCGGGCGCTCAGAAAAGGTGCCAAGAGACAAACGCGGGTGACCCGTGGCCTCATACCTGGCAGCCCCTGGTCTCCGTCAGGCCCGTCCAGACCCGCTCCGGTTGCGCCCTTGTCTCCTCTGTCCCCCGGGTTTCCTGTTGGAGGGGTTTGGCAGACACACGGGTTTAGAGCTTTGGGGCCGCGACATGAGCCTCCCGGCACCTGGGACCCCGCTGTAGAGCACTGTGACCCGAGGAGACTGGTCCGTCTGCCCTCTAGTGCCGAATTGTCCAGTGCCTGAGCTCTCTTAGAACAAAGTTGTGTGGCCAGTAGGTCAGAGCAAGTTGGAACCGTGAGCTTTAAATTCTTCATTTGGGCCACAAGTTTCCACGACGAGCTGCCGGCCACCGTGCATCTTACGGTAAACTAAGTGCTAAAGGCCATTCGGGGAAAGGCTCGTGTCCGGCACGGTCTGTGCTGCTGCCCCGAGGCACACACCTGGGATTCCATCCCCTCTCTGAGTTGCGTGCCCTAGTTCTTTGTACGTGGACTGTGAGATTTTGAGCATTTGCATTTCTGGAGAGGGGCCCTGCGTACTGTCCGCCAAGTGCGGTTCTGGTGGTTTTGGGGGAAAATAGCGCCTTTTAAACAGCGTGGGGCCGGCCTGCAGGGTGGGAATGTATGTGGCTGTGCTGGGCCCCAGGCAGCTCCTGGCGAAGGCGCCGCCTGCCACAGCTTCGGGCGGCTGTGTGTGGGACACAGGCACAGAGTTCCCTCGGGTTCCTGTCCCTCTCTCGTCCCCATGGAGGGGACATCTCCTTCAGGGGATGCAGAATGTGTGGGGTTCCTCAGGGGGCTGTGGTGGGGCCGCCTGGACTCACCTCTGGGTCCGGGGTCTCCCAGCTCTCCGGTAGGACCACGATATCCAGGGGGCCCCCGAGCGCCAGGGTGACCGATGGAACCTGGGGGGCCTGGGGGGCCTGGGGGGCCCGCAGGTCCGGGCCGACCAATGGCTCCTGGCTCCAGTGGCTTCCTCAGGTGAGCGGCCAGCTGTGCAATTTGTTCTTTGGAAACAAAGGTGCGCAGTTACCTGAGGAGGGTCACCCAGAGCACACTGTGCGAAGCATGGGGACTCGGTGCCGCCTTTCAGAAGGGGGTTTGCTGACTGAAAACGGCTTTAGCGGCTCAGGGACTCAGGACAAATGCCGTCCATTCTGCGTGCGCCCAGGAGTGAGTCACAGCCTGGGCCAGAGACTCGGCTTGTCTGAGCTCCTGAAAAGTGTCCTCATACTGGCCAGAAATGTCCACTTGGCCCGCCAAAGCCGAAGGGGCACAATTCTGTGTCCTTGTATTCTGTTCAGCGGACACTTAGGACTGCCCCACGTGCCGGGCATGACGTGGCCTGGTGTGTGGGCCCTCCGGCGGCGCAGCTGTGCCCCGATGATCGTGGGGCACAGGTGGGGGCTGGGGAGGGAGCACTTACCGCTGATCATGCCCCCACACAGCTCCCTGATGCGCTGCTCACTGGCTTCTTTCCCCTGAAATTCACCCAAAGTCAGTCAGCACACGATGGCATGCTGGTCCCCCACCGAGGCCCCCCGACTCACGCTCTGAAGGAAACGTACCGGGACTCCGGGCTTCCCAGTGATGCCAGGCATGCCTTGGACGCCCTGGATGCCCACGGGCCCAGGGGGGCCCGGGACACCATCTACGCCGCTGGTGCCGTTGGGACCCTGGATGCCTTTTGGGCCCAGCTCCCCTCGATTGCCAGGCTGTGGGGGGAACAGCAGGACCAGGTGGCCGGGTGGCCCAGGGGGCCAGTGGGCTCCTTCACAGTTTGTCCTCTGACCGTTGTGCAGCCACTCACCTCTCCTTTGGATCCGACGGGGCCCCTGGGTCCCTGCAGAGAGAAGTGGAGCATTGCGGTGACTCGCGTTGTTACTTGGTGGGAAGCAGTTGCCAAGGAACTGGTTAAAGTCAGATCGTCCATGAAACTGCCACACGACTCTTGACTACATGTGACTCCTGGCGTGGCTGTCTCCTCCTGCCCGGGGCCTGCAGGCGGCCCTTCTCCATGTGGGCGGTCCCCGAACCTGGCCGCCGTGCCCAGCTGTTACAACAGTGAGGTCAGCGGTGCCATCACACTCACCGGCTCGCCTTTGTCCCCGGGAAGACCGTCGGAACCGGCAATGCCCTGAAACGACAACCCGAAGTTAAAGGGACTGTCCACACTGTTCCCAGACCTCAGTGCAGCCCGGGGCACGAGACCCCAGCTGGCATCGGCTGTTGACCCGAATGGGCTTTCTTCCCAGGAGAACCTCAGCCAGGTTCAGATTGTCCCAGGTCTCCGGACGGTATAAAAAGGGCCTTGGCAGCCTGGAGAAGCAGGCGGATTCCAGACCTGCCCCTGTTGCTGGCCTAAGCCAGCAGGGGGCCCACTCTCCTGGAGATTGGCCCAGTGTTCTCTTCGCCACCCTCCTCTGGGAGAAACCGGTGAGAGCCAGAGGACAAAGGTGGAGGAGGGAAGTGAGAAGCGAGTCACCACACCCGGAGGTCAGAGCCAGGCCTCCCCACACCTGCCTTGCAGCTCACCTGGTCGCCCTTAGGGCCTGTGGCTCCTTCTGGGCCCTGCACAGAGGGAAGGCTCAGTGTTAGAGGACTCGGAATTGAAGGCATGCGCACCCTCCCTGGACGCTCGGCCCCAAGGCCAGGTCCATGTGTGCAACCCCTCTCTGTGCCTGTCCCCTCGGTGTCTCAGGATCTTCTGTGGAACCGCCTGTCTCCCAGGGGCTCCGCAGCGTCTTTCATTTGGTCTCGTCTCCATCACCGGGAGCGGCGTGGGGCCCCTTGCTGCCGCAGCGTCGGAGCTGCTGAGTCAGAGGGTCCAGAGCACCAGGTGGTCATCTCCCAGCGGCCCGGGAGCTGAGGGACATGGCTGGGAATCACGGGCTGGACACTGAGGCGTGACACACAGTGGTGCCTCTGCTGAGATGGCGGTGTGAGAAGGGCCCAGTGGTGTGGCCAGCGGGGCCCAGATGCAGGCGAGGGCACGGCGGGGCATCGGTGGCTGGCCCCTGCCTTGCCCCTTGGAGGCCCTGCCGTGGTTGGACCTCCTAACCCTGGAACATCCCCCCGGAGGCTGAGAGAGCACCTGCTGTCCCCCCAGTGCTGCCGGAAGAGGGAGCATCTCCAGTGTCTGGGGCAGATGTGGCCTTGAGGACACAGCCGGTGGAGGGGCCCCCGCGGCGCAGCAGGGCAGGCAGCCAAGGAAGACGATGCCCAGGGGCCCTCTACAGCCCTAGTGGGAGCCTACTGTCTGTCACGAGACGACTGGGAAAGGCTAGAGAAGTTAGGTGCGGTGACGGTCACGGGTTTGGAGTGACGGTTTTCAGGCTCATTTCAAAGCCATGTGACCCTGCACCCCAGGGACCCTCGGGAGAGCCGTGCTGGTGCAGCCACTCACCCGGTCGCCCACACCGCCACGGAGGCCCTGGGCGCCTGGCAGGCCAGGGTCCCCGATGCTGCCCTTTGAGCCCTGC
The DNA here is from genome assembly GCF_022682495.2 of Desmodus rotundus. NCBI lineage: Eukaryota > Metazoa > Chordata > Mammalia > Chiroptera > Phyllostomidae > Desmodus > Desmodus rotundus. The sequence continues at coordinate 94,305,256 of NC_071392.1, forward strand.
AAACAAAGGCCCACTGGTCAGCACCCACGAGGGAGCCACACAGGGACCCCTCCCTGCCGAGCTGGCCCACCTGGGCTCAGCCCACACCAGGGCCCCAAACTGAACCGGACCCACCTGGAAGCCTTGGGTGCCAGGGTTCCCGGGAGGGCCTTGTGGGCCGAGAGCCCCCTGAGAATCAGAAGGGCAGTGTGAGTTCAGCTCTGCCTCCCCAGGGGCTAGGCAGACCCAGGAGCCTGTCCAGAGCCATCTGGCCCCGTTGTAAGGGCCTGAGGTGGGGGGTGTCCTGTGGGGTAGCTGGGGGTGCGGGTGGCCAGGTCAGGCACACACTGGGCTCTCATGCATCAGCCAGACTTGGTGCCTGGAACCGAAGCCCAGGGCCCCTGGCTCTGGCCATCATCGTCCCCTTCTGAGGTGAGGACATGCGGTTTGGGGAGCGCCCAGCGCACCTGCTGGCCCCTGGCTGGGTCTTGGCTCTGTCTCCTCTGCACACAAGGAGGGCTCAAGCCTGGCCTTCACCACCCCTGGGTTTCACGCGCTCGGCCCTGGGTCCACACCCACCCCCTGCCCTTGCTTGCTCCCCACTCACCGCCGAGCCCCTGTGGCCAGCCTCACCGCGCTCCCCAGGCATGCCCATGTCTCCCTACGCAGGGAGGGAGGGTGTCAGCAGGGCCGGTGCCCAGGGGGTGTGGAGGGGAGGGTAAGGGAGGGGTGGGGAGGGGTCCGGGGACACTCACCGGGATGCCGGGCTCTCCCAAGGGGCCAGCCTCGCCCAGCTCTCCAGCTCTGCCCTGTGGGGGACAGGAGCCCTGAGCGCCTGCCGCCCTCTGTGCAGGGCCCTAGGCTGGCCTCCCCTCCCCCTGAGAAAGAAACCACCTACCAGTTCTCCTTTCTCACCCTTGGACCCTGCTCGACCCGGGAGGCCCTGCAGGACAGAGGTCAGGGGTCAGAGCTGCTGAGTCCAGGGGAGAACACTCGGGCCAGAGGCAGAGCGGCCCCAATGGATGTGAGCTTCCTTTCTGTGGAGCCCCCGTCAGGCACCCACAGCAGACGGCCTGTCCTGGGAGCCTGGCCCCTCCCACCCGGCACAGTCCTGGGGCCCCCTGGAGCCCCACACTCACCGGCAGTCCATTGGGACCCTTCTCTCCTGGGGCGCCATGGTGACCGGCCTCTCCCTGCAGGAGATTTGGGGGGGCGGGGAGTGAGGGGGTGCTGATGCGGCGGGGGGGGGGGGCAGGACTCCCCGCAGACCCCTCCCCTGCAGGCCACTGGCTGAATACTAACCTTCTCGCCATCCAGTCCCAGCATGCCGTTTCTGCCGTCCTTGCCTGGCATGCCCTGGGGACAGGCGAGGGTATGAGGCCTGATGGGCAGTGTGCTCCCCATACCCCATCCTCCCCAGCCCCGTTGCCCTCGGGTGGACGCCTCCTGCCGCCCCCCCCCCCCCCCCCCCCCGCACTGACTCAGCCTTCTGAGCTAGCAGACCCTGAACTGGCCTCGAGGCTCCGTGGCCGCAGGTTACCGTGTGCCCCCGCTCAGACCCTCCAGGTGAGGGGGCGCCCTGTGGGAACCTGCGTGACCCTCCACCTCTACCCGACCCCTCACGGCCCCTAGGGAGTCCCGTTTTACAGGTGGGGAAACTGAGGCTTGGGAGCCGGGCTTCGGCCCAGCCTGTCTGACCCCACACTCTTGACTGTTTGGAGCTGAGGACCCAGCTGATCCCGGGGAGGGGGCTGCCCAACAGCGCTTCCCTCATTGCTGCCCTTGGCCCTGGGTCCCCACTCCCAGGCGTCCTGCCCAGAGCGGGAGGTCACCAGGGGGTCTGGGCTGAGTGTGGGCACAGAGGGTGGGTGCCCAGCACTGTGTTTGCTGGCCCTGCTCAGCCCCCTGCGTCTTGCGGGCCCCAGATGCAGGCAAGTTCAAGCAAACAGCCCTGGCCTCCACGCAGCCAGGACGGCAGCCAGCGAAACGAAGACCTGGGGCCTGTTCGACCACCGTGACATATTTCCAGGGGACGACCGCATGGTGTGAAGCCCGAGGACATGGGCGCAGACGACAGGAAGCTGTGGGGTAGCCAGGCGCAACAGCAACGCAGCGACACCCGTGCCAACCCCTCGCCGCAGCGGCTGCAGGGACTCACCGGCTCTCCAGCCAGCCCGGTCACTCCGGGGGCTCCTTTGGGGCCCGGTCGGCCCTAGAAGACATGAAAGTTGCTGCAGCCGGGACCCACGAGGACCATCCCTCCCAGTGGGCTCTCATTCCTGGCCAGCTTGTTGTGCTGGGGCCAGAGGATGGCTGTGCTGGCCAATCCCCAGGGCCAGGGGCCTATCCTAGGGCCCTGCAGCGCCTCCAGCACTGGGCGGCCACCTCTGTATCTCTGGGCAGCCGCTAGGCTCAGCCCAGGGAAAGAACCAGTGTATTGGGGGGTCCACAGGCAAATGCCGGTCCGGGGACAGTCACTCTGGTGCTTAATCACCTCTGGCCTTACTGCATTTTCTTAACCTGAGTCACCTGCTCTGTGTTGGTTCCCCTCACAGGGCAGCCTGGGCTCGGGTCAGGCCACAGTGCCCGGGGCCCCTCAATGGGCGTGCATCAGGGCCAGCAGCAGCCGCTGCTCAGGGGAGGCTGGTCGGATGACGGCCGCTTCAAGGAGCCACTTGGAAATGGGCGCTGAGGGCCCCAGTGGCTCACCCCTGCCATCCCCGGGAAGGGGCAGCCACCCCATGTCCCCAGCTTGGGCCATCTGTGTGTCCTCCCAGACCCAGAGATGCACGGGTCTCTTACTCACGAGGTCGCCCTTGGGGCCGCGGAACCCATCGGGGCCCCTCTCGCCTCTGTCACCCTGAAATGACAAGGGGGGACAGGGACAGAGCTCACAACTCAAGCAGGTGGGGAGCTGTACTGAAGTGTGACTGGCTGGGGTGACAGCCCAGAGGTGGGCAGAGGTGCAGGTGGCCCATGCTGCTGAGGGTCTTGAGCCCCAGGGGATGCTGCCCCAGTCCACTTCATGCCCAGAAGAAGGAATGCAAGTAAGTCTTCCACGAAGCACAGAGAGCCTTTGGGGGACTTGCCCCCTGGGGGGCCCACTGGCTCCTGCTCAGGTGTACCCATGGGCACCTGCCCTGGGGTGCCCATGGATCGGCTCCAGCCCAAGAGGGGCCAGTGCAGCCCAGTGGGGCTGGGGAGGCGTCTGAGGGAGGAGGAGGGGAGGGGACAAAGAGCCTCCACCCCCAGGGTCCCACATACCGCTTTCCCGGGGCCTCCTGGGATCCCGGGGGGTCCTCGGAACCCGATGGGACCCTGTAGAGAAGAGGGAGCACCTGAGCCTCACTTCTGAAGCCCACCAGCAGCCCACAGAGCACTTCGTTCCATCTGGAGGGGCCCTGCCTTGGACACTCCACCCAAGCCCCCCAGCAGGACCCTCCTGAGTCGGCCACCCAGTGGTCCCCTAACCCCCCATCTGCATTTGCCGAGGTCCCCTCCTGCCCCAACCCCCAGGCCTGAGAAGCCTTCATAGCCCTGGCTTTGGGAAGGAGAGGGAAGGGAGGCCCAGAGATAGCCTCCCGTGGCCCAGCTGTGGCCACTGGAAAGGTTGGGCGGGGAGGGCCCCCACCACCTGGCTGATGTTGGGTTGGGCCACGGGGCCCCACGGTGCAGCACGTGGGAGCTGGCAGACTCACCCGGTCCCCGGGAGGCCCGAGAGGCCCTGGAAGTCCTCGGAGACCCCGAGGGCCCTGTGGGACGAGAGTGGAGATGCAGCCCCGGGGCCACAATCCCCTGAGGGCCCCCCAGCGGCTTCCCCGGAAACCCACGCCCTCAGCTCAGGCCCTGGCAGGACGGGCCATGGACCCCTGGGATCCGCAGCTTGAGAGGCAGGGCCCTGGCCACATCCCTGTCATGGGTGTTGGTAACTGTCTCTCATCCCCGGGCTGTCCATGGGGCTCCCATCCTGCACCCTCACCCCATCCAGCCTGTGCCCCACTCACCTGCAGCCCCACTGTGCCGGGGAGGCCAGGGGGCCCGGGGGGGCCAGGGTCACCCTGCAGGGGAAGTGGACAAAGCAATAGTTAGGGGGTCAGTTCCCAGCTCTCCCAGCCCCTTCCCACTCCCGCTGGCCCTGCCCCCATGTCCCCAGCCTCTGTTTCAGCCAGTGCCCCGCCACCACTCCTGGCTGGGGTGGCCCCTGCTGCCCACGTGGGGGCCTGGCCATACCCACCACGCTGGAGGGCAGGTAGCCTCACCCCAGCCTGTGGGAGAGGAAGGGCAGATCTGTGGGCAGTGGCTATTGCAGGGAAGTAGGGACCGCTGGGGACACTACCAGTGGAAGCCACCCTTCTCTGGCCACCGGTGAGGGTAACCCCAGCTGGCTGTGGTGGGGGCCTCTCCAGAGACCCTGGCCCTGGGCAGCCAGGCCTGCTGGGGAGGCATGCCATTGGGGTTCGCCCGCAGTGCTGCCAGAGCCCACTTGCTCCCACCTCCACCCGGCTGCAGCCCTAGTCACCACCACCAAGTGCCCCTCCGGCTGCCACGACCCGAGCAGACACCACCCTAGCAGGCACCATCCACGCACCTTCTCGCCGTCCTTGCCGACTTCTCCTTGCTCCCCTTTGTAGCCAGTGGGTCCCTGGAAGTGGGGGGTGATAAGTCACAGCCTGATCCTCCCAGTGGCCCTGGATCCCAAACCCCTGGGGGAAGCAGGCCAGGCCCCAGGGGCATAGCCGGGCCTGGAAGGGGTTGGGGCCTGACCACGCCAGCTCTCTCAGCTGCAGGAGGGGTGATGGGGAGGGGGAACAGAGCAAGGCGCCCAGGCAGGGTGGGAGGCCAGCTCCCCTTTCTGAGCCCCCACGTGCCCCCATCTCAGCCCATGGAGGGCCATGCTGCCCCCTGGGGGCGTGGAGGTGGGTTGGGGTCTGAGTCACATCGTGGCCACCACTGACCTTGAACCCTGGCATCCCTGGGGGGCCAGGGGGCCCTGGTGGACAGATGGCCGGGCACTGTTGGAAAACAGAGTGGTCAGCCCCCTCCCAGACACAGGGCCTCATTCAGGGCGGGCCGCGGGCTCTGTGGAGCCAGACCTCAGCTGTCAGGCCCCAGGGCCGCCTCCTCACAGCCCAGCTCTGATTTCTCAGCCTCAGCGCAGGCTCGGCCTGCTGCCGTGGGGGTCAGTGGGTATCTGCGGCAACACAAAAGGGGCCTTCATATGAGCCCCAGCTCCCTGCCGTGAGCGGCGGCGGCTCCTCCACACACAGATGTGCTTTAGGAGGGGAGGCCTGTCCCTCGGGCACAGACTGGATGCTCCACATGGGGGAGGGTGTGGGGTGGGGGCTGAGGATTCCAGACCATTCCGCAGCTGATCTGGCACAGCCAGGCCCTCAACCTTGGCAGACCCCTCGGGGGCTCAGCCCCCCCCTCTGGGACACAGGTGGGGAGGGGACACAGGTGGGGGCATTTCCCTTTCACACCAGCGAGGAAGCTCAAAGGCCAAGACAGCAGCGAGTCCCAGACTCTAGTCTGGACCCTTCTGCGAGGGGTGCAATCTGTCTGTGGTGCCCAGGGCCGCCGCTGAGGGCCGTGGGCAGCCCGGGGCCCTGGGAGGGCAGCTGAGCCCAGACCTGCCCCTGCCTCCCCTTTGGGGGCGGAACAGGCGGGCCTCCAGATGGGCACAAGGTCAGGGATTGGGCAGAGCCCCCTCCCACCAAGACAGGCCCCCTCCACAAACAGCGCCCACCTGAAGGTCCGTCGCGCCTTCGGGGAAGACCCCTGGGTGGCCCTGCAACAGAGATGGCCGACTGCAACCCGGCCCACCACCCTCCCCGTCCCTCCTCGCACCCGCCGCCACTGGAGACTTGGGCCCCTCGGCCCCGACACGGCCAGTGCTTCGTGCTGCTGACACATCTGGGGGCAGGGGACAGTGACAGAAACATCTGCCCTGGGGGTGGGGGGGCCACCCTCCCCAAGTCTCTGGTTCAGCCCTGGGCTCAGCTGGGTCTGGACAGAGGGTGCAGGTGTGGATCCTGGGGTGTCCTGGGGGCCGAGGATGGGGGAGGGGAGTCATCCGTGCCTGCAGCCCCCTGCTCAGTACTTACAGGGGGTCCCGGAGGGCCGGGAGGGCCGGGCAGGCCTGGGAGTCCAGATGGTCCCTGGGGGTGGGTTATGACTTAGATGGAGCAGGACTGGACTGTGTCCTTGGGGGCCGTCTCCAGCTCTGCCCACCTCCCCGGCCAGACCTGCTTCTAGTGTCTGTGCTCCTGAGGTCTGGGTTGTCCCTGTCCCCTGATGCCACCCGGGCTTCCCTCAAGAAAGGAAAGGGAGGAGGGGAGGCAGGGGAGGGGAGAGAAAAGGGAAGGGGAGAGACTAGGGAAGCCCTGGTGGTGGAAGTAGGGGGTCCCAGCGGTGGGGAGGGTCTGGGGAAGCCGCTCACCGGGGGGCCCCGGAGGCCAAGTCCACCTGGGAGCCCGCTGACTCCTGCCTCTCCCTGGGGGGGTAAAGAGGCAAGGGTGGGAGTCATGCCCAAGGGCTCCCGGACCTCCACACAGGGCCCATCTGCCCTCTCTGAAGACACAGAGACTCTGGGGGGCCGGCCAGGTCTCTGTCGCCTCCAGAAGCCCCGCTTCACCCCTGCCCTGGTTTGGGATCTGGCAGCCAGGCTGGCCCTGGGTGGGTGTAGTGGGCACGCTCAGGTGGGGGTCCCAAGGGTACTCACAGGGGGTCCAGGGAGGCCTTTGCCCTGCAAAGCCAACAACAGGGTCAGAGTGGCTGGGGACAGGACGGTGATCCCCCCTCCCCTGACGACCAGGCAGGTGCAGGGAAGAGCGCTCAGGGGTCTGGGTGCGGGAGAGCCTCCCCACCCCCAGAGGAGAGGACCTGCCCAGAGAGCACCCAGGACCGGCCCGGGAGGACGGCAGACCCTCCCGCCCCTCAAACTCCCACCCGGAGAAGAGACAGGACTCACCCCAAGCCCAGGTGGCCCCGGGGGCCCCAGACTTCCCTGCGGAAGGAAACTGGGTGTCAGGAGCGGGCTGGGCCCAGTTGCCCATCCTGTTCACAAACATGTTCGTCCCCCAATCCATCCCACACCTTCTTTGAGAAGGGGGCCCCATTGTATAGAGGACTGAGGCCCTGGGCATGGGGGGACCTCTGGACCCCCAGTGGCTTGCGTTCTCTCGGCCAGGAAGTCTTCCAGGTGAGCTGCCGCAGGGGTCACTGAGGCCTTGACCCATGGGAGGGAGCCCAGAACTCGGGCCAGTCTGCCCACATGGCCCTGGGCCTCTTGCAGCCTAGCATCCCGAGGACACTGTCCTTGTTCTAAGGCCACTCTCCTCCTGTGTCCCCCCAGCTCAGACTCCCTTCAGGAGGCCTGGGGCTCCCTCCCCCTCCCCCTTCCCCACCCCCCACCCACTGGGCCCCAAAGGACCCGCGGGCCCCAGCAGCCGCTTGTCTCCCGCACTCCCATAGCTGAGCTCCCGAAGGCGGGGCTGTGCCTGTGTCCCAGGGCTGGGGTGCACGGTCACTGCTCTCAAGGGGAAGGGGACAGCGTGCGGGCTTGGAGAGTCTTCCCCAAGAGGCACTGGTTGGTCAGGAAGCGGGCTTCAGGAAATAGTGGTCAGATGTAGGGCGCAGTCTAGGTGACCGTGGGCCTCTCGGGTGGGCACAGAGACGGAATGGGAGAGGTCCCCCCGGGGAGGGGGGCGCATGGGGTCAGTCGTCCCCCAACCACCCTGGCCTCCCTAACACAGTCCGAACGCCAGTACCACTGTGCCCGCAGGCGGGTGTGGAACAGGGAGGGCTCTGCCAGGGGCAGTCCACTCCCCCCCAGTGTCCCCTGCGCTCCTGCCCCACCTGCGGCACCGTCCCTGTCATGGCAACTGCCCCCAGAGCTGCCGGCCCCATGGCCTGTGGACGGAGGGGTGCCAGCCTGGCCTTCCCAGAGCCGGCCTCATCTGGAGCTGAAGTTGCCTCAGACAGCGCGGGCACTCACCCGTTCTCCAGGGGCACCCTTGGATCCCGGCGGTCCTTCCCTCCCGGTCAGGCCCTGGGGAGGGGGCGGAGGGCTCAAGGGGTCATGTGGAAAGGACGTGCCCCCGGCTCCCCCCGCCCCGTGTGCAGGGGAAGAACAGGCCGTGGGCCCTTCCCTAACTAAACTGAGTCCAGAGCTGCTGAGGAGACCGTGGGCCGGGCACCTTCCTCTCCTGGCCGCCTACTATCCACCGGGTGTGTCGGGCCCCTGGGGGGCACCGGGCAGCCAGCGGGAGGCCCAGCAGGCAGGACAGCTCACATCTCAGGGCCCTGCCACCCTCACGAAGCTCAGTGGTCCTGGGGCCAGGCCTGGAGCCCCTGGTGACCGAGGCACAGCTGGGGCTGGGAGGGGCCTGGGTAATGGGTGCTTGTCCCCTCATAAACAAGAGGTGCTGGGCCTTTCACCTCTGCAGTGGGTAGGCTCTGTCCCCTGCCGGTCCAGCCACACTAGGCTCCGGGATAAAGGCCAGGGGAGCCCTGCTGGGGCATCTGGATGCTGGGGCAGGCCCGGCGGGAGGAGAGCAATTAACCCAAACTCCTGGGGCTGGGAAGGAACCCTTCCGGCCCTGGCGCAGAGTGAGGACTGGGGGCGGTGGTGGGAGAGGGGGCTCAGGGGGCTCAGGGGGCGGGGAGGGGCCCTGGGGAAGCGGGAACACTCACATCTACGCCGGGGAGCCCTGGCAGCCCAGCCTCTCCTGGTTTCCCTGGCTTCCCTGCAGCCCCTTTCGGTCCCTGGGTGGGGAGGGCAGAGGCGTGAGGAAGCAATCAAGCATTTTCCAGCCTGGGCGCCAATAGGGGCCCTCTCCGCCAAGGTGCAACTCGGTGTCCCAAAGACCCTGCCCAGCCGGGGTCCCTGCCCACCCCACACTGGCCCCAGGGGGGCCTCCCTCTCCCCTGTGCCCTTAGTCACGTCTACAGGATGTCCACCTGGACACTTCAGCCTCCCCAGCTTGGGGCTGGCTCCCTCTGTGGGCCCCCTCCGTGAGCCCAGGACCCCCAGTTCCAGGCCGAACAGCTCTGTGAGGGCTCACGAGCGGGACCTCTGACCTGCTCCCCAGCAGGGCTGCATTCCAGGCCCAAAGGAAGCTTCGAAGCCAGAACCTGTCTGCAGTCACACAGAACCCTGTGCACTGCCTCCCCCGCTCCCGGGTTCAGCCCCTGCGGGGCCCTCCATCCGGTTACCCAGGCCCCCTGTGGGGGGCGGGGTATCAATGCCCCCTCTGTTTCAGGCCCGCGCTTCCCTCCCCCACCACAGCAGGGGCACTCACCGGGGGCCCAGGCAGGCCAGGAGGGCCAGCTTCTCCCTGCAGAAGGGGAGACACCCTGTGTGACCAAGTGTCCCCTGAAGACCCCACCCCTGATGGATGCCCCTCACCCCCTCGTCCACACCTAGGGGCGCTTCCTCTCCAGGACCAGGCACAGGTGAGCCCCGGGGAAGGGGCGAGCCAGGCAGGCTGGGTGTGGCACCCACATGGCCCACACGCTCTGGGAGATCATCACTCTGAGAGCTCAGGGACGTGACCCCCAGAAACGAGGGCGCACATCCTGAGGCCCTGGGCCTCCACTGGCCAGAAAGCTTCAGAAACTCGGCCTCCTGCCTCCATGTGGTCAGAGGGGGTGGTCCTGGCCCTGTCGCAGCCCACGAAGGCCACCCCGGCCTCTCCCCCACACCCAGTGGGCAGGGCTTCAAGTGCAAGCCTCCTCGGAATGCCTGACTGGCTTGGCCTGGGAGCCCCGGGAGCCAGGGGCCCAGGCGGGTGGGAGATGTGTGGGGTCCAGGTTGAGGGGGAGGCATCGTGGAGGCGCCCCTGCCCTTCATGGAGGTGGCTGGGTGGGGGTGGCCAGGCGGCAGGGCTTCTGCTGCCCCTCCACGGGCTGCCTGGGCACCTGTGGGGGCTGCACGCAGCACAGGCCCCCCCAAGGCTGGCTCCAGCCCCCAGTGTCCCAGGCGGACGGCCAGGCCCCAGACAACCATGCCCAAACCCCAGAACACAGGGGCGCAGGGCCCCACACCTCAGGGACCTCACTTCCAGTCCAGGGACCACCATGTTGTCATCTCCGCACCCCGCCCGGGGATGCGATCCCACGGGGTGTGTCCCAGGTGAGAACAGGGCCACCTTTGTCTCATCTCACACCCCACGAGGGTGCTGGCCATTGGCCCTGGCATTGCCCAACCCTGGGAGGTGGGACTTAGTCTTCTCTCCATCAATCCTGGGGGTTCGGGGAGGTCTGGGGCAACCAGAGCCCACAGACCCCTTCCGGGCCCTTCCCACACCCCACACTCACATCGATGCCGTCCTTGCCTGGCTTCCCAGGTGGCCCTTGGGGGCCCGGGGGGCCTCGCGGGCCCGTTTTCTGAAATGGAGAAATGCTGTTAGGCACCTGGGCCTGGTCACCCTCCCCTCCAGGTGGGTCTCCTGGCCGTCGGGTCACCCCCAGGGCAACCTTCTTCCCAGGTTGCCCCACACTGGGGCCCATGGGTCTGGTGGCCTCAGAGACCCCGTGGAAGTGTGGGCTGCCCTGTCTGGGTAGCCAGGAGGGGCTGTGGCGGCCCTGCCAGGGCGGGCGCCTCGGGGAACAAAGGCGACATTGTGTCTCTGGTGGTGGCAGCCCTGGTGTGGCTGGACCCCAGCCTGGAGATGAGCAGGCAGCCACCTGGGCTCCTCCTGAGTGGCCCCGGGGTCTGTGGGGGCTCAGCCTGCCGCTGCACTGAGAGTCGGCATCCCAGGCTCGCCTGCTGGCCAGCTCAGTGCAGCGGGGACTGGGCAGCGGGGACTGGGGGTTGTCTCCCGGGCTGCGCTGCTCCATGCCTGACATCAGAGCCCTGGGCCCCCGCCCCAGCCTGCTGTTCGCCAGTACGGGCCCGGCTCTCCCGCGGCCCTGTGCTCACCTGCGCCTCGGTCACCAGTGTCTCAGCCAGTAACTGCCCAAGCAGGAGCAGGACCAGTGCCGGGGCTCGGGCCATGGCTGCGCTGGGTCTGAGCTGCGCAGGCAGCGGCCGCTGGGCTGGGGCTCGGGGCTCAGCGGGCGGGGCGGACCGTGGGCTGGTCGCCAGCGCCCGCCCCTCCAGCTGCGCACAAGCCCCCCATTCAGCGGGGCCCACCTGGGCGGGCGGGGGCTTCCGCTGCCCGCGCTCCCCGCCGAGCCGGCCAGGGGGAAACAGCTCCAGCGGCAATTTTTTGGCTGGTCTCTGAGTTAAAATTAACCCGGACTGGTGAGTTACACACACACACCTTTTAGCGAAGAAGAAAGATGCTCTTTACTCCCTGCTCCTCCCCCAGGGTGCGGAGAGCCTTCACTGAGGGGATCCTTCGGGGAAGCAGTGGCTTTCGTCCCAGAACTGGGATCCAGAAGCTGCCCACTCTTCCCTGGGTCCTGAGTGAGGTCCCGGCTGCCCAAGGCCCAGGCAGACCCGCAGAGTTGGGGAGTGCCCAGGCAGACCCCCACAGCCCTGGTCCCTGTTACGGGCCCCGCCATACCTGCTGTCTGGATCCCAGGGCCTGACCCCAAACTCCATATGGACACATGTGCCCCGAAGGCCAAGGCCAAACTTCCCCCTGGCCCTCCTCACGCCAAGAGAGAGCAGAGCCGTGGCACTGGCAGAGAGGACGGGAGGGCCACCTGGGGCCTGAGCAGAAACTGTGAGGAACAGGAGCCTGCAGGCTGGGCCCAGGTGCTCTGCCTCTCACAGCCTCGGGCAGCTCCGGGTCCCTACCCTGGGCAGACTCTGGTTATTCGGCCCGGGAGGGGAAGGGGCAGCACCTGGGGCCAGGAGGTCCCACGGTCCCCTGGGGCCTCTCCACCTTCCAGATCACCTGCAAGCCCACCCCCAGGGGTCTCAGCAAGCTGTGTCAGGGCTGGGAATTTCCACGAGTAGGAATTCAGGGCTTTTGAGACAATGTGAATTCAAATGGGAGGCCGTGGATGAAGCAGGAGAGGGAGCCTCGGGGAAGCACCTGGCTCTGGAGCGCTGGGCTTCACCTTCGGCCAGAGGGCGGATCCAGGCCTGGCCACACCGCAGGTGGGAGGGAGGGGGTGGGATACTCTGGGAAGAGCTGAGAGAAGCTGGAAACTCGTGCAGAGTCTGAGCCAACCCAGGGCCGCCTCAGAGAAGGGGGCGGGGGGGGGGGTGCTGTCAGGAAGCGGCAACCACCTCCAGCCCAGAGCTTGGGGGCCAAGATTGCTCACCCCTCAGTCCCTCCTGCCTGGCCCCAGGGCTCTGCAGGAACACCCACTGGCCTTCAGCTCCATCAGGGGAGCCACCTGGTGTCTGGTGCCTTCTCCCACCGCACCCTGCAAACCCACCCCCAGCTGCTACCAGACCCTCCCCCTGGAGAGCAGCCACCACCTCCAAGCCCAAACAGTGGGGCTGGGGCTGGGGCCACAGGGACCAAAGCTTGGGGGTCAGTGGACTGGAGCTGTCCACCTGCTCCAGGGCGGCTCCAATTGGGTTTCCTCCTGGCTTCAAGAATCTCCATCTGAACTGGAGCCCCCCCAGGGCTCTGGCCTGAGGACCCCGATCCCCGGTCCGTGAGCGACTCATGTGGGACGCTCCACGCCCGAAGCTGTGCCAGTCCCCCCCCCACCGGTGGAAGCCGAGGGCACGCCCCTCCCCACTCCGGCGCTGGTGAGCGTGAACTCTGGGACTCCCGTCCAAAATGACTCGCGTGTCCCCACACCCTGCGCCCAGCTCCACCGGAACAAGGGCGAATCACCAATGCTTCTCACGAAAAGGGACCCAGATCCAGCGCCCGCTCCCCGCACCTCCCCCAGGGGCGTTGCAGCTCATCCCTCCATTTCTGCAAGTGTGGGGTCCTCCGCGAGGCCCTGTGGGCCAGTGTCAGTGAGGGAAGGGCCCTGTCCTGTGGGGAGGGGCGCACCGTGCCCACACCAGGACGGAGGGGCCGAGGGAGCCCTGGAAGGCCATGCCTCAGTGCGGGGGGCCAACAGGGGGCCGTGGCCGGCAGGGACAGAGCCACAGAGAGCGCCACCGAGTTTGCCCCCAAAGCACTACGCTGCACCCCAGTCAGGGCAGGCGGGGGCGTGGCCTGGGCCCCGGGAACCCCTGGCACCGCCCTCCCTCCGTCCGCGAGAAGGGACGGTGCCGAGTCCCCAGACTTACTCCTGCACCAGTGACAGGAGGCAGTCAAGGGGCCACCTGTCCAGCCCCAGGGGCCCCGGGAGGCGGTGTGGTAGGGCACGTTGGGTGGGGGCCCCTGCACCTATGCGAGTGACGTGTGGGCGAAGAGGCGCCACAGCCCGGCCAGAGCTCCGGGAGCAGAGGCAGGCCCCCAGCTCCCCCCACTCCAGGAGCACCGCCCACGCCAGAGGCTCTAAGTCAACGAGTTTATTCAGAAAAGGCCTGCACACTAGACTTAGAAAACGCACCCCGCCCCGCCCCCAGGCCCTCAAGGGCCGATTTACAAAGACAGCGGACAGGGCGAGGTGAGTTCTGAAGCTTCCCCGGCAGCAGCGACCACCAGGGAGGGGCCAGCACTGCTGGCACCGGGAGCAACTGGCGCCGCGGCTCTCGGAGCACAGGGACGGGCCAGGATGCCCATGGCACCCCCCATCGCCTACGGCGTTTGCAGCTCGGCAGCCAGTCCCGCCGCCGCAGACTCGGCCTTCTGGTCCACGGCAGGTTGTTCCGCGGCCGAGCTCTGGGGGGCGCCCTGGCCTTGGTGGTCCTCCTCCGCCTCCTCCACCCCATTCTCGTCCATGCCGGCCTCAGGGGGCCCTGGCCGGGCAGGGGGCCAGGTGGGGGCCAGAGTCTGGTCCACCTTCCTCCGCTTCCTCACCTCGTCGCTGGCCACCTTGGCCCCTGGGGGCGGGGGACAGGGCTGCTCGGTCTCCTCGGGGTCCTGGCTGCCCGTTTCCTGCGTCCCCGCCCCCAGGCTGCCCTGGCTGAGGGCGCAGCCCTCCAAGTTCTGGGCGATCTTCTCCACCTCGGAGGAGCTCTGGGGGCCTGCATCCCCCGGGGCCTGCTCCCGCCGGTTTGCCTCCAGCTTCCTCTTCTTGCTCTCCTTGGGGCTCGAAGGTTCTGGCCCCTCCTCTCTTCGGTCCCTCTCCTGGACCCCCTCCTCCTCCTGGGGCTCGGAGCTCGGCAGCTGGGGGCTGGTGGCCACACTGTCCCCGCCCTCACCTGTCCAGGGTCCACAGGCGCCGGCCTGGAGGACGGCGTCCCCGGGGCTCTCCTCCCCCTGGGTCTCGCTGGGGGCCGCGGGCGAGGGCAGCCGAGGGGGAGAACGCAGCGCACGCCTCTGCAGCTTGTCGTGGGGCCCCCAGACGAACTTGTGGCGCGGCCGAAAGTGCTCCCAGGCGAAGCGCAGCAGCGCGCGGCGCTGGCGCGGGCAGCGCACAGTAAACACGAAGTAGTCCAGCGCGCTCTGCCGCACGCCGGGCAGTTGTCTGTGCACCAGCGTCTCCTCCAGGAAGAAGCGCACCAGCGGCGCCTGGTAGCGCTCCAGGCCCAGCTCGCCCAGGGACTTAAGGATGCGCGTGATGCGCAGGTTGTTGTGGCTGTGCCTGAGGGCGGGGATGAAGGGCGCTGGTAGGCGGTCCTCAGCCAAGGCCCGCCCTCCCCCCCCCCACCTCCAGGGGCCTAGGGTGGGTGATGCGTCCTCTATCCCCCAGGAGGCGACTGCCCCTTGGTCCCATGGAACACCCCCTGCCCCTGCGCGGCTACAGGAGGGTCAGAGGGGCCCCTGTGGGTTGTGCAGTGGGCATATTCACCCCCTAGGCCTACGCCAGACCCCGCGCCTCTCAATGGGGAGGAGGGCTGTGCCTGCGAGGCTGAGGAGCCCAGCGGGACTTTCTTTAGGCCTTCCCACCCCACCCTGCAAGGCAGGAGGAGGGAGCTCATCAGTCCTTTGCCTGTCTCCCCCCAACCCCCAGTGATCCCGGGACCCCTGCCTGAAACCCAGTGCAGACCCTTCCTCCGTAATGGGGAGCCTGGCTGGGCCAGCTGGCGGGGGCAGGGTGGTCCTCACCAGTTGAGGTTCTGGAAGCGCTTCTGGTAGTTGTGCGCTCGACGCACGGCGCCAGAATCTCGGTCCTGGAGCTCGATCCCGTAGAACCCCAGCATGAGCTCATAAGCGCGCACCAACCGCTCCCTGGCCTCCTTGGAGCTTTTAAACTCCTGGGAAGCAGCCCAAGGAGAGTTCAGGGGCGGACCCGCACAGACAGTGGCTGGCCGCTGCTCCCTTGGGCCCAGACTCAGAGGTTTAGGGTGAAGAGACAGGTGAAGGAGCCCTGACACACGTTAACGTGACTGTCCCTTTACTGAGCTGCTCCAAAGTCACCAGGGCCTGAAGGGTCACTTTAGCCCAGAGAGGAATTCCTCCTCCCGCTGCCCACCTGACCTTCACACCTCCCTGGACTCCGCTGCCGGTCCCCGCTCCTGCCCCAACTGCCCGCACACAGTCCCATTTCTCTGGCAGCCTGTGGGGAGTGCCCAGGGAGGAGACGAGGGCCACTTTAGAGGGAAGACAATGTTGGGGGAGTCTTCCAGCTCCTGCACTGCAGGGGGCTCCCAGGGGACACCCAGAAGCCCTGGCTCACCTGGATCTCCCGCAGCGTGAGGGGCTTGGCGTGCCAGTTTACCCCCGGCTCCCGCAGAGGAAACAGCCTGCAGGAGAAGCGGCAGCACAGGCCCATCAGAGGCAGACTCGGCTCCCTGCCCTATGGGCGCTGGCGGTCTGGGTGGCTCACCCCCTCTCTGGGCTCACCGCTGAACCTGGGCGGGGGCTGGACCCTCACACACCACACGCTCTGGAGATAAAGCCGAGGGCGAGGGCAAAACCCTGGGCGGGGGCTGCAGACCAAACACACCTGTGGCCCCCAAGGTCCTCAGCACGCGTGCTCAGCAGCCTGGGTTACCTGCCTGCCTTTTCACCCAGGGCAGCCAGCGGCCCTTCTGTTCTTCGTTCTTTTTCTCTGGCCCCTGACCCTCCTGTGCCCAGGAGAGGCCCCCGCGAGCGGTCCTCAAAGACACGCTGCTTGCAGGGCAACATCAAGGGTCACCTCAAGCCACTGGTCGAACCCCGCCATGCAGGACAGGCCAGCTGCCTCTGGGGCTCGTGCAGCTGGTCAGGGCTAAAGAGCCTAAGCCTGCAGGGGCCTGCAATGGGCACCGAGTGTGGCCTCGGAAAGGGCCCAGAGTACCTTCTGGGGGGCGCCTGGACCCCCCCCCCCCACGAGCCCTGCCTGGGAGCCCCAGTGCCACCGCAGACCCCAGCTCACCACTGGATGTAGGAGTGGCTGTCCTCCAGGGTGTCATAGTCGTCCTTCCAGTCCTGAAGGATGGTCTCAATGAGACAGCCTGGGGGCCCCGTGGGGACAGTCAGCGTGGGGCGACTCAAGGCCCCAACCCTTCCCCCTTGTTTTCTGAGGTCCTCGGGGCTGCACAGCTCTGAGTCACATGCCTCATGTGATTTCCACCCTCAGCCCCCTCGCGCTCTGGGAGCAGGGGCCCCACTGCTGACCGAGGGCAGCCCCCAGAGAGACAACCACGCCCCCCGAGGAAGGGGCCAGTGTTCCCAGTCTTGCCCCTGCCCTTGCGGGGGGGGGGGGGCCCTCACCACCCCAGCACCACAGCTCACTCACTAGGCTCTGCCCTTCCACAAGACCTGTAGCAGGGTCCCGCCCCACCGCCTGCCCTCCTGCCAGGCACCCACCGTTCTGCAAAGGGCCAGACGGTGAGCATTTGAGGCCGGCGGCCACGTGGCCCCCATGGCAGTCACGTTGTGTTCTGGGGAAAACGGCCTCTGGCCATGGGTCCCGATAAAACTTCATTCATGGACACTGAAATCTGAGTTTCCTATCATTTCTAGTCACAAAATTATTCCTCCTTAAAATTCCCCCCACCATTTAAAAATGCAAAACCCACACTTATTAGTTGGCACATGTGGCTTTCCCGCTACCACGGGAGAGCCACGTGGTTGTGACAGGGACCTCAGCGGGCAAAGCCAGGGTTCACTGCCTGGAGGGTTGCAGCAGGTTTGCCTGCTGGTCCAAGCAGCAGGGGGGCCCTGGTGTCCCCTCAGCAGCCTCCAGGGGGTGCTGTGGGGCGGTCTGAAAGCCACAGGCCCAGCTGTTTGCTCCCAGCCTGGGCCCTGCAGGCTGGCAGAGAGGGGAGGGTGGCCCAGCAGGGGGGGGCTGCAGGTACGCACCATTGGGCAGGAACTCGATCTCGTTTCTGTAGAAACTCAGGTTTGGCATGTCGCCGTTGCTGTCTCGTTCGATCAAATCCTGGAGAGCCAGAGAAGGTCCCGGTTGGGACAGCATCAGGACAGGCTGCCTTCCAGGCCCCTCAAACTAGAGTGTTCCCGGGGGGAGGGGGCGTCTGCTCTTGGCCAGAAACCTCCAGACATCCGGAAGGCTGCCGAAGACCCCACAGGCCCAGCCTGGGCCCTTCTCCCATGGGGTCCGCACTGGTCTCTGATCCTCTCCTCGCCAATGTGGGCCAATGCTGGGACGTCCCATCTGTCCCCGGAGGCAGCCCAGGGTTGCCTGAGACTCATGGGTGTAGAGGGCAGTGGCCAGCCGCACAGGAGAGGAGACCCCTGCAGCCCAGGGGTGTGGGCCCTCAGGGGGAGGTGCCGAGCGCCAGCACTGTGACCACCTGTGAAGGCGAGGACGCTGAGGCTCAGAGAGGCAGGGCGCCGAGGGACACATGGTCCTGCTGGCCTTGGGGGGGGGGCAGGAAGGCTCTGTCCCCGGTGGGCTGCAAAGGTGCGAGGGTGCCGGCGCAGCTACCTACCGGGTAGTGGTGGCGGTACCTGCATGTGTCCTGCATGGCCCTCCAGTTTCGGAGCCCGGTCACCCTAGACTGGGCAGAGAAGGGAGGGGATGAGACCCCTCGGGGAGCCGTCACCCTCCTCTCGGCCAGCAAGGCAGGACCCACCCCGTGAGACCCCTCCAGGAGAGGGTAGCAGGAGAGAGCCCTGTGTCAACAAAACCTGTGGGGCCCCAAGCAGCTGGAGTGAGGCCTGACCCCCACTCAGCCTTCAGGAGCCCCCGGCCCACGAGAACCCTCTGGGGGCACAGCCCTCAAGCTTCACTTCCTCCTCCCGTGCTCGCTGGCGACCCCCCGCCCCACGTCACATCTCCCCAGGAAACCTGCCTTCCCCAGCGCCTCCTCCTTGAGCTGTGCTCTGAGCTGTCACCAGGCTTGTGTGCCCACTTACCCCCTGGTGGGGCCCCAAAAGCCTGGTGCAGGGTCTGAGGAAGGAATGAGTGTCCGAGGCCCAGGGAGCCTGTCCCCTCTGACCCAAACCTACCAGCCCCTTCAGAGTGGGCCTCGGGGCTTCCCCTAAACAAGGCAGAGGCCCCTTGCCGCCCTCCGCCCCCAGCCCCTGCAGCCCTGTCTCTGTGGGCCAAGCACCCTGGGGTCACAGGAAGTGTGGGGGTAAGTGGTAACGCAGCCCGACCCAGGACCCACCCTGTGACAGGCAGGGGCACGGGGTGGGGCTGAGCCCAGCTGTCTGACAGGCTGGGCGAGGATGGGGGCCAAGGCAGAGAGCTCCTGGGCACACAGGAGGGGACAGCTGGGAGGAGCCAACTGCTGGAGGGGTCAAAAGGCCAGGCCCACTCATGTGTCCCCTGGCTCGACCCCACCCCCGGCCCCCAGGCCCCTCAAAGTCTGAGCTCCAGCCAGGGTCTGGAGCTGTCCCTCCGCCGACTTCTATGCCAGGGCCAGCTGCTGAGCTTCCTCCTGGCCACTGGCCAGGGAACAAAACCGAAACTCAGCAGCAGCCGGTCCCACTTCTCCATCAGTTTCTGCTTCTCCTGCCCCTGGGCGGGCAGGTGTTGGGAGCAGCATGGCTCCTGGGGGAAGCTGGGAAAGAGGTCTGAGGGTCGGGGCATCCCACAGGGTGACAGGGTGGGCACAGCATACTGCGGACCTCTGGGATGACTGCATCCCCTCACCTAACCCTCACCACCCCTGCCGGTACCTGCTGGGGGACAGAACCAGATTCCTGCCCCTCCAGGCCTGTGACCCTGGGAACTCGTCCCAAAACACTAGATCTGCAGAGGCCGCTGGCCTTGCAGGCAGGCCCAGGAGCCTCTTGGGGTCCCTCTCCCTGCCCCTCAAACACTGAGAGGGAGACCTGGAATCCAGCGCTCTCATCTGCTCTGGGGCAATCCACCGGAGAGACCCCACAGACATGTTCATGCTCCTCTGGACGCACTGCTGAGGGGCCATGGTCCAAAAGCAACCGGGACACAGGGTGACAAATACCATTCTGGGTCCCATCCCCCCAAAACTCCTGGGACCCCAGCTGGAACAACGGCACCCACAGCTCGGTGAGTGCCAGCAAGTAACCCCTGCTAACGACAAGTAACCAGTGCCAAGACAGGTAACGGGTGGCAACAAAGTAACCAGCGCTAACAAGTAACCAGTGGTAACCAGAAGTAACCATTGGGCAGGCCAGTGGCCCTGGCTCAGGCAGGTCACCTAAGTGCAGCCTCCAAGACCACCTGCAGGAGGGCGCAAGGCCAGCCCCAGCTGGAGAGGGCTGCCCGCACCCCGCGAGGAGGCCCAGTGGCGCGGGGCTGGGGGGCTGGCCGCCTGGGCGAAGAGGGGACTCTTGGGATGGGGGGAGCAGAGCGAGGTGCTCCCTGAGGGGCCCTGGCTGAGAAGCGCGGAGGGTGGGACCCAGAGCACAGAGCACAGGCCTGGAGGAGGATGTGTCGGAGGGAGGGAGGTCAAGGAGGTGCCCAGGCTTCCCTTTGAGGAAATGCCACCGCCGTGCGGATGCCGCCCTGGGGGCGCCAAGCAGGGCGATCTCAGGGTGTCCTGCGGTCCGTGCAGGACCCTCCGGGAGGCCAGCAGGCCGGAAAGGGGGCCGCCGGAGCGGGAGTCGGGCTCGAAACGCGTGTCCGACAGGCGCTTCCGCCCCCGGCCTGGGCAGCGGGGCGGGTTTCCCCGGAGCAGGGCCTCGCCCCGAGTCCGCGGCGGCCCAGCAGGCCTCCCGAGGGGCGCGGGGGACGCGGGGGGCGCGGGGATCGCGGGGGCCGCACCGGCAGCGCGCTGGGCCGCGCCTCCTCCTCCTCCTCCGCGTGCTCGTCCTCCGCGTCCCCCGGGGCGCCCGCCTCGCCATCGTCGTCGCCTCCGGCGCTCGGGTCCTCGCCGTCCTCCTCGTCGTCCTCCCAGGTCGAGTCGCGGTCGGGATCGTCCATGCTCGGGCGGCGGCGGGGCCCGCGCTCCGCCGGAAGCGACCGCGAGCCCGGGAGGAAGCGCGGGGGCGGGGCGGGGCGGGGCGGGGCGGGGCTCCCAGCGTCTCGGGGCCGCTACCCCGCCCGCCCGCCCGAGGGCGCTCGCCCGGAAGGACGTGCGCGCAGGCGGCTGGCCCCCGCTTCCCCGACCCGGGAATTTCTCTTCCCTCGCCCCGAACGTCCCCCGACCCCAAGTCCCTCTGCCCGGGGGTCTCTCGCAGGGAGACTGCCGCTGAATTCAGCATGACCCCCGGACGCTGTCCCCAGAACCCCTCCCAGATCCTCCCACCCAGGATCCGCCCACCCCAGGATCCCCCAAAGGCTCCCCATTCCGAGAACGCTCCGCCCTGGAGGACGCTTGCCCCCTAGAGACCCGGCCCTGGGGGCCCCCAGCAATGTCCCCCAGGGAATGTCCTCGGAGGACGCCCCCAGGAGGGTGCTGTCTGGAAGTTGTCTCCCTGCCCCCCCAATACCCCCCAGGTGGTGGCCGCCCCCCCATGGTCCCCTCAGGACGCCCTCTGGGTGTCAGATGGGCCGAGGGCTCCTCAGGGGCCTGTTTGGGGAGCCACCTGTCCCCAGGCTCCCTCGGGCCCTCCACCCGCCCTTGGCACCTGGCAGTGGGCTCCCCCCAGGCCAGCGGGAGCATGTCCGCAGCGTGGTGACTGTCAACGCAGCCCGAGCACCAGGAGGCAGAAGTGACTGGGGGTCCCCTGCGGACGTCCGGCGCAGGCCCACGCCTGTTAGTCGCCCCTTGGGGGTCTCTCTGGGGGCTGGGAGGTGACCGATTTCGGATGGCTGAAAATTACCCGCTGCTCCAAATTTCCCCTTAACACTGAGTCCCTCAGTTAACCTCTGCCTCTGGCTTCTGCCAGGTGATACAGAGCTTTGGCAAAGTGGGTAACTCACCCTGGAAATGAAGACTGGGTGGGGTCACCCCAGGTAAAACTGTCTGCTGTGACTGCAAGTCCACTGCCTTTCTGCAAACATGTAGCTAAGACCCAAGTCCAGCGTTTAGATTCGGCCACCAGGAGAGCTGGCCGCAGGTGACAGGTGCCGATGGGGAAGCCCACAGTCTAGCTTTGCAAGGGACGCGGACATCTCCTGGCCCTGCGAGCCAGCGAGCAGGCATCGGGCTGCCTGTGCTTGGGGGTGGTGGCCCTCCTGGCCCCATGCAGCTGGTGACAGCCGACAGCAGAGCAGGACAGGGGAGCAAGCACAGGGGAGGGCTGGCCTCCATGCTGTGTTTGTGGATTGCTGGCGCGTCAGCTTTCAGGAGCTTTCTGGGCCCCATCTCACCCGACTGCAACCCGTGCATGCACACCTCACTTTCCAAAAGGACAGTGGCGGCTCCCCCAAAGGCACAGGGCTCTGGGCATTTCTGTAAGTCACCTGCCAGAAGTGGCTGGGGTAGGCTTCCCGGGGAGTGCAGCCATGGGCCCGAGCTGGCTTTGGAGACCCTAGCTTGGACACCCGGGTACATGGGAGCCTCTGGTGGAGGCACTGGGTGCTGGGGCCAAGGAACCTTCAGGGTTTGGTTGATCTAGGAGCTCCTGGGAGGGCAGGCTCCGCCCCTCCTCTGCCCCAGAGCGGGCCAGAGGATAGACACCCAGCTTCTCTGCCCAGCCCAACCCAAAGACCGGGCCAGTAGGGCAGTCCGCTTTCCTGGCTTGTTCTGAAGACACTGCCCAGCCGCTGCTCTGGGACTAATGGTCCCACCCAGTCGTCTCTTTAGATGCTTCCGCATGCAGTTTGCAAGAGCTCACCTCGTGGGGGAGCGGTAATCCTGGACCCCAGACTCTGCTGCTGGAACAAGTGGGGGCTCTGGGGACACCTGCCATGGGCTCCACATCCAGGCGGCTTGCTGCCTAGGCAGCATGAGGCAGCCCAGAGCATAGCACCAGCCTCAGGCCCTCAGGCCCTCACCCACGTGGCCACCTGCACTTGGCCACGGGCCCAGCAGTCAGCCGCGTACCCGGAGGTCCAGTGAGGGCTCTGATAGGGGTCTGGCTGAGGGGGCTCGGGTTGGACCTGCTCTAACACTTCCCTCAGGCAAAAACAGTCTCAGCTGTGTCATTCGGCCCAAGTCCTCACACAGCCAGCCCCGGGGTGGGGTGCCCGCTGCACCCTGCTGCCGCTCAGTGTGTGTTCGACAACTCCCAGGGGCCCGCTGTCCCTCCAGATCCCCCACTGGCGGCCGGGCCAGAGCACTGAGCACCGAGACGACACCCACCTGGTTCCCACCCGCCAGCGATGCGGGCAGGGTGCTCAGGCCCCAGTGTCCTCGGCACAGAGAGCTGCTTGCTGCCGGGGTTGCCAGTCTGAGGCCAACCCTGAGTTCATACCCACGGCGTTTCTCTGTTCCGCAGCTTCAGGTGTGTGTTTGAGTCTCTGCGCCTCGCCCCCACCTCGGCCCCCAAATCTTTCCATTTTCTTGTTCAGATAAAGCTTCCACGCTCCCTGGTGGGCACATGTAAGACCCCTGTGTCACAAATTGGCCCCCGGGGCTGGAGACATCACATGCCACAGGTGCCTGTGTGACCTGCACAGGCCTCATGCAGCCGAGGGTCCCGGGAGTCCTGGGGGCACTGTGTCTGCTCAGGGCAGGGGTGCTGGGTAATGCTGAGGACTGCAGCCCCCAAGGGCACCAGGGCACATGGGCATGGGGCCGCCTGTTCCCCTGCCAGCCCTTCCACCCGTGTTCTCCAACCAAGTCCCCTAAAATGCTGAATAATTGAAAGAGGCAGGTTTGACTTATTGACTAGGCTTTTCCACCAGGTCCTGAGGCCCCTGAAGGCATGTTTCAGGAAAGCATTTCCCAGTGAGCCTGGCGAAGGGAGCCAGCCCCCACTCCGCGTGTGCCCCCCCAGGGCTGTTTGTGCGGGGGAGGACTCTCCCTGGGCCAGGTCTCTCTCTCACGCATCCTGACTCCTGGACGTAGCAGAGGGGCACTGAGTGAGGGTGGTGGGCACGGCGAGTAGGAGGGAGGGCAGCACAGGGGGGGGTCATGTCCTCCCCCAGTCGGTTCTAGAAGTCTCTATAAGGCAGACCTCTGCTCCCTGCCCTGGGAGAGTCGCCACCACTCTGCTGCAAGGTAAGGTAACAGGCCCTGCGTGTCTGGGCAGCAGGGGAGGGCATGGTGCTGTGTGAACACGGACCCCACCAGCCCTCAGCTCAGGAGGAGAAATGCCAGGAGCAGGAGGGTGGCGGGAGGGCGGCCTCAGACCCCACCCTGGGCTCTGTCTAGATCCCTGCCTGAGCGGCAGGGTGCTTTGACCCGGGTGTGGGTCTTCCGCTGGAGACACACCCCATGGGGCCGCAAGTTGGGAGTGTGGGGCGGTTGCCGAGACTTCTGCTCACGGTTGGCAGACCCTGGCACAAGACGCTCTGAGTCAAGTCCCACCGGCCTATGGGGGAAGTGGGCGCCGGTGACATCTTCCAGGCCCCATGGGGCCTGGGTTGGCCTTGGACTGGACATGGGATAGGGGATGGGAATTCAGAGTCCTCGTGTTCCCCCAGCTGAGGAGGTCAGGCATGGCAGCTGGCCAGAAGGGGGCACACCTGTGAGGCGCACCAGAGTGGGCTTAGGCCAGGGTGCACGCAGCTGTGTGTGTGTGTGTGTGTGTGTGTGTGTGTGTGTGTGTCCGCCCCAAGGAGGTGCGGGCTCTGCCTCCCTGGCTCTCCCAGCAGCACTCCAGGGGCCTGTCACATTCACAGGTCACCACCAGCCAGTCACTGGCTTGCACCTGCGTCATACGGAGTGAGTCAGGTGCATCTGAGGGTGCGCTGCAGTTATCCACCTTGGAAAAATAAAAACTCCCCACTGTAGCAAAAGGTAACTTATTTTGGCATGAAAATCACACGAGTCCAGGTCACTTTTCTGGGCTTTAATGTCCTGTAGTGCCCGGCCCGGCGTGAGCCCGGGCGGGCCGCCCTCCACTCAGTGTTTGGTCTGTTTGCAAGTTACTCGGTGATACAAAAATAACCACAGATTCTCTGTCTGGCATATAAAAACTGAGCAAAAAGTATCTCAGTGGTCATTACCTTAGAACAAAACATCTCGGAAAAAATACAACACAGGTTTTTAACTTCTGCGGTATTTTTTCATATAAAACACTAGTAAAATAGGCTTCTTAGAAATTAAATAGTGAAATATCAACCAAATTATATACATCGTTACAGTACAAGTGAATGAGGCCAAGTATCCAGTTCCTGTTTCTCAGGCGACGGAGGGGCCACCGTGTGCGCGGCTCACTGGCCTTTCCCCAGAGGCCACAGTCACTTGACAAGAGCGAAGAGCGGTGGGTGGACAGGCGGACAGGCGGACCAACGGGAAGATGGGTGCTCCTGGGAGGGCAGGGCCGTCCGGCTTTATTGCTCCTCATGCCAGGCGTGTGTCACACAGGCGGCAGCTCGGTGCCGCCGAACCCACCACGGAATGCGCTCTCAGCCTGAGCGAGCGATCCTGGCTCTTCATGTTGTCCGGGCTCCAGACGGGGAGTGGGCGCCACACAGCCCCGGGACCCCCGATGGCCCAGTGCCCGCAGCCGCCCGCCCTCCTCGTGGGGCATCTACGTCCGGCGCCGCTTGGCGGCGCTGGGGCTGGAGGGGTTGCTGTTGGCGGTGAGGACCTTGTCGGCAGCTCGGCTGCGCTTGCGCTTGTCCGCCCCATCCTTGGCCCCCAAGTCCGAGGGGTTCTTGTCTCTGTCTTTGCTGGACTTTTCCGTTACTTTCCCCAAGCTTCCTGAAGATGAAAAAACTGGGAGACAAAATCATTTGGCTGAAAACAGAATATCCAGAGTTTTATTTTATCTTCCTGTTCAGTTAAAAACTCTGCATCTACACACGGCACTGTCAACCCACAGCCTCTCCTGAGCTGGGGGCGCCCGCCCGGCCCACGGAGCGCCTGGTCCTTCTGAGAACGTGCCGGCCGCGGGGGACCCGCCCCGGCTGCCACTCACGCCTGTCCCGCAAGGTGGAGCCGGCTTTGCTACTCAGGGTCTGTTCTGCACTGAGACCTCCGGCACTGCACACGGGGTCCACCTGACCGGGCCCGCCCGCTGCCCGAGGCTGCCCTGCGGTCCGTTCCTGGTGCTGGCCGCGCGCACGACGTCCACGCCCGGCGGGGCTCCTGCCCGAGCAGAGGGAAGCTGCCTCTCAGCTGCTGGACCAGACAGAGCGGCTGTGGCTGAAGAGGACTGGGAAGGCAGGCCGGGCACCTGCGCTGCGCCCTGCAGGAGGCCCTGCCACGGGTGGTCGCCGTACCCCCGGGGCCCCAGCAGCGGGGCGCGACGATGCGATGAGCCCCACACCTACCGTCGTCGGCCCCGTTGTGGGGGTCCATGTCCTCTTTCATCTCCTCCTTCGTCTCCTCTTCAATGGCCACTTTTCCTGTGGGGGAGACAGTGGGCATTCACCAGAAGCCCACACCGGCGGGTGGCTCAGGCCGGGCCTGCCCTCCGACATGCCTGCACACATAGGCCCCTGTGGGCCCCACAGCTGCAAGCAGCTGCCTGTCCCTCAGCACGTCTCCCCCACCCAGGTGGACTGAGCATCACAGGCTAGCAACCCCACCCCTCTGGGAGGCTCCTGGGTTCACCTGACACCCCCCCGCCCCAGCCTTTCCTAACCCCCAACACCGACCTGGGCCGAGTCTCACCTTCACGGACTTCTTGAATGATCTCTTCCGGAAGGACAAAGTTCCTCTCTGGATTCGGGAATGGAAGAATCTCAGACTCATGCTGATGGCAAATACAGAGTTTTATTTTTTTAAGAAGCAAAAAAGACAACGTGATTTTGGTGAGTGACTAAATGTGTGTAAGAGCCAACTCAGGAGCACCCCACGAGCTGTCCTGGGGGCTGCCGAGGTGGGCGAGGGGTGAGGGTGGCTCGCCCCCTGTCCCTCTGCACTGTTGGCAGACCTAGGGCAGGTGACACTACGGTGCCAGCACGGGAGGAACGCTAGGTTGGCGGTACACGCCCTCAGGGGCAGACTGGCAGCAGATGTCAAGCTCAGAGGGCAGTGACCGCACTCACAGGAGCCATGCCGTTCACCTTGACCTGATGGGAACACGGTCACCTGCCTGCCTAGAGCACTCTGGGGCCTCCCCCGTAAGACTGATGATGGTGCAAGGACCCCCTCGCTCTGGCCCGGGCTCCTGGGTGAGAGACCTTCCTTGACCACCAACCCAAAATAGGTTGGGCACAGGTGACCGGCGGCCATCGCCAAGACTGTGCTTTTTGCAAACCCATCCAGAGCCCCTCGTTTCAGGGCCGGCCCCCACGGGGATGACAGGTTCTCTGGGGACAGGCTCTGCACAGACCAGAGGAGGCACGGAGGGGACACTGCTGCTAGCTCATCTGGGGACTGGGGGGGAGGGTGGGGTCCAGCTCACCAGGGCCTGCATGTCATACATGGTGCTCAGGTGGTCCCAGATGACCTTGGATGGCACCTGCCTGCCGATGTTCTGGCTGAACTTGTCCCTGATACAGATCATGTGGAAGTGCCGGTTCACACCTGCAGGAGAAAGGGGTCAGTTGAGGGAGGGTGGGGGGCAAAAGGGGTCAGGAGTCGGGGTATGGGGGGACAAAGGTGAGGGGAGGATAGGGAAGGCAGGCATCAGTGGGTAAGGGGTAAAGATGAGGCAGAAGTGGGGATGCAGAAGGGGCAGGTGCAGGAGGTGGCAGGGGGTGTGGGTGCAGGAGATGGCAGGGGTTGGGGGTGCAGAGGGGGCAGGGTCGGCGGGGGTGCGGTGTAGGAGGACCCCGCCCGGCCGCGCGCCCCCCGGCCGTTGCCGGCTTGCCCCGCCCCCACGCGGGTCCGCGGCGCTCCGCTCACCGACGGGTTTGTGGCCCAGCATGGCGTGGAACAGGCACACCTCCACCTCGGGGCTCCACACCACTGTCTCCTCAGCTGGGCTGGTGGCTGCCTCCCCCGGCCCCTTGTCACCCGCCGCGCCCCCGCCGCCCACCTCCGCCTCCCCCATGGCCCAGGCGCCCAGCGACGAGCCCCCGGCGGGAGCGGCGGGGCCACGGGCTCCGCGCAGGCGCAGTCGTGGGGGAGCGCGCTCGGCGGGCTAGCGCTCGGGTTCGCGCGCGGCGCCCGCGCAGGCGCAGCTGAGAGTCGGTCACGCAGCGCCCCCTGGCGGTCAGCTTTGCAGCGCAGCTCCGTCAGATCCCGGCGGACCTCCGGAAATGGAGCAGATTTGGGGAGGGGGATGGAAACGCTCTAACTTAGGTTGTGGCGATCGCTGCACAACTCTGGGCAAACCCCGTTGAATGTAAATGGCGGAATTGCAAATTACACCTCAATAAAGCGGTCAAGAAGAACAAGAACAAACCACTGTCAATTCTGCGACTGTGGGCTTTAAAAGGTTTCGTTTGCTTCTGGCTGACTTCTGGTCTCAGCGCTGCACAGAGGGGCTCCCGCGCACCGCGGAGGGGCCCGGGCCCAGACGCTGGGACTGCGGGCTTCTGGGTGACCTGCAAGGGAATCCCTGGGAGGTTAAGCCGGGCTGAGATGTAGGCAAGGCCCCGCACGATTTACTGCGGTCCTCAGCGGGGCGTAGCCCGGGCGGGGCCAGGCGGAGGTTCACCGCGGGTCTGTGTCCCGCACGCGGCGGGGTGGGGCTGGGGCGGAGTCTTGTTCGGGGGCGGGGCCAAGGCGGGGCCAAGGCGGGGCCACCGACTGGGAGACAGCCCAGTGTGGAGCTCAAGGCAGCACCCAATCAAGGTCGCCCGGGCCTCCCGCTCCTCCAAGCTCCGCCCATGCCCTCCCTCTTCCCGCCACGTCTCGCCCCCGTGGTCCTCTATCCTGGGCCCCGCGGGCAGAGCTTGGTTCGCCTCCCACCAAGTGTGGGCTCTCGAGTTGGGCTCCAGGTCCCCTCCTTAGCGGCCCGAAAGCCGTATGAGTCGGGCAAGGCGCAGAACCTCTTTGGTCTTCAGGTTCCTCTTCCGTGCATGGGACCAATCAGGCTGCATTCCCAGGGTGGGCTGTCCTGACAGCATCTGCTTGGTGCCCCGGACACGGCTGGGCTCTGTAGAAAACGGCTGGAGCCACACAGCTGAGCGCTGTCCCCTGGCCGGTGCAGGCGCTGGTCAGCCTCTCCTGCTGGGACGGCCAGGTGCACTCAAAGTGGGGTCAGCTGGCTGGGACCTGAATCTCGGCTTCCCATCTGTGCAGGGAGCTGCTGGTGATGCCAGTTCCCTCCAATTCCAGGCGGACAGGTGGCCCAGAGAGGATTCTGCAGTGGCGCAGGGCCACCAGCTGCCATGGGAGCCCGAGGTGGCTGGGCGTTCTGATCGGCCTGTGCTCGGCCCTGGCCCAGAGGGGAACTTGGTTCAGCGGAGGCTGCAAGGCTGAAATGAAGCTTGGCCACTTAATCCAGACCCCTCCCGCAGTCAGGGCTCTGCAGAATCTTACTGTGCCCTGGGCACCTTGGGGTCCCTGCTCCTCGGACAATTTCACCCCAACCTCGCCTTTTTCTAGTGGAGAACCTCCTCTCCCAGGTGCAGGTGGACTCACCTAGCACCTCCAGCTGGGGGTGGCAAGACTTCTGCTCCGGCACCAGCTGGGGCTTGCAGTCCACACGTCCCACCTCCAGGGGGCGTCTCCCATCCACTGGACCCAAACTAGGGCTGTCACAAACGTGCAGGCAGGAACCAAAGGAAGGCTTGTTTCCTGGTAACCTGGCTCATCCGAAGATTGCCAGTCGGGGCATCTTGAAAAGGAAGTCCAGTTCTCCAGAAGGGACATATGCAAAGTCTCTGCGATGACGTCTGTCCCACTGGGGAGCGCGGCTGTGCGGGCAGGTCTGTGGCTCTGCACAGCACCGTCCTGGTACTATTATGGTCCTCCGCACAACCCCCCAAGGCTCAGCCGCGCCCAGGGGAGGCGGGGAGCCCCGCAGAGCTGGGATCTGCTGCTGGTCACTCCTGCCTGGTGTGCGGGGTTGGCTTCTTTTGGGGGTTGCCAGCTTAACCATCATTTAGATTTGAATTTCAGATAAACAACGAATGACTTTGCGGTATAAGTATGTCCCAAGTATGTCATAGGATATGCTTATATCAAAAATCACTCATTATTTCAAGTTCAGATTTAACTGGGCACGCTGTATTTTATCTGGCGATCCCACTCCTAGACTCGCCAGAATTACTTTCTGGTCGGCAGCTAGATTTGTCCCGAGACGTGGGCCCCCCAGGTTGATGTGTCCCACCCGCCCACCTCTCACTGAAGTGAGCTCTGTGAGCGAGGGCCAGGGTGGCCCTGTCACCACTGGGCACTCAGGGTCTGTAGAGGAAGTGGGTGTCTCTGCTGTGATGGCCAAGGTGGCAGGCCTCAGGCCCTGGATCTCTGGGGCTGGTTTTGTGGGTGCAGAACACCCCCAGGTCGGGGCGCACAAGGATCAACTCCGCCACCTGCCGTGCCGATGGACAGAGTCTGCGCACTTCTGCTGCGAGAAGCCGCACTCTGCTGCAATCCTGCGTGGGCACGCGGGTCCTGGGGGTGTGGGGCAGGCCAAAAAGGGGGGGATGCAGGTTCTGGCCTCACCAGCAGCCCCCGCATCGGCCGGGGCACATGTGTGTGTGTGCACACATGTGTCAGTGCGCACACGCAACTCCTGCTCGGCCGAGCCAGACTGGAGTGGGGCATGCAGGGAGATGCCGCCCAGCTGCCTCCAAGGTGGATCTCAAGTTGTCTCCCAGTGGGCTGGGCGGGGGGGGGGCGGGGAGGGCTGAGCCGCTTTTTGTTACCGTTTTATTTTCCAGTTTCTTGGGGGAGACCAGCCTGTGGTGGCATGTGTGGCCTTTGCCATCAGGGCCAGGCCCTGCTGGAAGGACCTTTGTCCAGTGGGCAAACGGTGACTGCCGGGACCAAGCAGAGAGGAGGGTCTCCTGGTTATTCTGTGCCAGCGGCCATTATTATTCCCTTGTGTTGGGGAAACTGAGGCACAGGAATGCTGGGTAACTGGCACACTATGCTTAGTGGAGTGCCAGGCTTTTCACCCTATCCAGGTGACCCCCCTGCTCCCTTGTTTTCCCTGAGAGTGGGGGTCCCACGGGTCCCACTCATTTTTCCCTGCTGGCACTGACTGACCCAGCCCCTCCTCTCTCCCCTCCCTCAGCCCCAGGGAGCCTGTGGGCCAGTTTGCAGGGGGCCCTTCCTCTGGCAGGGGTGTCCCTGCTGGGGGTGAGGGGCAGGAGCCTTTCTGACGAGGGGCCTGCTGGAGGCAGGGTGCTCTGTCCTCAGTGGGGGAGCAGCTCTCAGGGGTGACTGTGCAGGCCACGTGGCCACAGTGATGGGGACTCTGTCTCAGCTTCTCCGCTCAAGGTGGCCCGGCCCTTGGGGTCCCTTGGTCTCCAGAGGCTGGTGTTTCACTGGTGTCAGCCTGGAACTCTCCATCCCCCCCCCACAGATGACTCAGAGCCAACCCCAGCAAGGCCCCCTCCCCGCTGACGCCCCCCCCGCTCATCCCCCCTGACCCATCCACTCTATCCTTAAAGACAGGGATTTTAACACCTATCTGGTGGTGGGTGGGCATCATGCGCATTTCCCACTGTTCCTTGCTTCTCCCTGGGTCCCTTGGAGTCTGGGGACAATGACAACTTCAAAATGCCACAGGACAGGGATGGGGTGTGACAGCAGCGGAGGCTGTGCCTGGGTCACTAATCATTTCAGCTCTCAAGTCAGTTTCAAGGGCACTGACAAGGGCTGAATTTATTTTAAAAAGACAGAATCTTTCCCCATAAATTCAGCTTCTAAAGCCCAGCTCTGCTTTCTTGTGCAGGTTCAACAAAAGGAGGTGGTTCTTTGGGTCAGTGTGGGGAACAGCAGATCCCGTCTGTGTAAAGGGCAGGCAGGCACTGTCTTTACAGACAGGAAAAGTCACCCTGGAAGAAAATTCGTTCTGCCCTGCGCTTACCGCCCCCCCCCCCCACCACCCCGCCCCGGCCAGTCCCTGCGCCATCTGCAGTGTGGCTGCCTGTCTCCTTCACCACCCAACTCCCACCCCTCCCTCCGTCCCTCCAGCCTACAAACCTTGGCCGGGCTCCCACTCTCTGTGCTTGGCACGGAGGAGTGAGCACAGCCTGATTGCTCCTGTTTGAGAGGAGGGAGACAATCCGGAGAGTGGATGTGTTGGGTGGGGTCAGTCGGTGGGAGCCCCACACCCCACCCCCACCCCAGCCTGACAAAGGGCTCAGGTGGGGCTTTCTTTCTTTCTTTTAAAAAGAGAGGGAGAGAAACATCAATGTGTGGTTGCCTCTCTCCCACCCTCTACTGCGGGACCTGGCCCACAACCCAGGCCTGTGCCCTGCCTGGGAATCAATCGTACAGGCAACCCTTTGGTTCTCAGGCCGGCAGTCAACCCACTGAGCCACACCAGCCAGGGCACAAAGCTTTCTTAGTAACAAAAGACTGGAAAGCATGTGGGGCCAGGCTTGGCGAGCGGCAGAGCAGTCACACTGCCTGGATTTCTCAGGGCTGCGCAACAGATGGCAACAAACAGAGCGGTTTCAAACCCCAGGCTCTTGCCGTCTCACTGTGCAGCTCAGTGGGGGGCTCGTGCGGCTGCATCCTCTGCTCAGGGTCACACTCGGACATCGAGGTGCAGTCAACCGGCGCCTGGAGAAGCCGCTGCCGGCTCATCCCCACTGTGCTCCGGCCCTTCCTCCAGCTACCACACGAGCAGAGGCAGGTGGGGGCCGTCACACCCCAGTCCGTCTGACTCCCCTCCGGCTCCGGAGATGCTGGAGAGATTGCTCAGCTTTCAGCTGCTCATACGGCTTCATGGGGCCCGAGTGGCAATCAGAACAGCCTCCCTACCTTAGTGCTTGTGGCCTCAGTTGCATCTGCTCCTTCCCTGTGCCTTGTCCCATAACCCCACGCACACCACAGGCCCCGGGAACTGGGGTGTGGACACCTGTGGACACCGATGCTGAGCCACCTCCCAGAGAGCAGGCGGCTATGCGCTGACGTGAAAGGACCCAGAGCTGCCGCTGGAGGCTGACGGAGGGCTGCCATCCCCCCTGGTCTCTGTGCTGGTGGCCTGTCCCTCCCCAGGACAGGATGGGCTCCTGGGGCTGCCTCCGGGGAGGACCTGAGCAGTGGGGAGGGACAGAGATGTTTCCCTGCGTCAGCTCCCCCCGCGGTTTGTATCTTGCCATGTGGCCTGCACCCATCTGAAAACTACATGCATCAGAAAATGATACATTTTCAAAACACAGATGACAAGAAGACGGGATGTGGGATCAAATCTGGGGCGGGGCCCGCACAGCCCCGCAGGCTGCCTGGTGAGTCACAAAGGGAAAGTCATTTGAAGTTGCCCACTCGCCCTTGCCTCTCAAGCACACAGCCTGGCGTTCGAGGCGGGTCGTGGGCGGCCCGCACCAGGGGAAGGTGCTCCCCGAGTAGTGTGTGTGGCTGGCTTTCTGGCTGGGCTGCAGGTGATGCCATGCACACCTGCCGGCATCCCTGGGGACGGAGCAGGGTCGCTTTTCCTTTCAGGAGTGACAGCATCTTGGGCCTGCACGTCCCCCGTGAGTGGCACGTGGGCTCTCGTCCGAGAAGGTGTCGAGTCCAGGGGTGCGAGAGAAAGTTCAGAATCGATGATTTAGCAACTTCAGACTGGAAAAGAAGCAGGTGACATAGCGCCCCGCACACAGGGGACTCCGCGGCATGCAAAGTTGGGGTGCTGAGGGACTATAACTAAAACCAGAACCTGTCCGCAGGGTAGAGGAGAAAGAGAAGAGTTTATTGTCGAGGGAGCATTAAACCGGGATGTGGCATGCACCCCAGCTCACCACGGGAGGACCCACAGATGGAGGGAGCCACAGCCTTTGCCAGAGCTGGGAAGAGGCAGCGTGGGCACCTGCTGTCCAGGTGACCAACTGCTCGCGCTCGCGTGGGGGGCTTCCCAGCCTCACTGCTCACTCACAGTTCATCCACACCCCCGATCGCTGGGGTGGCCGTCTGCGTCAGCTGACTGACTTCAGCCAAAGGGAAAACGGACCCTCGTAGCTGCGTGACAGCAGGTAGTTCGGGGCGAGGGCCCCCGGGACGTTGGGCTGGGAGACGGTACCCCGCTTCCTGAGGGTGACACCCCACAGACAGCTCCTGGCCCTTGAGAGAGCCAGTCCACCGTTGTAAGCTGCCAAGCAGCTTATTTAAGTTTTAAAAAGATTTATACGCCTCTCCAAGGAACTCGCAGTTCCCCTTTGAGACAAATTGTGCAATTACGTGTTCTCTGGAGTGAATACAGGGAAGCCAGGGGGAGGGGGGCGCTTTCTTCTGGCCCCAGGAACAGCTGCTTCCTCCTCCTTTCTGACGTCTGCCTACCTGTCCGGGCCCCGCAGCGAGGCGCCTGCTGGCCCTCAGGGGTGGGACAGGTGCTGCTGGGAAGGTGGGCTTGGGGCACAGGGTGGTCCTGGTCCCAGGCCCCGGCTAGGGGCCCAGCCAGGCTGCCTGACGCCCTGGAGCCTGTACCCTGTGACCCAGCCACGGGGACGGCCCCCTTCTCCAGCTGCAGCTCGGAGGAAACTGCAGGAGGCGGGAGAGCCACAGGTGCGCTCCAGGAGTGCAGCACCTGCTCACCGTGGTGGCGGGGGGGGGCGCAGCTCGGAAACCTGGCGCATCTAAGGGAAGGTGGGCACCGTGGGGCTGCAGATGGGGGGTGTCACTCCAGGGGGGACACAGGGGAGGGTGCTGTGGCAGGTTCGGGGAGCAGCAGGTACAGCACATCCTAGGGTCCATCGAGGTCACCCTTGCGATGTGACCCAGAGGCACAGCTGCTGCCCGGCCACGGGAGAGTCTGCGTCTCACGCTTCTCGGTGCTCTGAGTGGGAGAGGCCTGGGCCGGAACTGGGAAGGGGGTCAGGACCCCAGGGTGGAAGGTGGGCCTTTTTTTAAAAAAAAAAAAAGATTTTATTTATTTAGTTTTAGAGAGAAGGGAAGGGAAGGAGAAAGAGAGGGAGAGAAATATCAATGTATAGTTGCCACTCTCACGCCCCCTACTGGGGACCTGGCCGGCAGCCCAGACAGGTGCCCTGACTGGGAATCGAATCGGCAA
This sequence comes from Desmodus rotundus, assembly GCF_022682495.2. Taxonomy (NCBI): domain Eukaryota; kingdom Metazoa; phylum Chordata; class Mammalia; order Chiroptera; family Phyllostomidae; genus Desmodus; species Desmodus rotundus. The sequence continues at coordinate 94,339,551 of NC_071392.1, forward strand.
ACCCTTGGTTCACAGGCCCACACTCAATCCACTGAACTACACCAGCCAGTAGAAGATGAACCTTAAAATTCATTTCCTACAAGCCCCCTCTGTCTGGCTCTGTCAGCCCCCACTGAGACTGAGATTCCCACATAAGCATGGGGACACTGGCCTGCCTCAACCCCACCCCTGTTTGTAAACTGAGGACAAGGGGGTCCCAGGGGACATCTCCTGGTGGGACCAGCCCATTCAGAGCCCCAGAGCCACAGGGTGAACACAACCCCCCAGGCTCCCTCCTGGGGCCCTGAGACCAGCCTGATGTTTGAGAGCGGGGGCTGGACGGAGGCCACCATGCCGTCCCACCCTGGACCCCCACGTGCGGCTTCTTCCCGGCTTGGCACACACAGTGGGTGCTCACTGATTGGGCTGGGTGAGGTGACCAGCACAGACCGGCTGAGTGAGCCGTAGGGACAGGTGTGGAGGCCCCAGGGCACGGTGCTTGGGTGTGGGGAGCTCATGGGTTCGAGAAACCTGGAGGGGGTGCCCAGCTCCGGGGTCACCTCCTGCAGGCCAGGGTCTGTGCCATCTGATGGGAGGGGCCACCCCGGGCTCTGTGGTCAGGGAGCAGCTCACTGCTTGCTGGCCCCACTGGACGCGTCACTTTCTGACTCAGATGAATGATGGGGCTGCTGGCTGGAGCCGGACTGCCCTCGGGGGAAGCGGTTACTTGATTATGGGGGAGCCAGGCCCCGGCAGGCAGTCTGGCCAGGCAAGCCCAGCTCTCACTCGGACGCCAGGGTCCCACGCACAGGGCTGGGCCAACTCCGGGATGGGGTATGGTGGCTCTCGGAGGCCTGGGATGCCAACCCCCAGCCCACATGTCCCCTAGGAGCCACATCACCTGCGGGGCCCTATGATATTGCAGGCCCACCTGCCCCCTGCTGAGCCAGTTCTGCTCGGGCCTCAGTAGTGTCACCTGAGGGAGGTGTGACCTCCTGTGCCCCCTCTGTTCTTGCCCTGACAGCCTCACATCCTTTCTTTCCCCCTTGGTCACCCCCACTCCCCACGAGGGCCCCAGAGCCCAGCCTGCTCACCGCGGTCCCCCAGCAGCAGGGTCTGGCAGTGAGCAGAGGCTCCGGTCACTCTGTCCATGGGGCTCTCCACCCACGCGGGGGCTCTCGGGGAGCAAGGCCAAGGCTACGCCCTGGCCCCTCCTCCAAGTAGTCTCCCTGGATTGCAGCCACCACTGCTCTGGGTGCCAGGTGGGGGGTCTCGGCTGCTCGCTGAGCTGGAGGCTCCATGCCCTGCATGGTGTCCCGTCCCTGAGCTCCCCCAGGGGCAGCTGAGACCTGCGGACACTTGGCCTGTCCTCTGCTCGGACACTCTGGGGATGGGACCCTCAAGACTGCACAGGGTGGGCCAGAGTGGGGTTGGCAGCATCTGAACGTCAGAAATTTAATTCTGTGTCTAAAAAAGATGGCTTTGTGAGCGTGCACACGAGGGAAGGAGGAGCCCCACGTGTGCTGACGTGGCCTGACATGTGTACGTGTGAGTGTCCGTGTGTCCGTGTGCACCTGCATGCATCAGCTGGGAACCACTGTGCCCACACGGTAGCTGCTGGCAGTGCCGGCAGCACGGGCAGGGTGCAGGCCCGTCTGCTGGCAGGACCAGCAGAGACCTCACTCTGTACCACAATACCACTGCGTGTTATTGGAACGTTCACGAGAAACTGAGTCGCTCTCATACTGAAAGACACAGGTTTTATCTTGAAAGGGGATGTGTACACAGCAAGCTGGCCAGGCCCAGGGTCCCCCTCCAGCCTAGCCCCAGCCTCGGCTCCGGCTCCCCCTCTGCTCCCCGGTTCCAAGCCTTTCCTGGCCCGGGAGCTGAGCTCTCACCCCCGAAGGGTGAGCAGCAGGCAGGGGCGTGTGGGCTGTGGGCATGCAGTAGGGGTGGCACCTGGCGAGAAGCTCACCAGCCAGCCGAGTAGTGACACAGGATGCCACCATTGTCGCCTGCCCCACTGGAAACCTCAATGCAGGCTCCGGGCACGGGGTGTCCCTGAGGCAGCCTGGGTGTCCCCGGGGAGGCAAGGCGGGGTCCCTCGACTGCTTGCAGGACCACTTCCCAGAGGCTCCGTGCGTGTTCACCTGGCTGCCCAAGGAGGGGCACTCACTGCGCAGAGGGAGAGCTGCTGGGAGGCGCCGGTGACCCCAGACCTGAGGTGCCAGTGCTGTCCCAGGGGACGTCTGCGACTCTGAACGAATGTGTGAACAAGTCAGCAGATGGATGCACGCAGGCTCACGGCCCCTCCACATGGGAGCCCAGTCACAGGGCCCACTGTCTCTTTCACTGAGAGAGTCAGGGGGCTCTCTGCATGGCCAGGCATTGTGGTGGGGGTGTGAAATGACAGGACTACCGACCAGTCACAGGGGACACTGGACTCCCAAGCCTAGACCCGTGTACAGCACAGGGAGCCGGCCTGGAGAGCAACACCCTGACTGGGCCAGGGGTTGACGCAGAACAATGAAGTTGGACACGGGTGCTTGGCCGCACCCCTACCTACGTGAGTGTGCAGACAGGGCCGCAGAGACGAGGATGGTGAAGTGGACCTGGGGCTGCCACTATAGGTGTGCCCTGGCCGCATCCAGGTGGGTCTGGGGCGGCCAGGGGTCTCCGTCCCACATCTGCTCTGCCTGCATCAGAGAGCCCCTCTCTGTCTGTGCCGGGCTGGGTCCTGGGGGACAGTGGCATCCAGCCTTGGCCCAGGACTGGCTTGTGGGTCTGACTCCCTGGCCCTGTTCCTGAAGGGCTCAGAGAAGGACGTCGTGGGGCTTGAGCCGCACAGCAGAGTGGCCAGGCCTGAAGTGACCCTGGCTGCTGTGGCAGCCTGCTCGCTGGGTTTATGGGTGGGAGACTGATTCCTGGACCCCAGGCCAGGATGGGTCCCCCACGTGCTGAGTCCACACTGCCTACTCAGGCTGCCTGCCCATCTGCACGCTCCCCTTCTGGGCAAACGGGCCCCACACCAGGGGGAACAGGCCTGTGTCTTGCTTCCTGGGCCCTTTCTGCCACTCGAGGGCCTGGCTGGTCTAGGATAGCTCCCACCTTGTCCTGACTCGGGGGCCTTCTTGGGGCCAGGCTCTCTTGTTCTGTTTGGAGACCGGCTCCTACAGCCTAAGGAGGCGCCTGCTTTGCTGGGCGCCGAGAGACTGGGCCGGGCTGCTTGCCAGAAGTGACAGGCAGGTCTGGGCTCAGCCTGGCGGCCTGCTGGCGGACCTGCCGGGACCTGCAGCTCCTCCCTCTTACTTGGGGCTGCCAGAGGCCCGCTGGGGCTCACCTGTGCAATTGGAGAGAGAGCGTGTTCTGCCCTGGTCTGGGCCACCTGGGTAGGTATGGGGAGGCCAGGACCCGCTGACCCGCCCCAGAGGCCAGCATGGAGGACTGCCAGCCAGCCTGCCCCCTTCAGTGGACATGCAGTGTCCCTGCAGAGCCTTGGCAAGGAGGAGGAGGAGGAGGAAGGGGAGGGGCAGCCTAGCAGTGCCAGGCTGACCTCTAGGGCACATCTAAACTTCGCAGGAATCGCCCAGAGAGGCGAGGCCCCCGGGTGCCCACTGCTCCAGGGGGCTGATTGGCTCCTGAGCTGGACCTGAGGCGGAGGGACACGGTGCCCTGCCAGCCTGGCTCCTCCCAGGGGCCTTCTGAGGGGCATGGCCTCCCCAGGACCTGCCTAGCTGCCCCAGGCCTTCATCTCTGCTCTCTGAACATCCATTAGTCTGGGAACAAGACTGCCTTTTGCCCAACACCAGTTTCTCCTTCCAAAAGGCTCTTTTTGGGTCTGGGAGAGAAATGATCTCTCCGGCTTTGAAAGAGGCCGGAAGGGAGGGATGGGAAGGGCGGGGAAGGGGTGGTGAGAGAGGAGCCGCTGAAAGAAATGGTGTCTTGGGGTGTGAGTGCTGGTCCCAGGCCTTGTGGGCCCCAACACTGGCTCCCAGCTGACCCTCATTCCAGCTCCGGCAGAGGGGTGGAGGCGGAAGCCCATTGCCGGGCCAGCACCGCCCCCTCCCCTCCCTGCCCCGCTGTCCCCTCCCCTCCCCAGCCCTAGTACAGTGTCTCTCGGGTGACGTTGCTGGAGAAGGTGTGGCTGCTGGACACGCTGTTGGTCTTCCTGGATAAGGTAGGCCCCCTCCGCCCACGCCCCCCCAGGGGACAGAGGCAGGCCAGCGTGGCGAGGAAGGTCTGGCGGAAGCTGGCGGAGACGAGGTTGTACAGGACGGGGTTGATGGCGGAGCTCACGTAGAAGAGTGCATTGGTCAGCAGGTAGAAGTAGTGGTAGAAGTCGTAGAGGAACCTGGGATGGGCAGGGTGCTCAGACCCCAGGCTGTGACAGCCCGCGGCCCCTGCCACCCGCAGAGGGGCGACTAGGGGCAACGACGTAAAAACCGGTCATGCATTTTGGGATGTGAGGGCATTTCATAATAAATTCCAGGTTCTGGCTTCTCCCGAGAAGCTGGAAGTGCTGACTGCAGTCCTGCCTGGCCCTGAGTTCTGAGCACAGGTGTGGCCACCCTGCTTTGTCCTGTCCCCACCTCTCCCTGCAGCACCCCCACCCGCCCTGCCTGCTCCTCTGTGTGCAGATTCCCAGGCCCCCGGGGCTGCGGGGCTCAGCTGAGTCCCGGCCTCAACCAAACAGCTGGGGCAGGGACCCCTCCAGGCCTCCTGGACAGTGGGCTCCTCAGCTTTCACTTGTTTGCCTCCACCCACAGGGAACTCACTCCCTCACCAGACTGGTCACTTCACCACACGAAGCCCTGAGTTTCGGACACCCATTATTTGGGTCTCCTTGTAACTTCACATCCGTCTTAGGTTTGTCCCCCCCGATGGTTCCCCTTCATTGTGAAAAACCAGTGCCCCTTGGGCCCGGCAGCCCGGCTGGGTAGAAAGACACTCACCAGAGGCTTTGTGCTTCTTAGAAAGGCCCGCTGTGAGGGGCATGGCCCTCTCTGAGTCCCTGGCTCCTTCTGGCCAGTTGCCACCCCTCCTTCCACCTCCAGGGGAGCCAGCCCTTCCCCCTCCGTCCCTCTGCAAATGGACATTTCTCACCCTGTCTCAGCGCAGACGCCCCTAGGATCTGCCTTCCTTTCCGGCTGCCTCCTGTCCCTCCATGGCCTCCTGCCTCCCCCTGGCCTGGTCACAGCTGGGGGACACCTGACCGCACCTCTGCTCTGAGCTGCCCCTCTCAGCGCCCCCACGCCCACCTGTTTTGGGGAGTGCACCCCTGCCCCAGCTTCCTGGTACTCACGGGGTCCACTGCTCCCCGGAAATGTAGCAAAACATGAGGCGCCGCACGTGGTAGGGCAGCCAGCAGACCACGAAGGCCACGACCACAGCACCTGAGACAGGGACAGGGACACAGGCCTGAGGGGGAGCCAGAGACAGCCAGTAGCTGAGTGCGGTGAAGGCGTCAACCCCGCCCACCCGACGCACAGCTGCAGTGACGTCTCTCAGGACCCTGGCCTCACTTCTCGTAGAGACAGAAAAACAACCCACCCTAAAATTCCTACGGAATGTCCAGGGGCCCCCGAGTGGCCAAAACAATCCTGAGAAAGAAGAATAAAGCAGGAGGACTCCGCTTCTGGTTTCAAATCTTAGCCCCAACGCCACAGAAGGCAGACAAAGTGGCCCCGGCAGAAAGACAGCCCACCACACAGACCTGCGGGAGAGAGCGGAGAGCCGGGGAGGGGCCCTCCTTAGAGGGGCGAGTGGTTTGCGCCCCGGTGTCGGGAGCATTTGGTGGGGAAAGGACGGGCTTTGCGAAAATGGCACCTGGGAGCCTGGGCACCCACGTGCACAAGGCCAGAGCGGGACCCTTACCTTACACACACGTTATCCAAAAATATGCAGAATATACAAAAATTAACTCAAGCCGGATGGAGGACCTAAATGTGAGACTGAAAACTCTCAGAAGAAAATTAGGACAAAGGCTTCACAACTTTGCGCTTGGCCACACCACGGCTGACACCAAAGGCCCGGGCAATACAAGAAAAAACCTGACGTTTTGTACTTGAGAGTTAAAACCTCTGTACCCAGGGACAGAGTCCAGAGCGAAAGGCAACACCGGTTGGGAGAATGAGTTTGCAAATCGCGTGTCTGATAAGGGTTAGCATCCAGAATGTGCGGAGGACTCCCAAAACTCAAGAACAAACTAGCAAAAAACCCACTTAAAAATGGGCAACAAAGAACCGGAACAGACGTTTGAGCGAAGAAGAAACATCCATGGCCAATAAGCCTGTGAAAAGACGCTCAGCGGCCCCGATCAGGGAAACGGAAATCGAAGCACGGTGAGATGAGGCCTCCCACCCAGCGGGGCGGCTGCGGTGGAGAATCAGACCAACCAGAAAAGCAGCCATTTTTGGCTAGGGTGTGGAGAAACTGCGAACTTCATCCGCTGCTGGTGGGAACAGACAACGCTGCAGCCACTCCGGGAAAGAGTATGGCAGTTCTTCCACAAACGGAGAGCAGGATGCTTCCACCAGTCCTCTGCGGACACAGGCTCTGTGGACGCACCTTGAGGACTGGACACTCAGTGACACAAGCCAGCCACAAAGGACACTCATGTGACCCCACTCCGAGCACCAGCTCTCCCCCACCCCAGGGCCTTTGCACGACCGTGCCCTCAGTCTGCAGCTCTGCGGCCGAGATCAGCTCCCGGTCCTGCTGGTCTCAGCGGGACATCACTTCCGCAGAGTGCGGCTTCATCTGCTTCTTCACACTTGCCTCTGTCTGCACTCATGCAACGTGCGTTTGCTGGAATGTTGGGGTGACCCTGCCCCTGCTGTCCTGGCTCTGGGAGCCACTGTCTGACCCAGAGTTGGTGCTCAGGAGGCTGCAGAGTGGGTGCATGAATGAATCAGTGGGTGAATAAATGAGTGAATGAATGCCTGATGAGTGAGCAAGGGAGTGTGTGGGTGGATGGATGGATGATGGATGGATGATGGATGGGTGATGGATGGATGATAGATGATGGATGGAGGGATGGATTGATGATGGATGGATGATGGATGGATGGGTGGATGATGGGTGGGTAAATGGATAATGGACAGATGGGTGGATGCAGCAACCAGCAGCACCGACCCTGGGGGAGCCAGCACTCCGAGTCTTGGCCCCGACATGCCCCACTCTGCAGGTCTTTGAACTTTGCCCTGTTTGGGGGTGCAGCGCCTGCTGCTTTGCTGGACTCTGGCCACCCCCCACCCCTCAGAGGGCCCGGCAGGTACGTACGTAAAACCCGGACTCCGTGGCGCAGAGCCTGGACCCTGCCGGGCTCGATGGCCATGCTAAACGAGGAGTGCGTGTCCCCGGCCGTGCACACCTGGCCCTGCTCGGCTGCCTGGCGGACCATGACCGTCAGCTTGTTGGCAATGACGGTGTTGAGGACGGAGATGACCACCATGGGGAGCACGAAAGACGTAAAGGTGTTGACCTGCGGAGAGAAGGGAGCGGGAAGCCCGTCAGGCCCACTGGTGGGGGCCTAGGGCCCCGGTGTTGGCAGCTCTTGGTCTAGCGGGCTGCCTGGCAGACACAGACTTCAGCCTCTGACTGACCCCAGCCCCTGGCTCGGAGCTGCTCTGTAGCCTCTCCGGCCCCTCGGGGAGCCCTTGCCCAGGGGGAGCATGCAGGCAGCGAGGAGGCAAACTCTGGGGTGTCCGGCTGTGGCAAGGAGACAGGCCCCATGGTCCCAGGTGTGGACACAGAGCACCCCTGGCCGTCACCCTGAGCACCAGGCTGCCCTGCCCGACCTCTTGCCAGGACACTGAGCCCTGCGTCCCTCGCTGTCTGTGGTCAGTTTACAGGTGGACACAAACCCTCCCCTGTCCTGACTCCCAGCACGTTGTAAAGGGCTTCTCACTCCCTTGTCACTCTGCATCTGGGAAACCAGGTCTCAAAGAGGCCAAGGGGCTGGCCAAGGTCACTGCTCAGAAGAGGCTGGACGTGGACTTGATCAGGCCCTCAAGGGCATCAGGCTGAGACTGGACTTGCAGGCACCACCCTTCTGGAAGGGCGGCGGCCGGGCCTCCTCCGGGGGTGGAGCTGCTGCTCAAGGCCGACCGGAACAGCGGGAGGCTGAGCTGAGATGGGCTGCAGGCCTCGGGAACCAGTGCGGAGGCTCACAACCCCGCTGGGCCTCCCATGCTGCTGAACGGGCCTCGGCCTCACATGGGGCAAAGCTGCGTAGGGATTTCATCCTCGTTGAATGCGCTCGTGGGCGTATTGGGTCCTGGCACCCTGCTTGTCAGGCACCCAAAGCGCCCAGCACCGGGCAGCAGCGTCTCTGTCCCGCCCGCCGACCTGCTTCTCCCAAGGCTTGTTTCCAGCTTCCAATTCCTAGGAGGCTTTGGGTGGCCCTTGCAGAGACTGCTGGGAAGGGCTGCAGCCTGGGGAGGCCCAGGGGGTCTGGGCTTGGGGTTCCCTTGGCTCCAGGCGTCCCTCCTGCCGCCTCTTCACCCTGAGAGCGGAGCCTCCTCAACAAGAGGACTGTGACACTCTCACCAGGGTAAGGACGGTCACAGCGCTGTCCTGCAGATGTGGCCCCACCCGCGGAGCCCCCGGCAGCCACTGAGCAGTGCCAGAGGTTCCATATGTGGGCGGGCTCTGTTCTGCTCTCACGGGGCACTGGCAGAGCCCCCGCGGTGCGCCAGGCTCCCCCGGGCCTCTGCTTGCCCCCAGTCCCACTTGCACTTGCACGAGGCTTCGCTAAACTGGAGGACAAGCCACTGCCAGGGGCTGCCCAGTCTCTTGGGAGGACGGTCTTTTCCACGCCAGCTGGCCCAGCGCCCATCACTGCCTGCCCACCCGGCTGGCACCCTGCTCTTCCACGTCTCCCCAGCTGGGGCACAGGTCTGGACGTGGGGGGCCGGCCCCTGCCTCAGGTTCGCTGCATTCTGTGTGGAGCCCACCTTGCGCAGGACGATGAGGGGCAGCCCTGGGAAGGATTCGGGGCTCCCGGCCAGGCCAGGAGCTGGACAAGGGGGCTGGGAGATGCTGGGCCCCGGCCCAGCAGACAAATGGATTCCTGGTGAGTCACTGCAGCTGGACAGAATCTAAACAGAACGAATGTATCCAACACAGGTTTTAAACATCAAAACATTTAAAATACTGCAGCTCAGTAAGGGCCGGCAGCATAAATAGCAAGTAACACCAGTAGTCAGGCGGGGCCACTGGGCCGGTGAGCTGTGGGGTCTGGCCTGAGGTTCCCAGGGGCTCCTCCTGCTGGAAGAAGTTCAGGCCCTTGATCCGGAGGTCCTGGGTGAGGGGCAGGCCCACCTGACCAGACCCTGGGCCCTGGGCTTGGAGACCAGGCTCATGCCAGTGCTGACTTCCCGGGGGCGGGAGGGGCCTCCTCCCAACTTCCCCCTGCCCTCCAGCGTGGAGACCAGACAGACTGGATTAGGGGGGTGTCCGACTCTTGGGGGTCTGCCTTCTCTCAGCAAGACTCACGGTCGGATTGGGGCTCAGGCTGGGCACCTTTTTCTGCCCTCTACCCCCCACTTCCGGGAACTGGGGAGCAGCCCACTCCTCACCCCAGCAACAAGCAAAGAGCAACGCATCCGGCCCTGTGCAGTACCTCTGGCAGACACGGGGGCGCGGCCACAGGAGGGGAAGCCAGGGCCCCAGACAGAGACGCAGGACATGAGCAAGCTGTGCCTGCTCTGTGCATTTGTCCCAATAAAACGTGGCAGTGTGGGAGCAGACAGGCTAGTCCGGAGATTCAAATGGAAAAAAAAAAGTATAATCTAAGGACAGCCAGGAAATTTCTGGAAAGGCTGAGCGATGGGTCAGTGCGAGGGCGGGGGACACCAGCCCCACCAGCCAGGAGGGCATGCGGAAAAGAGGCTTTTAAAAATCCTCCCCCAGGACCCATCTGTTGATTTCAGAGAGAGAGGGAGAGAAACGTCGATCGGTTGCCTCCTGTATGAGCCCGATATCGTCCAGGTGTCAGTTTGCCCTTGGCTGTCCCTCATCTAATGCTCTAGATGCCACTGGGACCCTGCATTCAAAGGTCAGCTGCCCACTAGGACACACACAGGCCACAGTGACAAACATCGGGGAGATGAGCCAGACAGGCACTGAGCAGAACGCTGAGGACCGTCCAGAACTCCAGTTCCAGCTGGAGGGCTCAGGGGCGGGGCCCTTGCAGGCCCCAGAACTGCCAGCATTTCTGAGCCCCAGGCGGATCACCTGGGGACAGGATGGGGTGTGTGACCTGGAGGGGCCACGGGAGCCATCTTCCTGCCTGAAAGGCTGCCACAGGGAGGGGTTCCCGGTGGACTGTGTGCAGCTTGGGGCTCAGCCCCGCACAGCTCAGCCAGTCCGCCTTGAGGGAGCCAGATACGCAGATTTGGGCTCAATATAATTGAGGGCACGCCGTGCCTCTGACACGCGCTTTCCGGTTGGCACACAGCCTTCGGCCGACATCAGCCAGACGCCACTCTCAGAGCGGGGCATGCCCCTCGACGCTCATGCCCCTCACATCCACGAGGCAGAAGCTGCTGGCGTCTCGCTATTTATTTTGCATTGTCCTAAATCGCTTAGGAGGGAAGAGTGTTAGACATTATTTCTCTGGGTGGTAACGGTGGGGCTGGGGGCCACCGTGCTGTCTCCAAGCTGCCACTGGCAGTGTGGTGGGACGCATGGCCGTCTCCTAGGCTGCAGCTCATGAGGCCGCAGGTGGCAGCCCTCGCCTCTCCCTGTGCTTGGGGACCGGTCTGCTGACCCGCTGGGTGTCCGGGTTCCTTCCAATAGTCTCACGGGTCAATGTGTCTGTGGGACCGTCACCGACCCAGGAGAACTCGGGACCCTCAGGGCCCCTTGGAGGCAGACCGAGGGCTCCGAGCAAACCTGAGCTGGTCCTTGCCACAATGGACAGGCTCACCGCAGGCCACATCCTTAGGGACGGGGTGTTTGTGGCCACCACAGTGCCCACGCATCTGATAGGTGATGTGACCTTGCTTGGCCTTGTATCCCAGCCTGCGGCTTTATCAGCTGGGTGGGGTGGGGGTGGGGCTGTGGGGCACAGAGAGCTGGTGTACGGCAGCACACCCCAAAGCATCGGACTGCTTCCTCCTCCATTGCTCCTGGGGGTGCCTGTGGTGCCCACCTTGGCTCACCTGGCATCTGTGGACAGATGGGAAGGAAGAGCCTTTCTTCCCAGCACCCTCACCTTATGGAAGAAAAAATGCAGGCCCGTGAATGGGCCCGGCTGTGAGCTCAGACCTGGTCTGACCCACGGCGGAGTGCTCACTTCACACGTCTCAGGCAGGTCTACAGCGGAGAGCGATGAACTTGAAGGAGCATGTGGGGCAGGGGTGACAGCCAGACAAGGGCTAGGGTCCCATCCTTATTCTCGAAGTTTTGCTGGGTGGGTGCTGCCCCCAGCTCCCCAGAGGGGACACATTTTGGGGGGCGGTAATGGAACATTTTTGAGAATAACTTCCAGTCCTTGGTGACCTCTCAGGGTTGAACATCTGTCCACCTTTCTCCTTTCTCTGACTGCCCCTCTGCTCTGTCCCGTTCCCTGGGGGAGGCTGGACCAGAGTCACTGCGGACTCGGAGAGGAGAGGAGGCTTCAGTCCCAGGGTACCCGGGATTCAGCACCACGGACAGTGACCACAACACACCGGGAGGGTGCTGGGTCTGGTGGACAGGGGTGGGCAGGGACTGAGCCATCCAGGGGCAGAGGCCATCCAGAACACCCCACCAGTCCCCAGACCCTTCCTGTCCTCTCAGGAGGGGCAGGCGGGCGCTCCAGGCCCCATGTGGGGTGTCTCCCCACCTGGGGCACCAGAGACGCAGTCTGCAAGCGACCTTGGCAGAACAGAAGCCCCATGGAGCCACATCCTGTCTGCTCTCAGCTGCCCTGCCACCCTGGCACCAGCCAGGCTGCTGGGAGACCCTCAATCAGATTAGGGAGGTGGCCTTCCCTCCACCTGTGCCCAGATGGTGTCCTCCCTGGGTGGGGGGTAGGACGGGGCCCCTACCCTTGGTACCACACAGGACCGGCACTGGGGGCCTGGCCTGAGCTGAGAACTTCTGCCCTGGACGCAGCAGCTAGGTGGCGAGTTGCTTTTTGGTCCCACCTGCACCTCCCAGAACCACGTAGAAGCCATCTGCACAGGACAGCGAGCCCCTGAGGGCATGGGCCCCCTCGCCGTGATTTCAGATGTCTGTTGGTTAAAAAGGCCACATGAATGTGCAGATCTGTGGGACGTCTGCTTGGCAGCAGCAAAGGGGCTTGAAAAATCCTTGGCAAGGGCCGGGATCAGAGCAGTGAGCAGGGGCTGGAAGCCAGGCCCCGGCGCATGGCCCCCACCCCCATGCCCGACAGGACTGGAGCAAGAAGGAGCCTGAGTGGTCCTGACTGTGGACAGCTGTCAGGCCCAGAGAGTGCGCTCTGCCCCACGCCGGGGAGAGCTGGGGGCCAGGTCCTGACCGGGACCCACTGGCGGCGGCTGCACGGGGGCTGAGAGCGGGTTCACAGGTGGTTGTTCAAAATCCCTCAGCCGCTGGACAGCGAGGCCCTGCGCACCTGGGACCTGCCACCCTGCCGGCCAGAGTCCCGAGCAGGTGCTGGCTGCGCACAGGGTGCCTTCCCGCTGCAGCTAAAGCCTGGCTGGGCCTGGGGACTCGTCCCCCCCACCCCGTACAGCTGGCCAGCTACATGTCCCCCGAGTGCCGGTCCTCACCAGCAGCTGAGTCTCCAGCCCCACGATTTTGAATGTTTTCCTGCCACGTAACTGTGTGGGCAGTTTAGCCAATATCCTGTTGCTTCGCAATTTTGAATTCCTGTTCACTGGCAGAATCGGTCCCTCTGGTCCCTGTGGACATCTGGCTCTGAACCCAGAGTCTTGGCTCCTTTCAATAGAATTAGCACTCCATCCTGCCTTAGGTAGATCTGATTACAGTGGACCGGAGCCCAGCGGCCGACAGAGGAGGGCTGGGGGCCGGCCCCCCAGGCTCCCCAAGGGGATGGGACTCATCACAGCTCAGCCAACATTTGGCTGTTTCTTCCCAAGTCCCTGGGCTTAGTGGGGACCTTGTGCACTGGGTCTAACCCTCAGGGTGTGACACTTTGTAGCCCTTCGGCCGGCCCCCTCCTGTGGCTTCCTCCCTGGAATGGCTGTGGTTAGGGTTCCTGTACCACCGCGCCCCTCAGCCCCCATGTGCGGGTGAGCCTGGCTGGGTGGGGTCCTCTCAGGACAAAATCGGTCAGTTAGGAAAGAGGGGCAGACGTGGGCTGCTGGAGGGCCTGCATCCTCCCAAAGCACGTCCCAGGCCGAACAGCCACGTCAGTTAAAGGCCACTCTTCTCTCCCTCCCGAGACAACGCTTCTCTGAGACTGGCTTCCACGAGCCGTAGGCCCAGAGCACGCAAAGCGGCTGCTGTCCAGGCACGTGAGTGTGGGACCGGTGGCTGTGAGCGAGGGGCCAAGACTGCGTTTCTCACCTGGAGTAAGGAGCAAGGAGGGTCAAGCACCCCGTGCATGGCCCCTCCTTAGAGGGGGCCTGCTTCCTGACGATAAAGAGGGGGCTGGCCCACCTGGAAGACCGGCCCCGCCCTCGGCTCCCATTCTCACTCATTGCCACAGGCCCCAGGCGGAGGGGAGCGGTGTCTGGGAGGGGGGGAGTGGGGGAGGCTGTTCAGGGCGTCTTGTCCTGTCCCCAGGCCCCTTCCTCTGCACCCGTTCCTCCACCCACAAAAGGAATTTAATCTCCCTCCTAATAACAGTTTGTCACAAAGACATAATTGGTTCGTTTGTTAGACTCGAGAGCTCCAGGCCTGCACCGCTGGGGTTTTGTTGAAGAGAGCCGCAATCCGGCTGCACCGCCAGCAGCCTTTGAGGAAACCAAATGAGGCATTTTTCCCTCCCTGTCTGCCGCCCCACCTCTTCCTCCCGCCAAAATCGGGGCAATTCACAGAGCTGTGAATGGGGCTGGCCACGGAGCCAGACCGTGTGGGGACAGGCTGGCCTCTGAGGCGGGGGCTCCCCCAAGACCTGCTGCTGCCCCCCTGCCTGGGCCCTGGGAGAGGGTGGAGCAGGTCCTCCACTCTTTCCTGTAGTCAGGGCGGCACATGGCTGTTCTCCTGCCCCACCGCCACCCAGGGCTCCTGCCTGGGTATGGAGCCTGGTGCCACCCCCCCACCCCGGGTCACTCAGATGCCGTGTGAATGAACGAATGAATGGCCGTGGCTGTCTTAGCTCGGCACATCCAACAAAGCACCACAGACCGAGCAGCCGATCAATAGCAGAAATCTGCTTCTCCAGCTCTGGGGGGATGCCCCACGCCAGGAGGGTGGCAGGGACAGGTTCTGGTAAGGCCGCCTTCTAGTGTCCCCCTGGGGCTGCAGGGGGGTCAGGGGGCTCTCTGGCCTCGTTGTGGGGACCCCAGCAAGACCTCACTGCCAGGCAGCCCCTTCCCAAGAGGTGGCATCCACACCAGGGTGACCCCAGGCAAACAGCGTACCAGGTACACACTAGACTCAGACTTCACCAGCACTCCACACAGAGGTGGGGAGAGCATGTCCAGTGTTGCCGGGAAGGTCAGAGCGGGGGATGGTGCAGCCACGTGACGGCTGTCACAAGGCTTCACCGAGGTGGTGGCTTAGTTACACGTTCCTCCCGGCCATGACTCCTCACACGTGGCCTGCTCACCTTCTTCCCCATCAGCTGGGACCCTGGTCACAAGTGGCCACCAGCAGGTGGTGCCCCCTCCCTGTCCCTCTGTGTCTCTCTCTCTGGCCCCCAGAAGAGGAACCACCAGGCCGTGTCTTCCCCAGCTGCCCAGCCAGGCCCTGAGTGCGTCCATTGTGGCCCAGCTTTCTAGAACTCTGCCCAACCTGGAACACCTGGACAGTCCCCGCTGACCCCTGGGGCGACCCTGTCCCCGCAGCTGCAGGAGGCTTTGACGCCCCGGAGCCGTGACTCGGAAGGACCGTGGTGTGTGTGGAGGAGCCTCGGACGGGGCTGCCGGGGCTGCGGAGGCGGCTCCCCTGTTGTGACTGCTAATCCAGACACATTTTCTCTGACACATCTCCTCCCGAAATCCCGTCCCCACACCGCCTGAGACACTTCAGTCCCCGGAGCCTGCAAGTCCAGCGCTGCCGCAGATGTCTGCGGCTGTGACGGCGGCACTCCTGTCTGCCAGGACGTGACACGCCGGACCGGGGCCCATGGTGGCGTGGCGTCTCACCGGAGAACATTCTGGAACTTCAAAGCTGCCGGCTGCCAGAGGCCCCTTTCACCCAGACTCAGCCATGTTGAGCCAGGGAACAGAGTGGTGGAGTGGGGAGGAGGGACTTGTCTTAAACCAGAGGTGGCTGTGAAGGGCTCCCGACCCTGGCCCCACGTTGGCACTCCCCTCGCCCCACGCTCCTGCAGACGGGGTCTGGCCCTGGGCAGAGGGGCGCAGGCTGAGCAGGACACAGCCCCGGGCTCTTTGCAGGAAAGGCTTTCGGCCGGAGACGTGATGACGGCCCCAGGGTCCACGAGTCCCGGCCCCTGGCTCCCGCCCGTGCAGCCACACGGGACCCATGTTCTCGCGGAACCATGTCCAGCTCACGGTTGGCGCTGCCTACCCAGCTGTTTCACTGCTGGCTGGGGCTCAGAGCCACCGACCAGGGGCCATCTGCAGGGCCAGGTGTCAGGGCCATTCCTGCTGAGCACCAGTGGCCCCGCCGAGCGACTGCAGAATGGGGCTCTGGAGGCGCCTACTGGAGCCCGGCTCGGGAAAGAGCTGCAGTCCCAGGTGGGGACAGTCTTGTTTATTCCTGGTGGCAGAGGCACGCTGTCCTCGACACCCTGTGCTCTGGCACTTGGGCCCACCGGTTCCCGGCAACCTCCTGGCAGGGTGTCCTGAGGGACAAGCAGGCGCCCTGATACTTGTGGATAACGGCACCGCTGGGCCCTGGTCAGTAAAGTGATGGAGGAAGCCGTCCACACCTGTGAGGCGTTTCCCAGCGCTGAGGGCCCTGACCCCACGGGAGCTTGGGGGTATCCTGGGACCGTGTGTGGCAGCGGGGACACTGGACTCCTCACAGGTGCGATGCAGAGTGACGGGTCCCATGGGGCCTGTCCTTTGCCCCTGGGCATGGGCACCTTCCTGGTTTTAGTCATAAAGAGCTTGTCCTGCCCTGGCCTGGGGTCTCAGCTGGTTGGAGCATTGTTCCGCACACCAAAAGGTTGTGGGTTCGGCTCCCAGTCGGGGCCCCTACGGGAAGCAACCAGCTCCTTCTCTCTCTGTCTAAACACAGTGGAAACCGCCCTCCTGGGCCCCATCCTCCGACAGCAGCCATCCATCTCCCCAGGGGAGGAACAAGAGTGAGTTTAATTTATTGGTGGAGCAGGTAGAAGCTCCCACACAGCTGTAGCTAGGCGGCCAGCTCTTGGGAATGGGCCTCCCTGGAGCCCTGGGCCTGACTCCGGGCTCCTGCAGCGTGACCCCAGCTCCCAGTTCCGGGGGAGTCGACCCCATCTATAATAGATGGGGAGGTGCCCCATCTATTTTGTGAGTTAGTTTCAAAGGTCAGGGAAGGATCCCATTAAAACTCAGCAGGAGGCACCCCCAGAACAGGCTGAAACCTGTGCTAAATGCTTTAGATGTCCAAGGACTGGAGCCCCCACACTGCTGGCCTGGTGAGTCTCGTTGGGGTGTGGCAGGTCTCGGGCCATAGGCAGCCCCTTTTGGCCCCTGTCCAGCCAGACCCAGGGCTAGGACAGGGCTTGGTGACCACAGCCCCAGGCCACTAGTACATCTGTTCGAGAGGCCTGTGGAGCTCCCTCCCCATGGCCTCCGCGACAAAGGGTGTCACAGGGCATTTTCAAACGTGAGGACCTTCCCTGGGTGTCAACGGAGCTTTCTGAGTGTTTCCAGCGGTTCCCCAGGCCCACACGAGTGTGGGCACTTTCAACACGTCCTCCAAACAGGCCGTCAGGAAGACGGGCTGCGGGACGCAGGAGGGGCTGGCCTGGTCTCAGCGCCCTTCCATCCTCCACGTCCAGTCCGCCCGCGAGTCTGACAGGGGGGACCCAGAGGCTCCTCCTGGTCCAGAAAAGCCGCTGTGCATGGGGGGCCCTCCCGACCCCAGACCACCACGCAAGCGCCTGTCTGGCAGCTCACTGCGGCCACCCAGTGTTTCCCCGACCTTCCAGGCCTCTGAGGACGCACAGGGTCCTCGCCTGCCCCTCTGCCTCCCGTGCCATGCAGCCCACATCCCCTGGGAGGACGGTCTACCTCCATACAACGGGCCACAGGGGCTGGGCAGCACCTGGGCCCCAGGCAGCCAGCCTGTGGGGATGCAGGAGCCTTGGGGTGGCCTCTCTCTGTCCTGCCTGCTGCCCTGTCACCGGCGCCCCTGACCTACTGTCATGGATGACGAGCAGACCCCCGGAAGGCCCCCCAACAAGTTCTGCAGAAGCCACAGAGCTTTTCCTGGGCTAGCCTGGCCTCCCCAGGCTCACTGCTGGAGGGGGAATAAATAGGTGATGTTTTGGGGCTCCCCAAATTAAGGACAGTCCAGAGGGGGCTCTCCAGGATGTGTGTTCAAGAAGGACCCTGGGTCCCCACTGGGTGCCCCCCCGGGGGGTTCCTGGGAGCAGCTGGCAGAGATGGGAGTGGAGGGGGAGCCCAGGGAGTCCTGGGGGAGGGGTCAGTACCGATGGGCCAGCTTCTCCCTCATCTGGGGGATAAATACCGACCTGGACAGCTGCTCCCACCTGTGCGCATCCTGTTGGGCGCGGAGCCCAGGCGGCTCACTTAGAGCCGAGCGAGTGCTCGACTTTGGCTCCAGAGCAGTGTGTCCTGCTCCGCCCGGCGCACAGGTCTGCTCAAGGACACGTGTCCCCAAGGACGTGGCCGGGATGAACTTCCACTCTGCCCTGTCCCTCAGCAACCAGAGTGTGAGCGGCCCAACTGGGGACTTATACTTGCCCCGGACACAGCCCTCCACTCCGGCTGCCCGCAGTTTCGGCTCAATTCCTAAATGGGGGTCACCCCCAACAGCCCCAGGGCTCCCCCAGGCTCAGGAGGCTGGAAGCAGCTCGGGTTTTGTAAAGGAGCAGTTCTGGAGTTCCCAGGGCGCAGGGCTCTCTGGGGAACGCTCTTAGCTGCCACACGGGACAAGGGGGAGCGGCTGGAATGCGCAATAAATTCACCTCTCAGCAGACAAAGGGCTGAACGTGTTCTCTGTCTAAGCTTCCCCCAAACACACACCGACTCTGGCTTTGTTCCTGGATGAGTCTGTTTCTTTTTCCTCTCCTGTTTGTAACATTGTTTTCATAATCCCTCTGAGCCCGTCTTTTCCCATCAACTACCTCAGATATTTTTGAAAGTAGGCCGCCTTTCAGGTCCACAGAAGACTCCCCCGTAGGGCCCTGGGCTGTGTCTCCTGTGTAAACAGCTGCACGATGGGGCTCCACGGTGGAGGCGGTGGTTTGCAGACACTGGGCAAGCCGCAGTGCCAGACCCTGGTGCCCGAGGGGGGACGCGCAAGGTGAGCCCACTGTCACCCGCTGGTTTCTGTACTTGGGGACATTTTCCTGACCGTGACATTCGAGCATGGGAGGCAGAGATGTGAGGCTGGGGCAGCCGAATGGCTGGAACCTGCAGAGCAAGGCACTGGTTGTGGGTTAGATCCCTAGTCAGGGCACGCACAAGAATCAACCCACGAGGCATCAATCAGTGGAACAGCAAATCGGCGTTTCTCTCTCTCTTAAAAAAAGAATTACAATTGCCCTGGCTGGTGTAGCTCCGTGGATTGAGCTCGGGCTGCGAACCACAAGGTCGCCGGTTTGATTCCCAGTCAGGGCACATGCCTGGGTTGCAGGCCAGGTCCCCAGTAGGGGGCGCACAAGAGGCAACCACAGATTGATGTTTCTCTTCCTCTCTTTCTCCCTCCCTTCCCCTCTCTAAAAATAAATAAATAAAATCTTTTTTAAAAAAGGGAGAGAGACCTACAGGTGAAGAGGGAGGGGTGGGCAGGGTCAGGTGTGAATGGCCTTACCAGGCCTTGAAAACTCGGAAGCGTGTTGATGGCCAACAGCTGCCATTACGAGAACAGATACGAAGGGTTTCTACATGTGGGATCTGCCTGCTGAAAACCACTGCCGGGATGAAGAAAGGGGCCCCGAATGACCGGTGAGGCACTGAGCTCTCGGGGGACAGGTTCCGGGTTGGGGGCCATGATCCCACACTGGACTGGCGGTGAGCACAGCCCCAGTCGGAACCGCTCAGAACCGCTGCAGGCTTTTGATGCGCACGGACCACAAAGCTGATTCTGAACTCCACGTGGAAAGCAAAGGACCTGGACTAGCCGAAGGGCCTGGGAAGGAAGAACCAAGTTGGAGGACTCAGGGCCATTCGGACCTGTCTGCAAAAACTCGCCTGTGTGTCATGCCCTGGAGAAACATTAACTCGGAATGGACCACAGCCCTAAATATAAGACCTAAGACTGGAGCTCCCGGAAGACACTGGAGAAGGGAGTCTTTGCTGCCTCGGCCCGACTGCGCCATGTGTCCCAGCGATCTGACTCCTGGTTGGCACTCAGGATACATGGAAACGCGAGTTCACACTCTTGCATGTGCCAGTTACAGCTCAGACCCGGAAACACGTCCTTCCCCCGAGGGGAGGCCACTGGCCACAGCCGGTGGCACGGGACAGAGACACTGAGACGGTAATCAGTGGCCTGGTTTCATTTTCCTCCACTTTGTGGACACAGGCCTCATGGGGCGGCCTCCTTGGAGACACATCAGGGGCCTGGAGCTCACGATGCCGCTCGGGCTGATGTGGTGCCCGTGGGCTTGGAGCAGATGGGCGTGGACGGTGCCTCCCCCAGGGAGAGGGGCCCCCACCTCTGAAGTCACTTCTGTTTGCACCGAATGTGAAAAGAGGTTTGCTGCACAGGCGGACGGTGAGGCGGGGCCCCCAGGAGAGGGCCCCCCAGAAATGGCAGCCATGAGGTGACAACGGGACCAGCCCTCAGACACCACGCACGCAGGACCCTCCCTGGCAATGCCATTCTCGGCGCGCTGCCCTCCCGGCCACCGGCTGCGCGGTGGGCCTTCACTGTGGGACCCGACACGGGCCCTGCCCCACCTCAAGCCACCGACACAGAACCTGTCACAGCAGGACCCGGAACACATCTGAGGGCAGAGCACAGGGCCGGCCGGAACGGCAGGGGACCAAGCAGGACTCAGCCCCTCAGGCAGGGCTACGCGCGGATGGCTAGCACCTTGGAGATGCCTGAATGGACGGCAGGGGCAGCCCTGCACCTCGGGGGGGCTTCCTCAGGGGATCAGCACACAACTGCTCGCTTACACACAGTGTCCTCTGCCCCTGACGCTGTCCCTGTGACCAACAGTCTGTTTGGAAGGGTTGGGGTCAGACGGGGGACTGGCAGGGAGACCACCCTGCTGACTCAGGGCTGCCCAGCCTGGCCACCCTCTTTGGCCTTGTTCAGCCTGTCACTCGCCCCCCCAGCCCCACCACACTCAGCAGTGCCTGCCTGTTCACCGTGATTCAAAGTTGCTCAGAAATTTGATCACCAAACTACCTCATTTCCAAACATGACCTGTTGGCAAGTGCCTGGGAGGGGCCACAAGTGTGGCCGCTGGGTGGGACCCTGTTGTGGAAAGGGACCACAAGATTGGCCGACACCCCCAAACACAGAGGATGAGGGGGACACACGGGGACACCGGCAGCCAGCCCCTCTCTGGCCAGGAGTCACTTTAAAAGCAGTGGAAGTCTGCCCATTTCTGCCCAGTGGCCAGGAAGCCCCGATGAAGCATCCCCGGGGCTGGGGAACCCTCTCCTGAGATGGCGGAGGGCCTCGTGGAAGAAAGGGGGCGGGCTGAGGCCACGTCCCTGTAAGGAATGCGGTACGCAGTCAGAGCAGCCTGGGGCAGACACCAGAGCCCGAGGGCAGCTGTTGGCCTCGGATGCATGGACAAGCGTCTCACGAAGCGGCTTGTCATCACGCAGCCGAGGCCCCCAAGGGCGCTGGGAAGCCCGCAAGCATTTGGCAAATGCACGAGCAGAAGCAAGGCCAGGCCGCCATCCACACCCGGGGCGAGTGTCCGGGACACGCCCCAGGCTCTGGGTGTTGCAGCCCCCCAGCTCTCCCTCCCCAGCAGAAGGACTCAGAGCGGTGACCCTTTGGGAGGCGGAGTGCTGTGGAGTGGGTGTCTGTTCCGTGGGATGAATGGAGGGGCCACAGGGGGCAAAGGAGGGTGCTCTATGGGGGTGGGGGCTGTGCCCCCTCTGCTCCGGGTTGGATGAGGGCAGACTCGATTGCTCTCGGCCTAGCACTCAGGGTTTGCGTGGGGGCGTCTCTGGCTGGGCAGCAAGTTGCTGACAGGATCCTGCCATGGTGTTGTACCTTCGAAGGCAGGTGGTGTGGCTGCTGCTCTCCCCAATCCCCCCACGCAGGCTGGGAGAGGCCCCTGGGCACAGCTGGTCAAAGACAGGGCTGGGGAAAGACAACGGGACCTCGAAGAAGGGGACGGTGACTCCCACTGTGCTCCCCATGGAGGGCCCTCGCCTGGAGCGCAGGGAACGTCTGCCTGTATTTCCTCCGGGGATGCCCTTCCCTGGAAGCCCCTGCTTGACAAGCCTTCTGGGGGGGGGCGGGTCCCTCCTCCCAGCTGATTGCCAGGGCAGGGTCCCACCCAGCTGGGTTCCCTGCACTTTGCTCAGACCCTCGAGGGCAGCTGGTCGCTGGGCCTCAGGGTCGTTCGCCTCACACAACGCCCCCCGACCTGCCACCACGCCCAGACACCTCAGGATCTCGGCAGCAAGGACAACACTGTCACCACCGCTGCTCAGGACAGCTCCCCGAGCTTCTCTGGGCGCGGGAACCTGCCAGAACTTCCGCTGCTGTCTCTCCAGCCCTCTGCCTGCTGGGGTTGGGGCTCAGGTAGGGAAACTGAGGCTAAACCAAGCACCAGGCTCAGCTGTCTCCCAAGTGCAGGTGGGGCCGGGCAGCCGGGGTTGGGGGGTACCTGCTGCAGACAGACAGACCCAGCCTCCTGGGACAGATGCTCATGGAGAAGTCCCACAAAAGGGACTCTCTTCAGCAGAGGCCACACACAGGGACGCTGGTGCCCCGGGGAGGCCGTGACCTGCGGCTCCCACACTCTGTGACAAAAGTTGGGGATTGGACGAGGGCTGAGACCTGGCCTCCCCGGAGTGAAAGGTGACCAGGAGGGGGGGCAGGCCGCTCCCCACCCCTCCCGCATCCTCTTCCCAGGAGTCATGAGTCTCGGAGTACACACACAGGAATGACTTTTGGGGTGAAGGAAGGAGGCACACGGGGCCTTCCCTGAGGATGCGCCCCAGGTGAGACCCCAGTTTCTTCCCAACCCTCCCCCCGCAAAAAAAAGGCTGCTCACCTGGATGACGACCTTGATGGCAGGGGCACTCACGACTGGGGTGCACACCAGGCCGCTGGGGTTCTGGCCGTCAGTGCTGCGGTTCTGCTGGCCCATGACAAAGAGCATGGGCACCGCCAGCAGGCCGGCGGCGACCCAGATGGCGCTGATGAGCTTCTTGGTGCGGCTGCGGGACATGAGGGTCTTGGCCTTGAAGGGGTGGCAGATGGCCAGGTAGCGCTCCACGCTCAGGCTGGCCACGTTGAGGGCGGTGGCGTAGGTGCAGGCGTCTCGCAGGAAGTAGTAGCCGCGGCAGCCGGCGTCGCCGAAGGCCCAGGGGTGGTGCACCCAGATGAAGTTGTACAGCTCCACGGGCATGGCCAGCAGCAGCGTCAGCAGGTCGGACAGCGCCAGGCTGCCCAGGTGGTAGTGCACCGCGCTCTGCAGGCTCTGCAGCGACTTCTTGCGCGCCAGCGTGAACGCGGTCACCGCGTTGCCCACCGTGCCCACCACGAAGAGCGCCAGGTACACCACAGTCACCAGCACCTTGGAGTAGACGTCGGTGTCCACGTCCAGGTCGCTGATGGAAGAGGCTCCCGCGGGCTCCGACGCGTTGCCCGATCCGTTGCGGAAGTTCGGGGCCAGCAGCGCCTCATCCAGCCCCGACGGCGGCGGCAGCGGGAAGGGGTCGGCGCCCCGGGATCCCGGCGCTGAGCTGTTGAGGCGCATGGTGGGCGTGCTGGGCGGGGTGCCGCGCGCCGCTCCTCGGGGTCGAGGCTCTGTCTGGCGCCTCCACCGCTGTAAGTCCAGGGGAAGGTGGGCGCGTCTCCGGCAGGGGCAGGATGGGGGGGCCCAGGCGAGAGCGCGAAAGAACGAGGGGGCGCGTCTTCCAGCGGGAAGCACCGGAACGGAACCACGCTACCCTGGAGCGCTCGGGGCTTGCGCTCACCGTGGACTCTGGGCCCCGCTCCTCCTCCGACTCCCGGCTCGGGGCTGCGGGTTTCCTCCAGGCTCTGCTCCTGCCCCGACTTCCTCCGGATCTCCCGCCCGGGTCTGGCTGCGGGTCGAACCTGTGGCGCCGAGCGGAGCGCACGCACTGCCGCCGGCGCGCTCACTACCTCGCTCGCGCCCTCCGCGCACGCCCGCCCCGCCGCGCCCGCGCCCTCCTGGCCTCCGCGCCTCTACTGAGCGGGCAGCTACGCGGCGCGCCCAGCCTGGGGGGCGCGGGAGGAAGGAGGATACGGCCCCAGCCGCTGTCCCCGCCCCGCCCGAGTGCAGGGCCCGCAGTCGGCCCTGCGCGCTCGCAGGGGCATTCCCGGCCGCGGTGAGCGCCCCGGGAAACTGGATTCCAGCGTGTGCGTAGGGATATTGGCTGTTTCCAGGCTCCCTCCCCGGCAACACGCCCTCCTTTCGCGTCTTCCCAACTTTCACGCCCCCAGCAAGGCAGCCGCCTCCTTCTCACCCCGAGCTCGCTCAGCAGGGAGGAGGGGGCCATGGGGAGGCTTCCTGCTGCGGCAGCTGGGTCGCCTCTCCCTCCTGGGGCGCCTGCGCGGTGCCAGAAGCCAGGCACCCTGGGGCGCTTGCACACTGGGCGGGGTGGGTGACGGGGGGGGGGGGGGGGGAACAAAGCTACGCCCCTCCCAGGCAGGCTGGGCTCCGGATCCCAGCACCCTGGGGCGCTCGCTGCGGGTGTGCGCCAGCACGGTGGCCACCTTATCCTGCCTGGATGTGGCCATCAGAAGTCTCCCTGAGGCCCTGTGCTGGGTGGGGTTTGGGAGGGGTGGTCTGGGGTCACAGCGTGGACTGGCTGGTTGCACCTGCTGGGAATAGGAAACCTAGTGGGCAGGGGAGGGCGGGGCGGAGAGGGAAGGGGGAGAGGCCGAGGAAGCCCAGTCCAGCTCAGGGCCCCGCCCCGCCCAGGGGTGAAGTGCAGCCTAATGAACTGACTGATGGCTGTCCTGGGTCCACATGTATTCCTGCTTTCGGCTAGCCTTGGGCTTGCCTGTTTCAGTGAAGCCTGTGTTCTCACCGGGAGTCCCAGCACGTGAAACTACACGCTCAAACGTTTAGCCTTCAAAGCAAACACCGGTGTACCCCCTCCTGAAGCTGGTACGGCCAGCTGGGGCCACAGGGGCTCGAACAGGGCCCCACTACTTAACTGGGCGAGGTCCCCACTTCTCTGTGCCTCCGTTTTGTCCGGAACAGCAGGGGACCGAGCTGCTGCTGGAGCTGACTGTGCAGGCACAGGGTCCACCGTCAGCGGTCGGCGCTACCTGCGCAGCTGTGCCCAGAGCACTGTGGAGCGGTGGGTGCCCGGGCCAGGAGGGGGCGGGGGGTGAAGTGCCCCGGCCAGCAGAGGTTGCTTTAAAACACTGCCGGAGTGGACCGGTCTGTTCTCTGGAAGACAAGCCCAGCAGTTAAGATGCTCTGGAGTCAGAACCTGGGTGTGCACGGCACAGGAGGCAGGAATGGGGCCTTCTCCAGACCTGCGGGCGCTCAGTGCCGCCAGGGCACTTGTGGAAATACCGGGCCTCACCAGCAATGGTGCCCTTGGCCCCCGCCAACTGGGAGCCCCTCGGAGGAAGGTCCAGCTGGCAGCCTCTGGGGCCTTCCCCTTGCTTGGCTGGAACCAGAGCTGCCGGGACGCTGCCCACTGCTGCCCATGGAAACGTGGCCTCGCCTGCTGCCTCAGCTCACTGTTTGGTTTTCAAACCCCTGACCTTTCCACTGAGGCACCTCGCTAACCAGAGGTTTCTCTTGGAGCCCGCCAAGGGGCTTAGGAAATCACAGAGGGCAACTTAGCGCGGATGTGCGACAAGGTGTTTGCTTAAAACCACCTAGAAGTCATCACCCTGGGGCCTTGTTCTACCAAGTGGGTAGGCGGGGCCCCGGTCCAGGCTCCCTGGCATCCGGCTTGGGATGTCTCTTCCAGGCACTGCAGAGCCAGGATGGCGCAGCCATGCCACAACTGCACGTGGTTGGCCCTGGGGGAGCGCTGCCTGGGGGTGCTGCGGCTGGCTGGGGAGCCTTGGGGGCCTGCTGCCCCGCCCCGACACGCCCACTGATGAGTGTGATGGGAGCCCGCCCGCCCGTGGGAAACGAGGGCCTTGATCCATTCAGGAGAGTCTCGCTCCCTGGGTGAGGCAGGCAGGCGGTTTGCTGAGGGAGTGGACGGGCTGGGACAGCACCAGTGTCCCTGGGGTCCCTGAGCAGCCGGGTCCTGGTTGTTCGATACAATTGCCCCAGGCCCCGGTGCCGCCTGCACTTGTTTGGGGCTTTGTGGGCTTTTCTGACCCAGAGGAAGAGCCGGGACCACGGAGCCCACGGCACCCACGCTGGAACATGCCACGTCCACTGTTGCTTCCAACAGGCTTCCGGCTGTGGGGGGCCGCTGGCCATGATGGGAGTGGGAGGGGCTCGGCTTCTCCTTCCTTCTCTGGCTTCAAGAACCCTGTTCTGCATCACCGAGTTCCTCTCTCCCCTCTGGTCCCCATGCCACCACGGGGCAACTCTTGCTTGCAAGAGGGCTTCCTCCTAAGTTTTAAAAAACACGTCCATGCCCTGACCCATGTGGCTCAGTGGGTTGGGCGTCATCGGGCAAAGCAAAAGGTCTTCGGTTCGATCCCCGGTCGGGGCACAGGCCTGGGTCTCGGGTTCGGTCCCTGGTTGGGAGTGCGCTAGAGGCAGCCGATCGATGTTTCTCTCACATCGATGTTTCTCTCCCTCTCTTCCTCCCTCCCTTCCCCTCTCTCTAAAAACATATGAAATAATAACTCCACAACCATGCGTGTGCCAGTTGTCTTTGCTGCCAACGCGGTCGGTGAGCCGAGTGGCTCAAAACGACAGACGTCACAGTCATTGTCACTGTGTGTCCGGAGGGCTGCAGGCGGGGGTGGGGGCAGGGTTACCGAGACACTCGGACACGAGACGTGCAGGATTTGTAGCGTTCAGCTGGAGATTTTCCCACCGGTGGCGTGGAAACTGCACGTTCCAGAATGCAGTATTCCGAGGAGGATTTAAAAAGAGATCGCACATACAGACGTAAGCGAAGCTCAAGCTGGCCAGAGGGGCCAGGCAGGGCCTCCCCCCACTCCCTGCCCTGCTGCACCCACGCTGAATTCCGGCTGTTGGCCCAGCCCAGGCCCACGGGGCCTCAGCCACCACCTCCTCGTCCTTCACAGTCCCAGGTTTCCCCTCAGCTGTTAGCCGTCCTCCTAGACATGGGAGCCGCATTCACTGGGAAGAACCAGAGGGACAGGCTGCCATGGGGGCTGCAGGGTGGGGGCGGGACGGGCAGTGGCTCTGAGTGCCCACGTCCACCCTCCCCTGACCACGCGCTCCAGGCTGAGGTGGACAAAAGCAGGAGGAGCTTCAGCGTCCTCGTCTGTAAAATGCAGACGATGTGGCCCGCTGTTGTTCGGTGGCTGCGGGCACCTGTGACAGGGGCGTGACCTCAGGAAAGAGGTCTCTAAGTACCAGTCCCCGGGGGAGGGCATTTTCTTTTGCAGATTTGCTCTCGGACAGAAGGCAAACACCAGAACTGCACACCCGGTGCAGGAGGACACACGTTCCCATCTGCTCAGTTTCCGAAGAAAAGCAGCGTTTGGCCAGCACCCGCCCTGGGAGGCCAAGCCTTTGTTCCTCCTATAGAGGCTCTGCTCTGCCACTCCATTTCGCAGGCAGGCGGCGGGCAGACTGGGCAGTGAACGCCGAAGGCTCACACGCAGCTGATGCTAGTTCTCTGATCACTCGGGAGACAGGGGATGGCAGGTCCTAGGATGTGATGGTGCGGTCCAGGGTTGGGACGTCCCGACAACAAGGGGTGGGGAAAGGCATGGAGGGGCAGCTGAGCGGGGGCATCTCTGTGTCCTCTGTCCTGTGACTTCCCCCCTCCCCGGGCGGGGCAGGGGGAAGTTCCCACAGACACGACCTCTGGCAGCTCAGCCCCTTCCCTGACACCCGGATGCCCCCGCTTTGTCTGCAGTCAGGGCTCCACTTGCCTAGAAATATTGGAATAGAACAGCATCACTCATCTGCCAGTGACTCCTCACGAGCTCCAAGAATAAAACCTGAACGGTGCCTCTTTTGTCACTCTCCACTTGGAGTTCTGTCATTCAAGGAGACACCAGGGGAAACAGAGCCAGGTGCGGGGGTGGGGGTGGAGGGAGGGGAGAGGGGGGCACAGGCAGGCAACCAGGGCAGGGAGGAGGAGGAGGGGTTCCCTGCAGAGGCCCCAGCAGGCCAGGTGGCCTGGGGATTGTGAGGTGCAGTCCCCGCAGCAAGTCTGGGCCGGGCCGAGGAGGTCAGAAGGCTCCTCTGGAGCTGCTGACCTTGAACTGGTCCTCGTTTGGGCCTGTGAGAGACCAGGGGCTTCCGTAGCCAGTGACCACGCCCCAGGGCTCTGCATTCTCTCTCAGTGAATGTAAGGTGGGCGTGAAGCCACGCCTTTCTCCGGGGGCTTAACGCAGAGCAGAGGGGACACATGTCACTTGCATCCCTGCTCACAGGTGTCCCCGAGGGCCTTCAAAGGGGGATGAGCGTGGGCCATCCCTGCAGCCCAGACCCGGGGCTGCCCTTTCTGGGGCCGGGCGTGGGCTCTGCAGACACTCCATCCATCTGCTGGAGCCTCACGTCCCACTGAGGGCAGCTGGCTCGATCGCTGGCACAGCTGTGCAGTCTGGCTTCTAAAACCATACCATCACTGGGACAGGACCGTGCTGAGGGGACACGTGTCCTGGTACGCACGAGCGGTGAAAGAGTACCAGATCCCGCACGCGCCCGGGCAGACAGCACTTGCAGGGGTCACCCCCCCTCCGCCCCCACTGTAGGTACGTATCCATGTCGTTGTTATGGTGATGCCGCACGCTGGCATCCACCCGGGCACCTTCAGCGTGTGGGCCCCTTGGACCCTCGCACGCGCGCCCGCACACGCCGTGTGTTAAACATGTGTCTCTGTGCATCGGGCCCCACGGCTGGGGGACGCGGTGTGTTTGTTGTTCTCCTTTCCTGCGGGTGCCGCTGAGCGAGCAGCCTCGCGGCCAACGTCCTCCACAGCCCTGGAAGCTCCGTCTGGCTCCTGTAATCTTTTCCAAATGCCACTTTTGTTTGACAGCCTGGGCCTCTGGATGAGAAATCCATCGCTCCTTTGTTAGTCTTCAAAACAGGTCAAACAGGCCCCTCTGCCGGAACAGCTGGCACCAGGCCCCCGAGGGGACATCTGTTGGTTTTGCTCCTCCAGACCCAAGGCGAAGACATCCGCGCCCCCGCCCCACCCCGCCCGCCCCAGGCCCGTCCCTTCTGCTGGGTCTCCCGTCTCTGTTCCTGAGAGCCCATCCGTGCAGCCTGGGGAGGGCTGGCCTCCATTCCCCTGCCCCCGGTTATTAGAGCTGCCGGTCCTGCGGGACAGGGATGGGCCTGAGCGTGCCGCCAAGGTGGACACTCAGAGCCCTGTGCTCGTTGCTCTGCTGGCTCCGGGCGGAGGCACAGAGCCCAGACCCATCCCTCAGCCCTCGGCCTGGCCGCTCCTCTCCTCCTCCAGGGGCTGCACCCAAGGGCCGTGACCACGGGCACTTCAGACATCACTGTGGTGCCACGCGATTCCTATGCCCTCTATACATGAAGACAGAGAGATGGCAGAATGGCAGGCAGAGTAACCATGGTGTCGTTTTGCTGTAATGAATCAGAGACGGTGATGGTGTCACACACGAACAGGGTTTGTCTTTTCCGAGGGTGCAGACATCGGCCTCTGTGTGGCTCCAGCCCCGTGGGAACCGTGTGGAGATGGTTGGCCTCTTCCGGTGATGGCCAGCGATGGACTTCGTGACGGCAGGTGGCTGTCTCAGGCTGATCCTCCTGCCCGCTGACTTCCTGAGAAGGAAAAGCAATTTTCTGAGAGAACGTTTCTAGAGCCTCGCCATTACTTCTTGAGAATCACTGCACAACTTGCCCCCCGCGTGGGGGACGTCCCGGCCTGGTTCCCAGCGCATTGTCTTCAGCTGCCCGGGGTCTGCGGGGCGCCGGCAGCCCTCCTGAGTCCTGGGACTCACCTGACACCAAGATTTCCATCCATTTTCACCTCGCCAATGGGTCGATGAGGGGTGTTTGACTATTTTTTCTTTTTTAAAGATGTTATTTATTTATTTTTAGAGAGAGGGGAAGGGAGGGAGAAAGAGAGGGAGAGAAACACCGCCTCTTGGTGTTGGTTGCGTGCGCCCCCTACTGGGGACCTGGACCGCAACCCAAGTATGTGGCCTGACTGGGAATCGAACCTGCAATCCTTTGGTTCCCAGGCTGGTGCTCAATCCATTGAGCCACACCAGCCAGGACTGACTTTTTCAAATAATATTTTAAAACAATTTGGGGGGAGGCTGAGTGGACGAGTGGATGGAATCGGATCGGCCGCGGTCAGGGGCACAGGGGGTTGGGCGATGGGCATGTCGGCACTTTCTGCAACACAGTTAACACACACAAAGTGGGGTGCAAATAAAAACCTGTTTATCAAAGTGAATTCTCTCTCTCACCAAGTCACGGAATTGCAAACCAGCGGGGGTGTCCTCCTCGCTGTTAGTAACTGCATCTCAGAATCAGTCACCAGGTGTCTGGCTGCAGAGGGGGATGATGCTCATTTCCTATCACAGCTTCTCCCTCGGTGAAACGAGCGGCGTATTCAAAATTATAACACCGTGTAAGGGGAGTAGGGCGAGTGGAGCGGGGGCTCCGAGTGGTGGGGGTGGCAGGTCGGGGCGGAGGGGTGTGGTCCACTCACTCCCTTGGTGGGGTTCTTGCTGCTCCAGGAAAAGCCTTCCCTGAGCGGAGGAAGGGGCTGGAGTCAGGTGGCCTGGGTCCGCTCCTGGCTCCCTGTCAGTGGCCCTGGAGCACAAGTAGGCAGCTCCTCACCCCGGGCCCCTCCCTCCCATGGACAGCGGGGCAGGATGCCTCCCCGCCACCCAGGCCGTGGTGGGAATCTGGGAGACACTGTGGTGGCCAGGCAGCTGCCTCCGTCTCTCTCTCTGGGGCCCCCCTGAAAAAATGTGGGACAGGGAGCCCCACGCAGGCCGTGCATGGGGAGCAGGGCTGGACACAGCATTCGGGGCAGGTGTGTGAGGCCGGCGGGAGGTGACTGATGAGACAGTGCTGGCACAGTGCAGTGGGCCCCCTGCCCCAGGACATGTGGACCCCCACCTCGGTGTGTCCCACCGTGGGAGACTCCTGGTGGATGGGGGGCTGCTCACTGGGCCCCATTCAGCTGCCACACAGGTACCCAGGAAAGGAATGCGGGTGCAGGGGGGGACGCCAGCAGATCGCGGGAGGAGGCACGAGCTCCTCCAGCAGGGTGGGCACTCCCCGAGAGGACTTCCTTCAGCTCAGCCCCCTTCCTCAGCCACAGGGACTCCCCCAGTGCCCGGGCCCCACGGGAGGGGAGAGTGTGAGAGGGAGACACATTTCAAGAGGGACCTGGCTCTGCTGAGTCCAGGGCAGGGGTCCCCTCTGCTGTCCACCCCAGAGGCCCTGTCTATCTGTCTGCACAGGTGGTATCCTTGGTTTCCCTGGGATGGTGTCGACCCCGTTCTGGCATCTCCACAAACCCAGTACATCACTGAGGGAGGTTGAAGGATGGAAACAGGAAGACACAGGTTCATGTCCCTCCACCCAGGTGTGGTCCCCGAGGGAGCGCAGATGGAGGCTGGTCCCGTTCAGGGGCCCCGGCTTGGTGCTCTGAGGACCCGGCTCTGTCCACTCAGGAATGCCCCTCCGGATGCCTGCAGGCTCAGCGGACCAACCACAAGAGGGAAGACCGAGGCATTTTGATGGGAACTTAACTTTTTGCGGGCTTTGGCGATGAACCCAAGATTCCTGCTTCAAAACCTCAATGTGCTTTCAGACTGAGAGGTGCTCATTGGGTTGTTGGAAAGAATTCATGGGTTTCTCAGAAAATGACAGGCCTCCCTCCCCCCCAGCCTGGCGTCCCCAGCCACCCCCAAGACCCTGGAAGTGCCCTGCCCCCTCCATTCAGGACCCTGGGTCTCCCAGCTGTTGGCACTGCGGTGTCGGGCATCCTTCCCGGGCAGCTCTGGTTCCGGGTGAGTGTCCGCCTTCCAGGTTCCGGCCCTCGCAGCTCACTGAGCGCTCTGCAGCTGTGCGGCCCCAGCTCGCATGAGGGACGTGGCGGCGACCTTCTGGGTCCCGGCACCCCACAGGTGTGGCTTAGCCGCAGCCTGGCCTTTGGGGGATGGAGTCTGGGGGAGAAGGGTTGCACCCCCAGGGTCTCACAGAGAGGTGCGGGGGGCTCCTTTCTTCAGTGTGGTGCCTGTGGTTCTGGGATCTGCCTCCTCACCGACCAGCCTGGCCACAGAGGCAGAGGAGGTGCTCCTTCGGGGGATGGTGGGGGTATCCCTTGCCCTGCACCACGCAGTGTCCTTTTGTTCCCCTGCTGCCTCCTCCCCAGGCCTCGGCTCCCACATCACTTCCTTCACCAGCCCGGCCCTCTCGGTGGCTGTGCAGGGTGAGGCCCCTAGGGTCCTGGGGACGTCCTGGTGCCGCCCAGCGCTCTGTCCTGGGTGGCAGCTCTGGGCCTGGCATCTGGAAGACGCTCAGCACATGTTTGTTGACCGACCAAGCGCACTGAGCACATTGTGTCTCTGGGGGCCTGTGGCTTTCAGCTGTCTTCGTGGTCCTCAGAGCATCGTGAGGTCAAGCCAGAGGCTGCTCCAAATGACGGCTGGTCCCCTCCCCACCTGCCTTTCCTCTGCCGCCCTAGATACGCTGGCACCCTCTTCCCTCCCCCGACATCACCCAAATCTGCCATTGGTGAAATGGCTGGTGGTAATTCAGACTAAAGGGTGAATGACTGCTAAGAGTTAATGGGCCCCTTTTTACTTTATATTACATAACAAGAGTTTTTTTTTTTTTTAAAGACCAGTCTGACTGTGGAATGGTGGCCAGCTGGCAGGGACGGGGTGACGGGGTCTGAGCTCCCTGGGGGAAGACATGGGGTTTGCTCTGCAGGTGGTGAGCCATCTGCCCTGCCTGTCTATGCCTCTCTCCCATCTCTGCACCCCCAAAGAAGCCCGTCGTCTTCATTCCAAAGCTGGGGAACATGATGGTCCCTCCTGTCACATCCTGTCACAACGGGGACATTCACTGAGTAACAAACCCCATGTCTCTGCCGTTATCCTAGGTAAACAGGGGGGTAGCCGCCACATTTCTCAGCTGCCTGGGGAGAAAGGCTCATTTGAGCTGGGAGCTTGGAGAGAGCGTGCTGTCCTCGTGAAGAGCTCTTTAGCTGTCACCTGCCATCCTGAGCACGAAGCTCCTCCTGGGGCCAGAGTCGCACAGAGACACAGCTCAGTGGACAAACACCACCTGGGGAGCCGGGAGTACGGCCGGCTCTCAGGGCCCAGAAGGCCCCCACCAGGGAGGGCGCCGTCCCCACTCAGGACCGTTTATGAGGCCCAGGCCGGGTCGCAGGCTTTCTGGGGTCACTGACTTTCCCCTTAAGGACACCCTTCCCCCACCCCCACCCCCTGGGCTGTGCATCCTGCTGTGGCTGGCCCGTCACCACTCCGGTATCTCCCTGGACGTGTGGAGCTGCAGGGCCAACAGCGACTTCCGCTGCCACTCGGGGATTTTCTGGGAAAGTGGGGAGTACAGGAAGAGCCGCCTTAGTGTGCTCGCTGAGAAGACACAATCATTAGCTGCAAAAGGAATTCGTGCTGGGCCGCTGTGGTGAGGGGTGGAGGCCTGGGCCTAATTAGGCTGCTAATTAGTGACTGCCAGGTGTGTGATTACCTGCCGCTGGGCTGCCCCACTCAGTCGGCTCCTGTGATGCTCTGGTGGAAATCAGTGACTCCAGGGAGGGACTGACTGACCTCGAGGCCAGGGCTGGGGTTGCGTCGCCTGCATGCTCAGGAAACTCGAGGGCTGGTGGGACGCACAAAACAGTGGTTTGAACTTGGTGACAGCCAGCTGCCCCAGGTGCTCTTTGGATGCAGGTGGGGAAGCCACCCCCATCCCCGAGTCTAACCCAGGGGCGAGGGCACAAACCAGCCTTAGAAGCAGGTTCCCACATGGTTCTGGCAGAGATGGGGAGGGTCCTGACCCCAAGAAATGCTGGCACAGGGGACAGGCTTGCTGGGGAGACCTGAGGCTCTGCCAAGAGGCAGCGTGGCCCAGTGTGAGTGGTTGAAGGTTGATTTTACATGTCCACCTGCCAGACCACAGGGCCCAGATTAAACGTTATTCTGGGGGTATCTGGGAGGATAGCACTCGAATTGGTGGGCTCAGTGAAGCGGCGCCGTCCGCAGTGTGGGTGGGCCTATCCAGCTTGCTGATGGCCTGGATAGAACACACACAGAATGCGGAGGATGCCCGCCCTGCCTCTCCGCCTGAGCCGGGACCTCGGTTTCCTCCCTGCACTTCTCAGCCTCCATAACCACCGACCAGTTCATCCCCCCCCCATGTCTCTCCCTTTCCACAGCCCCCCCATTGGCTCTGTGTCCCTGCAGAGCCCTGATGGAGGGAGGCTGCTTGTTCAGCTCCCGGTGCCTCAGTTTCCTTACCTGTCAAGCAGGGAGGATGATTATTTTAATTATTTCATAAACACGTATACCTGCTGTTTAATCCAGAGACCTCTCTAGTCTTCAAACGCCCAAGCGAGATCAATACTGAGGTGTCCTCCTCACCTTGGATGTGGGGAAACCGAGGCACGGAAAGTATAAGTAAAACGCTCAGGATCCTGCACATCTGCCCCAGGCCTGTGGAGCTCACGCTACGCTGGTAGCCCTGTCTGGCGCGTCTATAGGTCCAGGTCACACGCTGGGTTGTTAGATTATGTATCGGCTTCTCCATCTGCATCCTCGTCACCTTGCTGCTGCTGGCTGGGAACCCCCATGAGAGCCACGAGAAGCTCAGCCTTGTCCCCGACAGGCGCAGCCAGGGCGGAGGGCCTGGCTCCTTCAGCGACAGCTCCTGAGAGCCTGCGGTCCCTCAGCACCACTCGGAATAAATGATCCAGTTATGAATTAAATGCAGCGGAATGTAATTACTGGGGGAGCCAGCCGAGAATGAAACGCATTATACATATAATAGCTATTAAGTCGCTGTCGCCTCTGCCTGTCCAACGTGCTGCCGACCGAAACAAGTCCAAGTACAGATTCTCAGCAGGGGCGACTGCCCAGAGCAGCCGGCACGCAGAGCCCGGGGATCTTGCCCACGAGCACAGCTGGTTCTTCAGGAACCCCCAGCCTCCAAGCTCAGACCAGAGAGGGGCCACCTCAGGGCCCTGGGACTACCGGACAGTGGCAGTTGAGCACCATGCAGGCCAGGGACGTCCTTGGAGCCTGGTGCAGACCGATTCCTCCTCACCTGCGCCGATACCTGCGACATCGCGGACGAGCCTCGAGCGTGATGCTCCGCGAGCCCAGCCAGAGCCACACGGCCACATGGCCTGTGATTCTATTTAAGGGAACATCCAGAACAGGCCCCTCCAGAGATCCCCATCACCCAGCGCAGGGCCTGGCTCAGAGCAGATGCTCCCCCGACTCTCCCATGTTGTCCAGCTTCAAGCTGGCTGCTCAACCCCATGCCCTGCCCGGGTCCTGGCAAACGGAGGTGGCTGGTCAGGATTCATGGAAGGGGTGGCGTCCAGCTCACAGTCACAGAAACGTCTCCTGGGGGAGTGGAAGGAAGAGACCCCTGAGTGGCTGGCATATGTGGGGGAGAGGCTGCTAGGTGGGCATGGAGACAGGGTCCTGTGGGTGGGCAGGTGGCTCTGTGGTCTTCAGGGAACCAGACACCCAGGGTGTGCATATGCTGCCCCCTGTTGCCCAGTGGCTGCAATGGCAGCCCCCACCGCACCCACCAGCCCTGGGAGGTGGTCGGCTGGGGGCCGAGCTCACATCAGACGAGAGGCCAGGGGAGCCCAGGTCCCGGCAGAATCAGGAAACGCCGGCAGGCTCGGCCCGTGATAGGCCAGGCGTTGCTGATGCCTTGAGGCACTTCCAGCTGGCAGCGCCGTGCTCCAGGTGCTTCCGTTTGGTTTCTTCTGCCGAGGACTCTGCCACACCCTGAGCCTCCAGGAGACGAGGCCCACAGGGTCCCCCACAAGGAGCCACAGGCGAAAGGACCCAGGAGAGCTGGGCCGCGCTCAGGGCTGAGTGGGACATGGGGCCTGTGGAGGGGGATACCCCCAACGACTGACCCTGCTCCAGGTCCCTCAGGCTACAGAGGGTGGAGGGCAAAGGTCAGAGGTCAGAGGGCATAGTCCAGCAGAGGGTCTGTGGGACCTGCCTGCAGGTCGGACGATGTGAGGAGCCCAGGGGCTGGTGTCTCAGTAGGGGATGCCGTAGGAGTGCCCCAGCAGAGTGGGGTGGGCACAGGAGGGGGGCAGGAAGCAGGAACCAGGCAGGGGCAGCTGACCCCCAGGGAGCGGGTGGGGAGGTTGCCGAGCCCAGGGGTCTGCCCAGGGCTGGAGGGGAGAAGCGATTTGAGCTTCCACCGGGAGGCTCCTGGCCAAGAGAGGGCTCTCCCGGCAGCCCGCTGCTGCGGACTCGAGACAACCCACACGAGGGACGGGCAAACCCACCAAACTCTGCAACTTCGCAGAAATCAAGCACACCTAGAGGACATATGTTTTAAATATTAAAATATATTTATTCACACAATTTTGACTGAGGGCAGCAGGGAACAAATATTTCACAGAGGTCTGACACCCTCAGGCAGCATCCACAGGTAAAAACCAGATTCTAGAAATAAGTGTTTATGCAAAATGTGGGTCCATAAATATTCACTTATGCAACCTGCTCCAGTCCCGCCGGGTCACGCAGCAAGGACGGAGGTGACAGTAGATTGGAACCAGGAGCCAGCCCCTTGGGGACTGACTGCACCCTGGGAAATGGCCTCACACTGGCCTCTGCTCCATCAGGACAACTCAGGAGGTCGGGTCCCTGCAGCAGACACACTCTGAGGCACCATCCGGCCACCAGCGCCCATGTGGGGCCCACGCGTGACACTCCCCACGGAGCAGCTGTGCCAGCGTCTGTCTCGTCCACGAGAGCCGAGCAGGTCCAGTGCACACGGAAGGTCGAGTGGAACGGATGAGCCGCCACCTGCTCACCTCAGCAGTGGACAAGGACTCGGGGGGGCGGGGCTGTGGCTCAGCTCATCCGAGATGGCCCTGCACGTTTTTACAACCACTGACAGAGCTAAGTTGGGATGGCACAGACTGATTCAAAAGCTGGGCTGTTTGCGCATCCCCGGGCTCCTGAGACCCCCGGGGCAATGCTGTCGGGCTCCGTCCACTGGGAAAGGCCACAGAATGTGAAATGGCCAGAAAGGGGGAAAGGGAAGTGGGTCCAGTGGCAGGGTGGGCACGCTGGGCCGCTCCTCCCATCCCTGCGCTTCCCTGCGGGCTCTCCGATGTGGCTTGCATTCCTTCTCTTTGCTGCCTTCTGGGCTCAGATACGCATAGCCCCCCTGGCTCGAGCTCCTCCCGACTCAAATCTAATGGGAGAATTTTGAAGGGCACCCCTCTCAGCACTGGGTGAGCGGTTGGTGAGGGTCAGCCCTTTTGGGCAGCAGCTAGATGGTGTTTTCAGGGAGCACAGAGTGCTGACCCAGGCCCCGAGCGGGCGGGTGGGCGTCAGACGTTGCTCTGGAGCTGAAGGTCCGAGGGGGTGGCCTGGAGGTCTGAGGACTGACTGGGCAGAGATGCTTCCAGGCCGTGGGAAGACCCCGACGGGGGCCGGTACAGGACGTATGCAGTGGCGAAGAAGAGGAAGCCCAGAGCCTGGGGAGAAAGGAGCCGCTGGACTCGTGGAGCTGCCCACCTGGGAGCCCCCCACCCCGCCAGCCCGGCTCCTCTCGAGGTTCCGAGGACGCCCTGCTCTGGCGAGAAGTCCCCAGCACGGCCAGTCCCCAGCGTGAACACCAATATTCTTAGCCAAGGAACGAAAACGCCATTTGACTAAAAGCAGAGGCACTGGATAAGGAGGGGCGCTGAACGGTGTGCCCCCAAAGCTGTGTCCAAGTCCTGGTCCCCGGAAACTGGGAACGGGGCCTGTGTCTGGAAACAGGCCCCGTAGGAGTAACTAAGGAACTTGAGTCCAGCACGCACTGGATGGGTGGGCCCCCAATCCAGTGGCTGGTGCCCTTACGGGAGGGAGGGGAAGAGGTGTGACACAGATACGCAGAGGGGGACCCGGTGAACATGGAGGCAGAGATTGGGTGACGAGTCTACCAGCCCCGGGTTGCCGGCAGCCCCCAGGAGAAACTGGCCCTGTGACACCTTGACCTTGGATTCTGGCCTCCAGAACTGACCATAAATTCCTGTCGTTTTAAGCCGCCCAGTTTGAGGGTCTTGGTTACAGTGGCCCAGCAACCTAACCCAGAGCTGGTGAGCCCAGTGCTCCCACCTCACAGGCGCAGCCTGGAAAACCAGAGCGCGGTGCCCAGGCTGGCCTCTGCACACACCCGCATGCCCTCACCCTGGAAACACAGGTTTGAGCAGAAACGCCCACCCACTCCCTGAAGCCTCACAGAGGGCTGACCCGCTCTGGCCACTTTGGGGCAGAGGTACTTAGGGGCACACCTGCTCGTGCCCCCTGCTGGAAGTAGCAGGCGGTGCAGGCTGGCTGAGCAGAGGTCACAGGGTTATCTATGGCCCAGGGGTTCAGCCTGATGCCCTGGTGGGGAGGGGACCACAGGACATACACGCAGAAGAAAGTGGGGGCCAGCTCCCTGGGATGGCTGTGTCTCTTTAAATCCAACCTGGCACTCTTCTGCAGCGCCCCCAAATCCTTGGTCACACTCGGCTATTTTTATGCTGATCCACAGCCACCTAACCCAGGGTCAGCCCAAGCCCTTCCGCACGAGCTTCCCGCCAGTGGACACACTGTCCCTGCCCGGCCCTAGGAGTCCATTTTATTTGAAAAGTCCTGTGACTTCTCCTCCAGTGGGGGGATTCAAAACACCAAGTTGGTGTCCATGGGGGGCACTGGCCGGAGCTGGGGCAGGGCGTTTCAGAGTGCAGCGTGGAGCAGAGGGCCTAGTGGGGGCCAGGAAGCCCCTCACTGTCCTGCTGACCTGCGCCCATCACGCTGAGTGGCCTGGACGTGCTGGGGCTGCAGGTTCTATCCTCCGAAGCCTCAGCTGCCCACAGCCACAGGGCACAGCAGCAGGCTCCACCACAAAGGCCCCAGCAGGCAGGCGCGGGGCTGCGAGCCAGGGAGGAGGAGGCTCTGTTACAGTCACCACACCACCAGGGTCCCTCCCAGTGACAGGCTCTAAGCAGGGAAGGGCGCGCTTCTGCCTCATGGGCTGCAGGCGTGAGGGCCCAGACCCCCTTGCAACGAGAAGCTTCCACCCCGCAGCCCCACCCCCCGCAGACGCCCACTCACCTTGTACACCAGCCCGGCGATGAGCATGTAGCGGCTCATGGCCGCGTTCTGGTACAGGAAGCAGGCGCCCTGCTGGCCACACTGGCTCTGCCACAGCAGGCAGGCCTTGTCGATCACCCAGCCAAAGGCGATGGGTCCTGGGATGCCCCCTGCGGCGGAGAAAGGCTGCTCAGAACCGGTGTGCCCAGGCTCCAGAGAGGGGGCCGTGGCTGCCAGTGCTCTCAGGGGTACAGCAGGGACTGAAATGTTCCTGCTCGGGGACGGGCATCAGGCGGGGACAGCCCCACGGCCTCTGGGTTAGTGGGAAAGAGCACCCTCCGGGCAGGTGACCGTGGGTCCCTCTAGTGGGCTCTTAGGGAATGGCACCCTTCCCTGGGCGGGAAGAAGGCCAGCTGGGTGGGGGCTCCGTACCTAGCGTTCTAACCACGATCCACTGGATTCCCAGCGCAAAGGACCTCTGCTGGTCACAGACGCACCTGAGAGGGAAAACCACAGCGTCAACGTCCAGGAAGCGTGGCCACCGCCACAGCCAGGTCCCACGCCCAAGCCCGCGGCCAAGTCCAGGCTGAGCCCCAGACTGCATCACCGCCTCCCCAGCTGGAAAGTGCCTCGCAGGGGTGCGGTTCTCTCTCGCCACTGCTTTGGGGGGCCCCGGCAGGGACCCCGCGGGCTCTGCAGAGCTGCACCTGGGCGTGCCGCAAAGGAGGGCTGTGGACCGGAGCGACACCCAGGCCCGTGCTTACCGTAGCGTGGCCGTCAGCGCGGGGATGCTGCTGAGGAAGGTAAAGATAATTACAACGAACATGAAAACCAGAAGGAGGGGCTTGCTCCGACAGGCGGAAGTGCATTTCCCCGCGGCAGCACGGCCAGGGCCAGAGGACAGATTCTGAAGGGCACACCTACAGTGTTGGTACACCTGAGGAGCACAGCGACAGCGCTGATTACAGGGGGCAGGGACGGGGGCCCCGGGGGCCCCGGGGTCCCGGGCGCGGGCGGACGCCAGGTGGGCAGCGGCCGCACTCACCTTCTGGCCACTGGGGCCAGGTGCAGCCTCGCCCTGGCACCCCGCGTGGCACGGGGAGAAGTACATGAGCCCGTCGGAGCCGCACACGGGGCTGTAGTGCTCTGCCTGGCAGCTGCAGTTGGCGTTGCAGGCGGCCATCAGCTCCAGGCGGCCCTCGGGCAAGGTGCTGCCAGTGGGAGAAGCGTGAGGTGGGGCGGAGGCCAGGGCAAGTGGGGTGCCCCGTGGACACAGGGGCGGCCCTGGTCTCGTCCCCATGGCCCATGCCGGTTGGTTCACAGTCCGCTGGGATTGCCCCGCCCACAGATCGGAGTTTCGCACAGGGCCTCACAGGATTCTGGGAATTGTCGCAGCAAAGCAAACCCAGCCCTGAATCCAACCTACGCGCCACACACGACCCCGGGGGCCTGTTTTTCGCACGGGCAGCGGGTCCATGTGCTTCGACATGCTGGGGCCCAGGAGTGACAGGTATGAAGCCCCCCAACACGGCTTCTGCAGCCGCTGTGCAGTCCAAGCCTTTCTCAGGCACAGCGGGCACCAGGCGCACTGCTATGCCTCCCTCCCACCCACGCTGCCTCTGGGGGGAGGCCCAGGGCCCGCATCCCCTTCGTTCAGTGGTGGCAGAGCGGTCTGCGCAGGGACAGCGGCAGCTCAGCTGGTCCACTCTCCACCCATGGGACCCCGCCAGGCGAGCTGCAGCCCTACCTGCCGTTGTAGTGGGCCGTCACACCGGCCATGGGCACGTTGGGGCAGTGGGTGAAGAAGACCAAGGTGGCCAGAAGGCTGGTCAGGGAGCAGGCCAGGCAGAACTTGATGACGCTCGAGCCGCGGAGCTTCAGCTTGTTCACGAAGAAGCCGCCCAGGAAGGTGCCGCCCCCACCTGCCGGCACCACCAAGTACCCTGTGGGAGAGGGCGGGGCTCAGCCAGGAGCTCAGTGGAAGCCTGGGAGCCTGGGAGCCGGGGTGGACCCTGAACCCTCTGCATCCTGTTATCCCCACTTTACAGATGGGGAAACCAAGGTGCAGACCCATCCCTGACCAGCAGCGCTCGGCTCTCGGGTGCCAGGCCCTGTCCGGAGCTCACAGCCACCCTGCCTCTGGGGAGGACCCGAGTCACCCGGCACGGGCCCTGCACACAGCCTCCACCCGTCCACCTGTGGGGGCAGGTTTGAAGACACAGCCAAGGCCCCTCAAAGTGAAGTTGAGATTGGTTGGCAGGGGCTCCCAGGATGAGAGTCGGGCTCCAAGGGGCAGAGGGGCCCATCTCCCCAGCACTGACCAGAGCCCTCTTGGGGGATGGGAGGGGGACCCAAAGGACATGGCTGTCCCAGGACAGGGAGAAGGCTGCTGTGGGGGTGGCAGGCAGTTGCTGTGGGTGGGGTCTGGGTGGGGGAGTCACTGAGAGGAGGCCAGGAATGGAAAGGTATGAGGGCGTTAGAGAAAGGGGGTGGCCCCTCATCGAGGGACCCCTCGCGTGCAGGAGTAGAAGCCTGAGGGGAGCTGCCCGCAGACCCCCACTGCGCCCACACGGCAGCCACGCGTGCTGGGGCAGCCTCTCCCTGGCCAGGCGTGTTCTTAGTGGGCTGAGGTCGCCCCGCAGCCACAGCCGCCCAGGGAGGGGCTTCAGGAGGGTCCTCCCCCTCTTGGGTGCCTGCAGCTGGGCTTGTCCTCTGAGAGCCAGGACGGTGGCCAAGGCCCTGGGCAGGAGGTTCCAGGCCAGTTAGCGGCCACCCCATGCCCCCAGCAGAGTGGGCTCCCACTTGGAGGGCAGCATGGTGCGCTAGGGCCTCAGAGGGACCCCTCAGCACACCAGGCATGCAGTGGTCTGTGCACCCAGCCCCCTCAGGGAGGGCGGTCTGCTCCGGTCCATCTGGTCAGACCTGGGAGCAGTGTGCCCAGCCCTCACTCTCGGGCTCCCCCTGCCCTTCCAGGCCACACAGGGAAGGTGTCGTGCCTGGGCCTTCCGGAACATGCTCTCAAAGACTGAGAACTGGGAAAAAGCTGAGGGCCCCGTGATGTGGGGCTTTTCTCACCGAACAAGGTGGCGGCCTCGGAGGCGCTCAGGCTGAACTGGGACTCAAGGAACTTGGGGCCAAACGTGGACATGCTGGCAATGAGCGTGGCCTCGGTGGCACCAGCCAGGCAGAGCAGGATGAATGTGGGGTTCCTCAGGAGGAGCCAGATGGAGCTGCCGGGGGGACGGGAGTGGAGAACGGATAGAAGAGATGGGCGTCAGAGCCGGGATGTGGAGACGCCGAAGTTTTTGAGGAGGGGACAGAGCAGGCTGCCAGGGAGTGGGCAGGCACCCCATGTTTATTCCAGAGAGACCGGGGAGGGGTATAGGTGTGGCTGAGGGACCTGGCACCCGGGTTCACAGCCTGCAGTTCATGGTGGAAGCTGCTGCCACCGGTTACGGAACAGCCTCCTCACCGCCTGGGCTGGAGTGTAGGCTTCGGTGTGAGGGGGGACTGTGAGTGGCCCATGGTGCTGTTCAGTCCCCTCTGGGGGCCGTCGTCACCAAGTCCAGGACTGGACAGGCCCCTGGGAAAGGGGACTGGGGCACGGAGGGGTGGGGCCCCTTCTCAACCAGCAGCCTATGGGGAGGCCCCCCCAGGAAGCCCTGGTGATCTGGACCGAGAGGCCCCTCCCGGGAGCCCCAGTGGCTTGGCTGGCTCCCCAGTTCCGCTTGCTGTGCACTTGGCAGGTAATGTCAGTCCCTGAGGGCCTGGCCTGCTGGTTCCCTGGCGGACCCGCCTGGACCCCTGTCTGAGGGCTGAGCAGGCTCAGAGCCCTGCTCAGCCTCGGTGGGGAGGGTTTCAGGAGCATCAGACGTGGGCCATGGGCCTGGAGGTGCTGGCGTCACACCCTGAAGCTTTGCCGGGGAGGCGTCCCCAGAGTCACAGGGCATCACGGCTCCGTGCCAGGCCGTGGTCCACCTGAGCGACCAGCACACAGGCTCGAGGAGGGCCAGCCCCACGGGGAGGCGCAGGGTCCTGCCCCCACCCGTCAGGAGTGGCAGCATTGTGAGCGCCTAGGGTGCCGTGCAAATTGGGGCGGGGCTCAGAGCCAGTGGCGATGTCAGGAGAGGTGCTGGCAAGGGGGGCAGACCTTAGCGCGGGAAACAGGGAAGTCCCGACCCCCGGGGGTCTGGGAGTAAAGGGGCTCAGCCTGTGCGGCAGCCAGCGGCCCCGGTGTGCAGAGGGGCACCTGAGGTTCCCACCGCCCAGCCCCCATCAGCCACGGGCGCAGGCGCCCAGCCCGGTGCAGAGATGCTGGCTGATGGGGCTACGTCCCTGTGCCCAGAAGTTGTGAGGGACGCGGGCCGGGGTGGGTTAGCCTCGCTTTTGCGCCCTGACCACCAGGCAGGTCCTATGATCGGTGACGAGTGTGTGGCTAATGGGTGTCTCCTACATGGCTCTGCTGAGCTCAGAGTCTCGCTGTGACGGCCCAGAGGCTCTCGGTGGCAGCTGAGGGCTGTCCCACCAGGGGGCTGAGATGCTGTCCTCCTGGGTCTCCTGCCCGAGAGCTGCACCCCCGTGGGCACCCCCACGCTGGTGCTGCCCCTACCACACTTGTCAGAGCAGTTTGGAGCATGGGGCTCCCACACGCTCTCGAGTTGGGGACACAGGCCAGCACCAAGTGGGACTCTGAGAAGTGGGACTGTGCAGGGCAGCCCAGAGGAGCCCCGGTGCCCAGACCCTCAGAGCAGGCGGCCAGGAGGTGGCCACCTGGTGACAGCCCCCGACTCGTCTTTTCAGATACAAGGGGTTCGCTAGGCTTCACCTCACAGCGGCCCTCTCAAGGCCTCTCGCCACAGGTCTGCTGACCGAGCCTTCTCACCGAGTGCCAGAAAGGCCGCGGATGAAATGCCATCGGAGTGGGTGTAGCCAGGGGGCGCGCGGGCTCCGGGCCGCGGGACACCCAGCACCTTTTCCACCCCCCACAGGTCTCAGGTCCTGTGCGTGTGTTTGTTGGGAAGGGTGCCCGGGTGCGGCCGGCCCTCCTGCCGCCTT
Organism: Desmodus rotundus; assembly: GCF_022682495.2. Lineage (NCBI taxonomy): Eukaryota > Metazoa > Chordata > Mammalia > Chiroptera > Phyllostomidae > Desmodus > Desmodus rotundus. Next base: position 94,383,378 of record NC_071392.1, read on the forward strand.
GCCCAGACCTGCCCGCGTGGCGGGCAGCCTTCCTCGTTTCTCCCCCAGCCTGCGGGCGGCTCGGCGGAGATTCTTGTGTGGAATGTGCTCAGAGAACTAACTAGTCTTGGCCTTGACAGAGAGCACCCACTGCCAGGCTTGTTTTACTACCAGCAACCGGCCGCGGGAACCAAGCCTGGGCCTGCACTTCCTGGTGTCAGCCCTCAGGCCCTGGGTCTGCTGGGGACCAGGCGGCAGATGGGCTCAGTGTCCCACAGAGAGTGGGCGTCAGGGGACGACGCCCCCGCCCCCTGGCCAGCTTGGCCCTGGGCCACCTCACCCTGGTGGGGGCACCCTCCCGAGGGGGCGGCTCCCCTGGGTGGTCCCACAGGAAGTTGGATGGGGAGAACAACACCCTAAACGCTGCAGGGACTGTCCACAAGCCAGCCTGCTTCCCCGGAGGCCGCCTGCTGCCCGCCACCTCCTCTGCCCCCTCCACCCTCCCGTGCTGAAGTCAGGCACTTGGCTGTTCCCACTGCTGACAGCCCCTCTGTGGCCCGTCAATGCTGCCATTAACGAACGGGCTGGGGAGGCTGCAGGGGCGGGTGGGCGCTCAGCAAAGCTGAGGACTGGAACAGGGAGAGACCCCCATGGCGGGTTGGGTGCTATAAGGGGGGGGCATTGGGCAGCCAGCATCCCCCAGTGCTGTGTCTGTGAACGGGGATGAGAGCGAGACCATGTCCTCCCAAGGAGAGAGAGGGGAGACAGTGGACAAGAGGCATGTGTGGCAGGGGGGACAGGTGGGGGGGCAGCACCAGCCTGGAGTCCCAGTGGCCGCAGGCTCAGGGCAGCTAGTGAAGTGGTTGGAGGGTACGAGAGGGAGGGGCTGCAGCCAGTCAGGGGTGACTCTGGGGGAAGGTCAGAGGGTCAGATGCGTGTCCCTGGGCACCAGGTTGTGACAGGGGCTTAGGAGCTCTGCACTCCCACGGGATCCCAGAGGGTCTTCGGGTCACGCAGCAAGGGCGAGAGGCGCGTAGCAGGCGACCACCCCCCAGTTCCTTACAGAGGCAGGTCTCGGATGGTTTTCCCGAAGTCGGGGCTGCTGGCCGCCTTGTCACCACTGTCCTTCAGCTGGTACGTCTCAGAGGCCCTCATGACCACGTAGCGCTGGGAGCCTGGGAGGACAGGGACGTCGGTGAGAGGCGGGGACCAGAGGCCGGCTGGTGGCCCTGCCCCTGCCAGGTCGGGGACCCCCGTGGGACAGAAGGCATGAGGATGCACCACGGTGGCAAGAGGTGGGACAGAGCTGGTGGCACAACCTGGGGCCAAAGAGACCAGGAAGGGTGCTCCCGTCCCCCACTGCAGCCAGCTTCTCCCTGGCCTTGGGGTGGGGCAGGCACACCGCTGGCTGGCCGCACCCTGCAGGGTGGCAGACCCACCAGAAACCTGGACTCTCCTGTGCTGCTCAGCAGACCGGGGGAGGGGGCCGCTTGCACACTCGGGAGGGCACCCACCTGGCAGCTGCCGCGGGTAGGCCAGGATGGGGACCGCGACGAGGAAGGCAGCGGCCCCGGCGCCCAGGAAGCCCACCCACCAGGCGCCGACCCACAGCGGGCTCTCGGTGGTCAGCTGGGTCCTGTGGGAAGAGGTGGTGGGGTCAGCGTCCCGGGCCCTTGGGCTGGGTGCCCCTCGGCTGCCGGCCCACGCAGGCCAGGGGGAGGGCGTAGCAAGGGAGGGGCATGGCCCCACCTACCTCCTGCACTGCCCAGAACGCGCACATTTGGCACCCCACTTAGTCAACCTGAGGCCACAGGTGGCGTTCGTACCAGGGCAGGGCACTAGACACCTCGACGGGAGGCGCGCCATCTGCAGAGAGAGTCCGAGGGGTAGCCCGCGGCGCCCGCCCTGTGTCTCGGAAGGCGCTGGGCAACTACCCGGAGGGTGACGCCCGTGTGCTCAGGAGGACTCGCCTCCTTCCTCTGCCCTCCCTCTCACCTCTGTCTCTGTCTCCCTGTGCCTGTCTGTCTCAACTCTGCCCTCTCTCTCTCCTGCTCAAGTGCACAAAAACTAGTATCACAAGCAAAACGCACGAGGAAACAGAAGAAGCGCACACTGTCGTTCCAAGAAACACAGCTTTGGCCTCTGCCCCAGTCCCTGGCACAGAGCTCTGTAATTCTTTGCAATTCCTGGGTGATGGCGGCGTCTTGAGTTCGGATGTGGCCCCTCTCGGCAGGTCCCTCGAGAGCTTAGGAGGGGGGCTGGCCACCAGAAAGACCCTCCGTGAGGCCAGCGCATTGGGACTTCAGCTGCATGCCTGACCTCCGGGGAGCTAAGCAACCACACCTACCGAGTGAGGCCTCCAGAAAACCCTAGCAGGAGGGCGTCCAAGAGTTCCCGGGGTGGGGGACGTGTAGGAGGGGGCACGTGGGCACCCCGAGGGGGAACTGAGCTCCACCCCTTCCCACATGGCGCCCTGAGCTCTCTGCCACCTGCCTGTCCCTGAACTGTTTCCCGTGTGAGAGCCCGGTGACCGAGGGAATAACGAGCCTTTCTGAGGTCTGGGAGCCACCGAGCACATCACAGAGCTGAGGAGGAGGTCGAGGGGGTCTCTGCACTGTGCCCAAGGGGGACAGAACTTGTGGGCCACCTGGTGTCCTTACTGGGGGCGGCCACGGGGGACTGAGCCCCTGAACCTGTGGGCCTGCGCCGATGCGGGAAGTCGGTGTCAGAACGCAGCTGCATCTGGGACACCCAGCTGGCGTGTGGGGAACTGCTCGGTGTGGGAAAACCCACAGAAAAGAGTCTCCCCGGCAGCAGGAAAACCCACTCTCAGTTCTGCAAAGGGCATCAGTCTGGTCTCGCGTGGCTCCTGGAAGCCATCCAACCCCCACCCTGTCCTGCCCCCCTAGCCACCCTAGACCAGCAGGTGCACAGGGCTCCTCCACACACCTGCCCCGTGGGCACCGTGCCCTCCCGCGTGGACGGCATGGGGATTTCTGTGCTGGCGCAGGGAGCTGGGCCACTCACCGTCGGCCGATTTCCGTGTAGATGTTCAGCAGGGCGCCTCCAATCAGGTAGCCAGCCGCGGGCCCGAGGATGGCCGCCGTGTAAAAGATGGCTGTGAGGGAAGTGACACTCAGCAGCCACGTGGGCCATTCTGCACTTCACTGACCCCCCACCCGCCCGGGGATGGATCCCTTTAAACCAGGGTTTTCATCTCTGAATCCTGGCTAGGGCCAACTTTTTAAAGGGATTTAAAAAACTTTCTCTTGAAGCCCACTGCAGGCACCCTTGGCGCTGTTCCCCCCTCACCTAGGAGCCCCTGGGGCCATGTGCGGCCACGCGTGGCAATGGGAAAATGCGTACCAGGGGCCAGGCTCTGCGCTGGTGGCTGGCCGGTGTTGTCGCTCGCCCCCCGTCCCCCCCGCCGGCCTCACTCACCGATGTAGACAGGCGAGTAGCTGGATTTGACGTTCTCGTCCAGGTAGGTGACGCCCAGCGTGTACAGCGGCGTGGCGCCCACCCCGTGCAGGAACTGGCCCAGCATGAAGACCAGCTGGTAGCCGGACGGGCCCGTGGTGCGGCTCCCACACGCCACCCCACTGCGGTTGGCTGGGCACGTGCCAAGGCCCTCGTCTACCTCCACCTCGTAGGGGCCCGTGGCGAAGTGGGGCAGCGCGAACACCAGTGAGCCGGCGCCCATGATCAGCACGCCCCAGCCCAGCCAGCGAGGCTTGTGCCCGCTGCCGCCAAAGTAGCTGACGAAGGTGAGGCAGAGGCAGGCGGCCAGGTCGTAGGCGCTGGCGATGAGGCCGCTCTGGTAGCTGTGCAGGTCAAAGCGGCGCTCGATGGAGGTGATGACGGTGTTGATGAAGCCGTTCACCGTCATGCCCTGCAGGAAGGAGGCCGCACACAGGAAGAGCAGGAAGCCCCGCGGCGTGTTGAAGGCCTGCAGGCACGCAGGGGCGAAGGCCCGCCAACCACACTCAGAGCTCTGCGGCCCCACAGAAGCGTAGCACACTGTGTGGGCGGCCCGGCCACCGTGCTTCTGGGCCCTGGGCTGGCACAGCGGCTGGCTGCAGGAATCCAGGGGCCCATGGGAGGCCGGACGCAGGGTGCCCAGGCCCAGGGGTGAGCCCAGGGACGCCCGCCGGCTGGGGGGGGTGCAGTCACCCCCGTCATCCAGGGCCATGGGGGGGCTGGGGAAGACCAGCTGTGGCATGGAGGCGAAGGGCTTGTCCCCCATCGAGTGCTGGGGCATCTCCACCCAGGTGGTGACAGTGACCGTATTCCAGTGGCTGGTTTGTTCTGTGAGAAGAATTTCTGGTGAGTAAACTGGCGTCTGCCCATGAACACACTACCATTTTGGGGAGAACAGGCCCATGCGCCCCGTCCCCTGGACCAGCCCCCTCCCTGAATCCAGGGCCCCACCTGGACCCACACACTTAGGGCTGCAGTGTGCCCCCAGCAACCCTTCTGAACCCCACGCCCTGCCAGCTCTCAGCGACCTTCCACACAAACAAGAAATCTATCTCAGTCCAGACTCTGGGGGTGGGGGAAGTGAGGAAAGGGACACGGCCGGGCATGCACCCCAGACCCCATGGAGCACGGCCACTGTGGGGTCGGACGGCAGGGGTCCTGGCGGACAGACCACGAGCTGCCTAAGAGGACCGGGGTGGGAACCAGGTGGGACCCACCCTGGTCGGGGAGGCAGTTTTGCATTTGTGGAGACCAAGCAGCACCCATCTCCCTGTGACCCCTCCTGCGGCAACATGGTGACCCCCGCGCCCTGTGGGGTCTCAGAGCCAGGGGGTCCCAGTCCACCCACCACGACCCCGTCCTGCTCCTGGGCCTCCTGCAGGGCCATGTCACCGAGGCAGCGGGCAAGGGGCCACCACTATGCTCCTCCGTGGAAGTGGAAGGTCGCACCTGCTTAGCTAATGATTTAAGCCTCACACGCCTCTTCCACAGGGTGTGGGTGTGGGGTGGATGCTGTCGGCCCCCCTTCCCTCATGGTGACATCCCACGTTCCCAGACTCCCTGTGGATGTCCCCTGTGCACTCCTGGCCATGCCTACCATACAAGTAATGGAAGTGGGCCGCTGACAGCACCAGTTCACACTGCCCGGCTTCAGAGCCCACGAAAATGCATCACAGCTGTCCTCTGACCGAGTGGCATTTACACGCCAGCCAGCTGTTTGCTTTGGAGACCGCTGCCGCCAGGCTATCAGCGGCCAGTCTCAAGACTGTGGGCGGACAGCAGAAGTTCTGCCGCAGACATTCCCTGGGGCTGTTCCACCGCCCGGTGCAGGCTGGTATGCCAGGCTCGGTCACGGGAGAGCTGGGGCCTGAGGGGCAGTCAGAGCTTCCTGCTGGACAGAGGGGGGCACCTTCGCACAGCTGCCCCGGCTGGTGGCTGCCTGGGTGAGACCCAGCACGCCCGCGGGAGGCAGTAGGACAGCTTGGAGAGTGACCAGCTCGAGCCCTCGGACGGGACAGCCCTGCCACCCACCCGCCCCGCAGCTCAGGTGGTGGTGACCCAGAAATACAGAGAAATGCAGAACAGGCACAATGGAACACACACATGTGCACACACACAACTGTCTGCACGCATGCACATGCAAACCACAGGGTCCTGGGTCTCATTCTGGGGCCCCGGAGCGTATCCCCAAGGGACAGGGCCCGGCCAGGCTGAGGGGCCGGTGGGACGGAGGGCCAGCACTGCAACCGGGGAATTACTGCAAACCCAGCCCGAGAGGTGGCGCCTGCGGACCCTGCACTTGGCTCTGCTCGGGGGCCGCAGGAGGGCCAGGCCTTCGCCTGGTGAAGGGGCAAGGCTGCTGGCTTTTGTCACGAGGGATGGCCCTGAAGAAAGAGAGAGCTTCCTCTCTGAAGACAGAGCCGACCCAGTGCCCTAACCACAGGTGGTAGGTGGCCCCCGCAGTTCCGTGGTCAAGTTTTGCCTGAGCTGGGAACTGTGGGTCTGTGACCCAGACAGACAACGGCCAACCCAGAACCCTGCAGAGCACACACACGTGTGAATCAGCTCATGGAAAGTCTCATTCGAGAGGGTGGCCAGCGCCCCACCGCCAGCCGCCACCCGCCCGTCATGAGAATAAAGCACCCAGTTCTCATCCACCAGCCCTGAGGCCTCACTCAGGGCCTCAGGACCCGTTTCAGCATCCGAAGACTCGGGGACCCACAGCCACCGAGGACGGAGGGCCCTCCAGCCTCATCTGGGACCCCGCTTCACCTCGGTCCAGTGAGCGCGGTGACAGTGCCTATCAGCGCTTCGCTCAGAGGGACGGCGGGCTCCTTTCTCTGGGAGGCTTCGGCCCGTATATCGGCGTGTCTGGATGGGAAGGAGGAGCGGTGTGCCCCAGTGACTGAGGCGCTGAGGTGCAGGGCAGCTGGAACAGGACACCGTGGAACCGTGGTGTCTGGAGTCTGCCAACGGCGGCCGCATCCTGAGCGCAGCCAGGGCTGTGTGACACCCAGACTCTCAGGGCCCTGAGGTCAGTCCCACGTCCCTGGGAGCCTCCGAGGAAATGCCCCGGGATGGGGGAGAAGGCCCTGCGGCTGGCTGAGCCCCCACTGGACCACCAGGGCCCTGTGCTCCCCCGCTGCCCCAGGACCAGAGACGAGGCCTCCCTCTGGGCGCTCCAGCTTTGGGACCCCAGAGCTGGGCATCGGCCTGGCGCTCCCAGCTCTCCCCCTCCACCAGGCCGTGGGGCTCAGGCACAGCTGCACAGCGGGCCCGCTGGGGGCAGGGGGTCGTCCTTGTTCAGGTGGGCAGTGGGACTCTCCCAGTCCAGGACAGCAAGTGGGGAGGGAGCCTGGGGCTTTGGTGGGAAGGGGGTGGGTGTGCTCACACTCATGAAGGGACAGACACTGGCCCATCGGCTTCGCCCCGCCCGCTGTGAAGAAATCCAGGCCCTGTGGCTCGTCTGCGAACACTAGGACCCCAGCCCCCCTGAAGGGCCAAAACGCTCTGGACGTGCCCACCCGTCTGGCTTGTCTTATTTCCTTCGACGCCTCTGCAGGTCCCCGCAGGCGCCTGCGCGGAGGTTTACGATGAAAAGGGGCCGGCAGGGAGGAAGCAGGGTGACCAAGAGGGACACTTTAAGCCCCCGAGGGATAGTCTGGCGTCTGGCCCAGCAAATGCCCCCCTGGGAGCCCTTCCCTTTCGAGCTCCCCCAGGCTCTGTCCCGAGCCCTCCTGGCAACCTGGCTGCCGGGGAAGTCGCTGATTTCATTTCTTCTTTCTCGTTATGTGCCAGCGGTGAAGTCCCTCCTGGCTGCACCTGATGGCTCTGAGGCTGACGGCCATGACGCACGGCGCCATGGCACGCCCCACACCCCTGCCTGAGCCCCAGCACCCTGGCTGCACCCTCCATCCTTGCCTCCCCCCGGTTAACCCTGGGGTTCCCCAGGCAGCTGCCTTCTCTCCTGGCCCCATCCTGGTGTCCCCTCCTGGGGGCAGGGAGGGGGCCTTTCACTTCTTCAAGATGAGGTTCAAGGCTATTTATATTGCAGACACCTCTGTGGCCTGACCTGGGGCGGCCACAGCAGTGCCTGGTTACCCCAATTTGCATACTTTGTGAGCACAGAGCTGCTTTGCATGGAGGCCGACAATGAAGGATTGTCTGGGCGGGTGGGAAGGGCCTGTCCTTCAGGGAGTGTCCTGTTCCTGTTCCTATGCTTGTCCTCAGTGCCCGAGCCCCAGCGTGGGGAGGGTGGGGCGAGCGGGGGTGGGGGTGCTGAGGGAGCTTATGCCTCTTCCCAATTAATAATGTTTGATTTAAAAAAAGGGCCATTCCCCGCCACTCCAGGGTGATGCCCAAGCAGAGAGGAGATGCAGAGGGGCTGCCTCTGAGCCAGGCAGGTGCTCCACCTCAGGTTGGGTCACTCTGAGCCTCAGTGTCCCTACTGGGACGGGGGCAGGGCATCAGGGGGGGCCCCCCCGGGGGTGAAGGACCCGACTCTGCTCTCGGGCACCACTCGAGGCTCATCAGAACTCGGACTTACAGAGGGGTCTTCGTGGGGCAGGGGACGCTGGGGGCAGCAGGCTCTGCCCACGGGGTGGACCTGCCCGGGCTGGACTCGGTCATTTCCAGAGGGCCTCTCAGGCCCGCTGGTCCAAGTATGAGGCCCATGGTGCCTGCCGAGAGGTAGATGCCCAAAAAACCTAAGGGCCTGGAGCAAGGTGTGGGTGGGGTGCCATGCTCGGCCCAGCTCATCCCAAGCCTTCTGTGGCTCAGGCTAAGGGGTAACCCCAAGGTTTGCCAAGTAAATAACTCACTGAGAGAGGCAACCCATGGGGGGACACAGCCAGGGTCCGGCGTTCAGGCAGCCAGGCCCCGGTGCCCCAGTCCCCGAGGAATCCCAGCAGGCCTGTCCATTGCCTGCTCCACCGTCTGCCGCCACGCCCACCATGCCCACACCAGGCCAGGCGAGCAGCTGAATGTCCCAGAACAAAGGTGGCCTTGAAGTCCTGAGGCACATTGTCTGCTTCCAAAAGCAGACAATGGGCTCATAGGTGTGCAGGAGCACAGGCGACCACGTGACTCAAGAGGGGCGGTTTTCGTGGTCTGTGTCCACACCCCAGGCAGATGACACCTGGAGGGGGTAGGGGGGTGGCCAGGCAAGTCCTCTGCATCCCCCACTGGGCCAGCTGCCCCAGCCCAGCTCCCTCCTGTGCAGCAGCACCAGGCTCTGGTCTGGCTTCCTGCTCATCACCCATGTCACCCACAGGGAGGCCTGAGGGGCTCAAACTCACCACAGTGGCGGCCACTGCCCCCGGGGTATGAGTCCACAAAGCCACAAATTTATACAGCTCAGCAATGCCGACCTGGGGGTTGGATTCCCTGACACTCCCGGAGACTTCTGGAGGGAAAGCACCGCAGAGGTGATGCTAACTTAGATTTCACAAGGAGCCAAGCAAACACAGACGGAGACCCCGAGGCCCAGTGCTGCAGCCCGGGTTTGTTAAGGCGAGGGCCCATCAAGGCCAGGGAGAGCCAGGTGCTCCACGCTGAGTCCCTCAGAATCAGGTGGGCTAATAAAGACAGGTCAACCCAAGACCCTCATTCCCTCAGCCACCATCCTGCCTGACTCCAGACATCTGCCACCTTGGCAACGGGACCTGTCTGGCACCTGCTTCCAGAGCCACACCCAGGAAGGAGGTGGCCCCATGAAAAATTTCCAGGTAGTACCTTCCGCCCTGCCCAGCAGGAAGCAGGGCAGGTGCCCATGCAGAGCAGTCAGGACCTGGGTCCAACCAAGACAAGACGTCCCTCTTGCCTCCCCCCAGCCCCACAGGGGCAGCCTGGCTGTGCAGGCCGGTTCCTGAGAGGCCTCCTCCCTGTGTCTCTGGGCCAGGAGCCCACCCTCTGGGACAGTGTTCCCTGTCAGGCCTGCCCCCCCCCCCCCCCCCCGGGTGCAGAGCTCTAAATATCCCACAAACCCGGACTCAAGCCGCTCCACCGGACAAGCTATGTGGCCGTGGGCTGGTCACCTGACCGCTTGGGGCCTCGGTTTGCTGATCGGGAAAGTGGGAGCAACAGTGGCCGCCTTGTGCAGAGGCCAGGGTTGGCGAGGTGGGTGTGTAGCTCAGGGCCGGCGCGTGCTTCGCTGTACAGACAGCTCCCGCCGTCCTCATTGCTGCGATGGTTAGAGTCCCAGCTGCCGGCGGCCACAACCGGCAGCTTCCTGTGCCCTGAGGTCCACTTGCCCCACCCGGCCCAGAGAACAAAACCCTCTGGCCCGGCCTCTCAGGGTTCAGCGAGTCCAGTCGCTTCCCAGACCAGTTTCTGATCAGACAGAGGAAATCCAAGCAGAGGCTGAAGCTGGGTGAGCCCTGTGGAAAACTACTGCTGTTCCACCCGCCCGGGGCGGCCACCCCAGGGAGCTCAGGCACTCTGGGGCCTGGGGCCTGGGGGCTCTGGGGCCTCCCCTCCACGCCTGGGGTGTTGACCCCACTACCGAAGCAGTCTTCTCCACCCTGTTCCCGGAGTCAGAGTCTCCCTCCACCCAGAACGGGCCTTGGCCTCTCCCCCAGTCTCCCAGTCTGGGGACCCGTGTGCCCCCCAGGCACCAGGAGTGGGTCTGCACCCACATTTCCACACGCCCCCCTCCCCACTTGCACCCGGGGCTCCGGTGTGGGACCTCACGTGGTGGGGTGAGGACAGGCACGTGGCCCGCATAACCCCGGCTGGGGACCAGCCCAGGAGGCCACCCACAGCCGCCCCTCGGGGCTGCCTCCGCCCAGGCTCCCCTCCCCGCAGTATTGGGAGCGCGGAGTGCGGATGGCGGGAACAAAGCGCGGCCTCCCTCGAGAAACTTCATGACTGGCTTCCTCCTTGACTCAGCAGCAGCGGCATCCGCCGCAGGTGGCGGGCCGGCAGCTCCCGGGGCCACATCTGGCCCTGGCTGGGCCTGCGTAGCCTGCTCCAGCATGTGCGCCCGGACCTGCCCTGGTCACCCCCCTGGACCGCCGCCGCTCCCCGCCCACTTCCTCCGTCCCCATCTGAGCCCCAGCCGCCCACCACGCACCCCCTTGCCTTTCGCCTGTCTCCTCCCCAGGCTCCCGGGGAGCTGGAAGGGACAAGGGATGCGTTTTCCGTCCGATGCCCGGGAGGCAGCCGGGCTGTGGGGCGCTGGTCCATGTTCTGTCCCGTATGCCCACCCGCCCGCCAGAGGGTCTCGGGGCGCTCCGCGGACCCCAGGACCCTGCCCGGCCCGGGTCCCCCGCCGCGCGCGAGCGTCACCTCGGCCCCGCGGGCCCCCGCCCCCCCGCAGGCACCTGCCGCGCTTCTGACGTCAGCAGGCCAGGGCCCGGCGCGCCCGCCCAGCCGGCCCGCACTGCTCGGAGCACTCACCGTCCGCGTCCCGGCCGCCGCGCTGCGCACCGAGCTCTGGCGGCCGCTCGCAACCCACTCGGTGCTTCATTCATCCGCTCCCGGGCCCGCCCCCGCCGGGAAACAGGCTGCTTAGCCCCGCCCCAGCCGCGCCCCCGGTCCCGCCCACTCAGGGGCAGCAGCGGGGGCCCGCAGCGAGGGCGGGGTTGGAGGGGCTGCTCTGCTCCCCGGGGCTAGGGGCTGGGGCCTGGACTGCGAGCCTCCAGCGGGGGGCCATCGCCCAGGATCCCAGCGCCCCTGGAGCCCGCGCGGGCCTCCCGCTCGGGCTGACTAATCCCTCCCCAAGCGCGGAGACACGGCACCGCGGGCTGCCGGCGCGGACACCGAAGCCCAGCGCTGAAGGCCCCTCCCCAGGCAGTGCGGCCACGAACTGGCTGGGAATCCGGGCTCGTGGGGCCCAGGCCGCTGGGAGATGGGAGGGAGCGGGGTTTTGTTCCCCAGTCTTTCGGGAAGGCTGCCTGTGGCCGGGTTGGGGGCAGGCCAGAGAGCGGCGGCCACCCGAAGGTCACAGCCGGCCTTGGGCTGGTCACGACGCCCACCTGCGCAGCGCCGCGGGTGTGCTCCCTGGAGCCCCCCCCCTCCCCCCGCCCCCAGGCGTGGAGCCGAGCCGGCGGGGGAGGGCCACCTGGGGACGCGCCCTGGGTGCAGGGCGAGGCCAGCACCCTCGCCTGGGGAATCCAGGGTTTCCTGCCTGTTGTCTTTCGGTAAAACGATCCTGTTTTGAAGTCAGCACTGATGTCAGGCCACAGGGAGTACCAGACACAACGCCACCAACGGGGGGTCCTGTCTGAATTCCTGCCACCAGGCCCGCCGTGTGACCTTGCACACGTGGCTCCATCCCTCTGAGCCTCGCTCCTCCCCTGGAAACCTTCCGCGGCGCGCGGCGAAAACATGAAGTGCAATGAAGCGGGATGAGGTCCCGGAGTTAACACAGTAACAGCTGGTCCCGATAACACTCCGCAACTGTTCCCTTTCGACTTCTGTAAAATGAATTCATTTTTACAAGAAGTCAGCCCTGCGTGTGTGTTTGAATCCTGGGCTGCGTGGGGTCAAGAGGAAGTGACCAGAGTGTGGCCTTAGGCTGCCAGGGAGCACACACAGACCTTCGTTCACTTCCTGTGGGCTGGGGGTGGGGAGGGGGCGGTGCTGGGTGTCGCGGGAAATGTCCCCATTCCAGTTACTTAGGAAATGATCTTTCTTCAGAAGGTGGGGCCTGTGCCCACTGGCTCTGATACCACAAGTCCCTGGCTGTCCCCGGGCAGGCCTCCACTCCCCGAAGCTGGGTGGGGGTCCTGCTGCTCCTGGAAGAGGGGCCTCTGTTCCTGAAACAGCCGTTTAAGAGAAAAAGACATTAACTGTTGTCCCCGATAGAGAAGGTCCCTCCAATAGCATGAGGACCTGCTCGAGGGACAGGGAGGAAGAGGCTGCTGGGAGTAGACAGGGTGCACTCTGCACCCCCTCTCCCAGGAAAGCAGAGCTGCCCTGCACACCTGGCCTCAGCTGTAGAAGCTGCTGGGAGCAGCTTTTCCCAGTAGAGCTGGCTGGAAATGCTTTTGAGGGGTAGTGAGCTCCCTGACACAGGAGGTGTGTAAGCGAGGCTGGCTAATTTTCTGATGGGGCCACTGTGAGAGGCTTTCAGATGTCATAAGCAGGATGGCACTCTGTGTTTCTGAACTTCATTTTGGATTTTGGTTCCTTGAAACCATTATTTACACAAACAATTCATGTATTTTACTAAAAGGGTAAGTTTATTTTTTTAAAAAGGTAAATCTGCAACATTACCACAGAGAGAGTACCATGAAAATAGGTAAAAGAAATGGAAAGTGGCATCAAGTTCCTGCCAAGAATGGCTGCTACCTGCTGAGAACACGGAGCCCAGACCAGCTTCTCCCCGACTGCAGAAGGATGGGCCGGGAGACAGGGGGAGCCTGCCTCCTGCACGTGGTCCGCGCTCTGGAAGGGGGAGGGGAAGAACCGGTCCCCTCTGCAACCTTCTGCTGTTTGCAGTCTTTCGTGTGAGCCTTCAGCACCCACATGCCACGGGGCCTTCACCATCCTGAAGAGCAGGGGCCCCGGGCCCCCCAAAGGAGCCTGGGCTCATGGCCCCACCAAACCTGTCACATGGGAGGGCTCCCCCATCCTCCTGCAGCCACTACATAAAAGGGAGATAGGAGCAGAGATTCTGGCATATTAATGCAAAACGCAGGCCTTCGGTCCTCAAAGGCTAACCTGGTGCCACCTTTGGAGGCCTGGAGCACCTGTGTGCCCCGGGACCCCACTCTGTGCACTCTGCTCTCAGGGGCACGGGCGAGCCTTGGGGTGTGCGGGGGCAGGAAAGAGTGGCCCAGACTCCAGGTGCCGGCACTGTGGGTGGGGCTGGAGCCTGCTCTCTCTCCCGCTCTCCCATGGTGGAGGAGTTGGGGGGGGGGACAGGGAGGGGCCCCCCAGAGGTCACCCACAGAGCACAGCGGCTTTGAGAACAAGGGCAGCCTACTAAAGTGCCCTAGAACATTCTGAACTCAACACGTTCTATCCCGGCGGGGTTTCCTCTGGAGAGAAAATAATTAGAAGGGGAGGGAAGAGCAAGCCCAGGTTCCCCCGGTTCCCAGGCACCCTGCCTACAGGGGCTGCGCTGCTCCCTGCCGAGCACCTCCTAGAGCCTCGGGCCAGGCACTGCCCACTCCTTGGCACCGCTCCATGAGGTCACCCAGTACGCTGAGGTCAGGGTGCTGGGTGCACAGATGCACCCTTTCCCCTGCAGACTCCGCCGGCTTACGGTCCTCTCACCTCCAGGAAGGGGTGTCTCCTCCTGAGGTCAGGGGAGGAAACTTTCTCCAGGTTCTGGGACAGGTCAACACAGCCCCGGCACTCGGCTCCCCCATCTGGGGGCTTGGCCTGAAAAGCACGGCTCTAGGCGACATGTCTGAGAATGACCGGGGTCGGCGGGGGGTGCCCAGTCTGGGGAACACTGAAATCCCACGTCAACGCTGCGCTCTGTGGTCACTTCTGTGTCGCCGAGATTTGTGTGTTTAGCAGCAGAGTCCTCGGGAATGGCCAAAGTTGTCCCTTTTCGACTCCCCACGGTGGACATTGCAGCCAAGTGACAATCGATTTCTGTCTCAGAAATGACGACAAGCCGTTGGGTCCCGAGTAGAGGCTGTGACCTCAGTGGAGGTTCTGGAAACACCTTTTATTTTAAATACTTGCAGTCAGGTTCTCACGATTTTGCACGAGAAAGAGGGTTTGGGGAGCTGGAGAGGAGTCGGCCCCAGGCCAAAGGCAGCTCTGCCCCCTCAGCAGCCCGCACAGGAGAGCGGGGGCAGCAGCAGCCTGTGGGGCACTGCGCTCAGGTAGGACCCGTCGTAGCAGTGCCGTCCAGGTGTGGGCTGACTGCAGGTACCTGGTTTACCAGAGAAAGCGAGGATGAGGTCAGAGGGGTCCCAGGAAGAGGCTCAGCTGGGAGTTCAAGGTTCCTGCCAAGCGGCGCCCCCTGGGGGCATGAGGTTGCCAGGGAGGGGAGGGCACAGGAGACCGGGAGGTCTGTGGTAGCCAGGGTCTGCAGAGGGTCCAAAGCACGTTCGTCCCCAAAGTCACAATTCCACCCGAGGAGGGGAGAGCCCCTTTATTATTTTAAAATTATTTTTATAAGTCCTCACCCGAGGATATGTTTATTGATTTTTTAGAGAGAAGAAACGGGTGGGGGGGGGAGAGAAACATCGATCGGTTGTCCCCAGTATGTGCCTGAACCAGGGACCAAACCTGCAACCTTTTGGTGTTGGGGCGACGCCCCTTCCAGCCGGGCCACCTGGCCAGGGTGGAGAGGGCCCCATTAGAGCAGGGTGCGGCCTGAGAGCCCTCCAGGACCACCCACTGGCTGCGGCCGTGGCCCTTCATTAGTTTCCCCGGGCCTCAGTTTCCCCTTCTCACAGCGCCTGGCACCGTGGGGGCCCACATGTGTGGCCCTTCCACACTGATTTGCAGCCTCTCATGTGAACTGAGGCGGTGGCCTCTCTGGGCTGGGACCCTGGCCAGCTCTGTACAAAGGCCCGGGGACCAATCTGGGCAGCAGTGACCTGCTAGGGGCGAGGAGCCCACCCAGGGCCACCAGCCGCACTCCCGCTCTGTGTCTTGCAGCAATGCACCTCTGGGGAGACCAGGTTGTGACCCCCTCTTTGTCTTTCCCTCAGCACGTGCCGCCTTGAAAACAGCTGCTGGGGAGCCCGATTCCACTGCCTGGGGCCGGGCGTCCTTCCAGACCCCCTGAGGCCACAGCCACACAGAGACCACACGGGAATAACCGCGCTCACCACGGCCACGCAGGTGGCCCTGCTTGGCGGAAGGCCCGGTAGAACAGACACCGTCCCCCACAAGCACCGGGGGCTCATCCCTCCAGAGAGGCGCAGGCGCAGGCGGTACCCCGTTCTCTTCTGGGCCACCCACTGAGCAGCCTATGCTCAGAGCCTGATGTGGGAGATGGGGTTTGGGCAGGAGACAGGGCCTGCCCTTCCCTGCCAGGCTAGCCAGCTCCCAACTCCCAGCACCATCTGAGGACATGGCGGGGGGTGGGGGGGGGGCAGGGAGGGGGGTGCTGAGCTCCAGGAACGGCTGACTTCACGGGGTAGGGAGGAGCCCAGCCGCGCGGGCGACTTTGTGATGCAGGCTTCGGGGACCGGCGGGGGCAGTAGTGCCTGGATCCTGGTGCCCGCAGAGCCTGGCCTTGTCCAGACCGGCATTTCCCTGTGTAGAGATCTCAGCGTCACCGTGGACCCACCTGCCGTCCTTCTGCGTAGCATCTACGAAGGGGAAAAGGTGTCTTGCAGTCGGAGGATATTCTGGGCTCCGGGTGAGCCCAGTGCCCACCCTGCAGGTCTGGGCGGAAGGGTGGTCAGCGGTCCACTTGGCAGAGACCTTGCATTCCAGAAGGACCTCACCTCAGGTGAGTCACTGCATAGCTTCACAGACAGTGACGCAGGCAGACACAGGGCCTCCTGGCGAGGTCAAGAGACGGGCCCCATCAAGCCTTCCACCAGGTCGGCTCACTCACCTGCAATGCGGAATGTTGTTCATCCATCCCGTCCCTGCCTTGTGACTAGCAACATTGTATTGTGTTGGGGTGCTTCGGGTTAAAAACGTTAAAAGCAAACATTCAAGTGGCCCACAGCTCTTTGCAGCCCCGTCTAAGTGCCTCTTCGTGTCTTACTTTGTTGGGGACCTCAGCACATCAGGCAGGAAGGACTCTTCCCTGTCGTCAAAGCCCTGCCCTGGGCCCCTTCTTCCTCCACCTGCCCAGGAACCAGCTGCCCCAGTCGCTACTCAAGACAGCCAGTAACAGAAGGCCCCCGGAAGGGACAGTCTCAGGCCACAGGGTGGCCGGGGCCTCCGCTTCACCTGTGGAGCCACTGGTCTGTTCTGTGCTTGCCTCTGGGTCCTGTGACCCTCTGTCCCTGACCCTCCCTTGTTCAGTGCCCTCATCCTGTGTCTCCCACTGGCTGGGGATGGAGCTCACCCCAGCCTGGTTCTCGGACTGCTGGCTGGCTCTCAGCCCCCTGCCCAGCCCCACCCCTCCCTCCAGCTGGACCCTCCTGCACCACAAACACCTCATAGGTCTTCCCACCACCCCTATGCCTTTGGACTCCCAGTGTTCCTCTTCTTGAAAATGTCTTCCTTTGCTGACCATGCAAATCTCATCCCGCCACTTCCAGGAAGTCTGCCGGGACTGCGCCTCCTCTCTTTCCTCTCCTCCACTCTGGAAGCCAATGTGCTGGGCTCTGTCGCTCTTCCCCGTTTCGTGGGTTAGGCTTCTCCCTGGCCCCGGGCAGGATGCACGTTTTCTGGAGAACCTTCAAGCAAGCTGATCACCCAGTGACCAGCACCCTGGCCCTGGGTGAGGTGCTGGGGGTGAGAAGCAGGGAAAGCCTTAGTCTCCCCACCCCTGTGACATCTGTCTCAGGGGTCACAGCCTGGAACCCGCCCTAGCGCGCCCTCTGTCCCACTGACTGTGCTCACTGAGTCACCGGGACTCGGGTCTGGTGGAGCAGGTTGGTCAGTGACCTGAGCCCTTGGTCCGCCTTCCTCCCCCACCCAGGACCTTCCAGCCTTGGAGGGGCAGCCTTGACAGGCGTCCTGGACGACCCTGCTCCACCCCAGCTGACCCTTCCCCCGGGGCACACCAGACGAATTCCCAATCAAGAAACCGACTTCCCGGAGCTCCTGAGGGACCACGGGGCTGAGACTGCACGCCCAGGCAGGGAGATGGCCGGCATCTGCCAGGCAGTTCTCAGGGAGCACTGGGAGGCTAGCCACTGCCCAGGGAGGGGACACATTGTCCCAGGTGTGTGGTCTTGAAGTGGAAGGTGGTCCTGGGGCAGCCAGAATGGAGGTCTGGGCAGCCCCCTGCCACGTAGCTGTTCCACAGACTTGCTGGGCACTGTGCACAGTGGGTGGGCAGGGGGGGGCTCAAGCCACCAGTGGGTCCTGTCTCCTCAAGGGGCCACCGAATCTGGAGTTGGTCGGGCATGCTCGGGGACAGCAGGAGCTGCAGGCAGGGTGAGACCCCCAGGGGATCTTCTGGCCCAGGGTGATTGTGGGAGCAGCTGAGACCGTGGGGCTTTGCCCGAGGGTGTGTGTTGTCCCCAGAGCTTCGCCAGGGGTAGAGTGACCAGCCTGACCTTCTCCATGCTCCCTGGCTGCCCACGGAGGGCTGCCTGGCCAAGGCCACGGGAGGCCAGGGCATGAAAGAGGGGTGCCCTGCAGCCCCTGAGTTCTCCCCCTGGGGAGTGTCTGCCGTCCGTGGAGCGGGCCCAGGGGAGTTCTCAGAAAAGGTGAAGGACAACGCCGGGGCCCACTCAGCGGCTGGGAAAGCCTTTCACACTCTCTGGTCGCGGTGCCTGTGGCTGGTGCCCGGCGAGCTTCTGGGCACTCTCCCACTCAGCGGGATTTTTGTTCCTGTCCCAGGGAACAAATGAGACTTTTGGGGTCACCGAGAGGTCTGCATGTTCTCCTGGGAACATGGAGCCCCAGAGGGGCTGGGAGCGCCAGCCCATTTCTGCAGCCCAGATGGCTGCGCTGTTGCAGGAAGTGAAGTGGCTCGCAGCTTCTCCAGGCCCGAGGGTGCCCTGTGTCTGCAGCCCTGGCGTGGCCTCCTCCACCCACCCCCTCCCTGGCACATGTTCCTTTGTCTTAAGCAATCACAGTGAGCAATCTACGGTGGGGTCGGGGGTGAATGGCCAGGTCCTCAGAGGGCACCCCCAGAGGCCAAGGGCCCAGCCCACCACACT
Source organism: Desmodus rotundus (assembly GCF_022682495.2). Lineage (NCBI taxonomy): Eukaryota > Metazoa > Chordata > Mammalia > Chiroptera > Phyllostomidae > Desmodus > Desmodus rotundus. The sequence continues at coordinate 94,401,551 of NC_071392.1, forward strand.
GGAGTCAGCCAGGAGAAGGAGCCTCCTCTGGGGACAGCTGAGCCCAAGACTCGTGGTTCGGAGACCTGTCCCCGTCCTCCAGCAGGGGTTATTCCGCTATGGGTGCCAGTGCCCTGGGAGGCTCTTGCCCGCAGTCGTTAGCTCTGCAGTCACCTCCCACACACCTCTCGCACATCTAGCTCGTCCGTGCCAGGCCCACCCACGGGCAGGGGGCTGGGTGCTGGGCATCTCCCAGCGTGGCCCTCAGGCAGCAGGCTCCCCACCCGGGGAGGGGCCGGGCTCCCTCCTTCCTGCCCTTCCTCCTGATAGCCCACCAGCCTCCCTCAGGGGTGTCCCCATCCAACCTGTCACCTAGGCTGTGCCCTGGTGTGATCTTGCCCCTCCGTACGCCTGTGCCCACCTAGTTCAGGTCTCCCCGTCTCTGACCACAGTCTACCACAGGTTCCTGCACCTCCTGGCTCCATCCAGCCTCCACTTACTGTCCTTTACATCCTCAGGGGGAAGCTCTGTCCCCTCCCAACTTCCAGGCCTGGACCCCCCAGAGGAGGTACCCCACCCCACCCCACCCATTCATCCCCTGTGGGAGGCGCTAGCGGCTCCTGGGTGTGCAGGGGCGCGACTCCCGGCAGAGGGGCTGCCCGGGCCTGCACAGCAGCCCAGCCAAGCACCCCAGAGAGCGAGCGGTTTTAGGGAGAGGCGAAGGCTGAGTGACCAGACAGGCCACCCACCTGCTAGGTGTCCTGTGGCCAGTGGCCCCTTTTCCCAGCTCATCCCTGCAGGCCAGGAGTCAGCCCTGCACCTGCAGCCCTTCCTGCCCAGGGCGACCCTGGTTCAGACGGGGGCTGTCTCCTTTGAGGGCCGATGCTGGGGGACTCCGCCTTCAGGAGGACTTTTCCAAGACCCAGCTACCCTCCCTGCCCTAGCGGGCTTCTGAAAATCTCTCCACGGGTACTGATGGGGGGAGTGGTAAATGGCGAGGTCGCTGTGGAAAACAGCACAGGCTTCCTGCAAAAACTAAACAGAGCCACCCCACCATCTGGCCATTCCACTCCTGGGTGTTTTCCCGAAAAAGCGAAAGCCGAGGCTTGAAAAGATGCTCACACAGCCACGTTCACAGCGGCATGGCCGCTGTGGACCAGGAGAGAGAGACCCAAAGACGTCGAGAAAGGCGTTATAGCATCTCCCTGTCCCTGGTCCGAGGCCACTGCGGTGGGTCATTCGTCATTGGAAGTTGAGTTCATCAGTCGGGGTGCCCCCACCTCTCTGGCCAAGTGGGAGGCCTGCCATCCTGAGTCTCACCCGGCCATTCCACGGCTGCCCATTCCATGGATACTCACACCTTTTGTTTATCCACTAGCCCCTCAACGGACTGGTCGGGGTGGGACGAGCCCGGAGCAGATGTGGGTGTGGGACAGAGGGTCACCTGTGAGCTGAGGGGGGATGGGGAGACCTCACCGGCATGGAAGTCCGATTGCCTGCCCCAGGCAGCTCTGAGAGGCCTGCTGGCCCAGAGGTGACAGTGAGTCAGCAGCTGGACATTCCGCTCTGGGTTCCAAGGACAGTCGGACCTGGAAGTGCAAAATGGGATGCCTGCTGTGGCGGTCAGGTGGCATTTATCCGGCACCCAGGCCGGGGGTCGTCTGGGTGGGGGGTGATGGAGAGGGCGGCTGGGACGCGGATAGAAGGGAAAGCCTCAGCATCTTTCCGGTGACCAGCACCCCGGATGCCCACTGGCAGGTGGCTGACCCCTCCCCAGGGGCTCCTCCACCCTGGAGGTTAAGCTGAGGCCCACGAGGACCCGGAGTCAGGGGGGCCCAGCAGGAGGGGCACCTGGCCCATGACACCCGTCTGGAGTCTGGGGCAGCCCCAGGGGCTCCGGCTGGCATGTCACGTAGGAAGACACAGAAAGTCCCCACGGTGAGGCTCCCAGTCCCTGCTCTCCGTCACGTCCTGAGGTGCTCGGGGCGAGTCAGGAGCCTCCTCAGAGCCTCAGTAAAGGGACAGAACCGAACTCCCTGCACCCTCTGACGCAGCCTTAGCTCTGCGGAATTCCGGCCCTGGTCTGAGGCCTCCGCCGGCTTTGAGGTGTCTGGGACAAGCCTCTGTGAAGGAAGGGGACCCAGAAAGGGACAGGCCACAGGGGAGGAGGGCCCGCTGTCTGCCTTGTCCACCTCCTGAATGGAGCAAGTGCCCTGGGGCCCTGGCTGAGCGGCCCCTGCGTGTCCCAGACCTGGCTCAGCTGCTTCATTGCACACGGCGCCACGTGTGGAGACCCGCCTCCCTTCCTGACCAGCCAGTGCCCTGGCTGGCGGGCCTGCCCTGGGCCTCACACGCCCCAGCAGGGCTGGGCGGCCTTCTCGTCCCTGTCTCTGCAGGACCTGGCCCAGCCAGGACATTGCATTCCCAAAACTGCTGTCCTGGGCCCTGCAGCCCCTGGGCGGGCAGAGGGAAGGCGGCCTAGGACCAGTGTTCTCAGTCACAGTTTGTTCTGTTTCCGTTCAGGGCGGCATGAAGATAAACTGAAGGTGAGAAGCATTGGGAATTTCATGGCACATGGCAGAGTGGGGTTTCTGTGATGGTGACAATGTGTCACTGCCTCACGGGGACCAGGCTGCTCTCACCCCCACCCTGGGCACAGCCTCCTCTGCCCCACACAGGCTGAGCTCTGAGCTGCTGCCTCTCCTAGGCAGTCTTGCCCCTGGGAAATGGGAAAACAGTCCGTGGTGAACCTGAGCTCGTGGAAAGGGGCTTTGCGTTCACGTTCTCTTTGCCTCTGGTTCTGGGGAGGGAGGCGGAGGCCGGGACCTGCATAGGGGCGGCTCTGGAAGGTGTGTCTGGGCGCCGTGACCTGCGTGCACCCGTGGGCTCTCTTCAGGCTGACCTGTAACTTTCAGTGTCTGGCAGGGATGCAGGGACACCGGGACTCGGGGGCCTGGGGAGGCAGGGACTCAGGGACGCGGTCTGCTTCATGCCTGCCCGCAGACTCGTGGCTGGAGCCAGCCTCTGCCCCCTCCCCCGGACCCAGGGCCCCGCCTGGACGGCAGGCCTCCTGCTTGAGGCCTGAGGAGCCTGCTCTGCAGGCGGAACTGGCAGCCGTGCGGTTTGGCTGGGCATTTCCCTTTTTCGACAATGGCATATTTAGATACTAATTGAGAGCTTCCCTTAAATACTCAAATACAGAACTGCCCGGAAGTGGCTTAGAAGACAGGGCTCAGTCAGTGTTGCTTCTGGGCGGTGCCCTGTCCTGAGGCGTCTGTCACACAGCTCTGACGGGCAGGTCTAGCAGGCCCAGGTGCCACCAGTTGGGAAGGAGGGGTCCTGAGGGCTCCCTCCTGATGGGGGGTAGGCCCTTCCTGACACCTCCCAAGTGGGCCCCCTACGAGCAGGGCGGGGAGGGACCCCTGCCGAGTGCCCCGAGGGCGGACAAGGACCTAGGTTTAGCATAGCACGTAATCCTTTATTGGGGGTTGGTTCTGGAGAATCTGGACAGACTCCAGCCTCATGGCCATGGTCAAGGTGCACAGTGACTGGGGCCCTGCGGCCTTGGGGCAGACGCGGCCTGCACCTCCTGCTTCCCGATGCTCCCACCACATGGGCGCTGGAGTGAGTCCCCTCTCCCCCGCCTCGGCCAGGGCCTGAGTCCTGGCTCCCAGGAGCCTCTGGCCACGGCGAGTACTGCACGTATCGCTGCTCGTGTACGGGCAGAGATGCACACAGCCGGAAAGCTGGGGGACGGCCCGACCACTGAGCACCCCCTTACTCCTCCTCGCCCCCGCCGCCCCCCCCTGCCCACTTCCCTCCAGCTGCTGAGTCACAACCCGCTCCCGCACCTGCCGCTGGCTTCTGCCGGGGTACAACCCCTTCTGGTTGAGCTGTTGGTGTCTTGATGTCCTTCCTGCCCCCAGAGGAAAAATTCTGCTCTGGAAAATCACCAGGCCAGAAAGCAAGAGCGGTGTGTGCCCCAGGTGGCGTGAGGGAGAAGGTTCCTGGGCAGCCTCCATGAGAGCTGGGTCAGCGGGAGGCTGCGTCCTAGGCTCTCCCGGCACAGGTGCACGCTCTAAGCAGTGTGTTCAGAGACACAGGGCTCCCTCCAGGAGCAAGGGGGCCCGGTGGGGGCCCGGTGGGGGCCCGCAGGGATGGACATGTGCACAGGAGCCTGATCACCCTCTGGCCCCCCAGAAAATGCAATGGCCTGGGTCAGGCTCTGAGTGCCGGCAAGTCCAGAGCTCGCTGAGCTCCCCAGCCTGCAAAGGTGAGGGAGACCACGTGTCTACCCTCCTCCTCCGCTCCGAGGCATTGTCGCCCTGGCACACACAGGTGCACTCCCCAGCTCCAGGGTGGGGTCCTGAGCTCTCCGAAGGAGCTACGCTGCACTGGGCAGGTCCCAGAAGACGAACGGGTGGGACTGCAGCGGCCTGACTGGGCCTCCCAGCGAGAGGATTCAGGGCCCGGTTGGTGCCACTGCAGAAAGAAAGCCACAGGACCAGGGCAGGTGCGCCCGAGGTGGCCTTGTGGTGTCAGGTGTGATCAGGTCACAGAGTCTGATCCTGAGAACAGACGTCAGGGTCGGAAGCCGGCCCTGGTCCTCACCCACCGTCAAGGCCTGGGGTCGGGGGGAGGAGCGGGCGAAAGCCTGGCGCCAGGAAGGAGCTGGGAATGAGAGAAACCAGGGGAGGCGACGGTGCCGCCATCAGGCACATAGTGTCCGCTGGCTGCTGTCCGAGAGTTAGGGGGTGTGTGGCATGGGAGGAGGGGTCTGGGGGCTTTGAAACCCCAATCCCCATGTAGCAGCCACAGAGCACTCCAACAAGACTTCTGTTAAATTAAAAAAATTTTAAAGATTTAATTTTGGAGAGAGGGGAAGGGAGGGAGAAAGAGAGGGAGAGAAACATCAATGTGTGGTTGCCTCTTGTGCGCCCCCTACTGGGGGCCTGGCCTGTAACCCAGGCATGTGACCTGACTTGAACTGGTGACCCTTTGGTTTGCAGGCGGGCGCTCAATCCACTGAGCTACACCAGCCAGGGCCAAATTTAAAATTTTAAGTCAAACTCAGTTTGGCCACTGACGACCATTACGTATGTGCGGCGTAGTTTAGGTAAACAAATGTCCTCTTTCGACTATAAATTTTAGGAAATTTAAGTACCATCGACAACTTCCGGTAAACGTGTCCTGTCTGAATTGAGAAATGCCACACGCATAAAACACACACCAGATTTTGTAGAGAAAAAGGAAATTAAAATATCTCATTAGTAATTCCTGATACCAATGCTATGTTGAAATGCTAAATTTTGGTGATATTGGAATAAGTTAAAAGCGATTCAAATTAATTTCCTCTGTTTCATATAAAAATCACACACAGGTCTGCATTATATATTTTTTTAAATCCTCACCCAAACATATGTCTGTTGCTTTTAGAGAGAGTAGAAATGAAAGAGAGAGAGAGAGAGAGAGAGAGACAGAGAGAGAGAGAGAGAGAAACACTGATGCGTGAGAGAAACATCAATCCTAAACAGGCCCCAACCGGGGATTGAACCCTCGACCTTTTGGTGCCAACCCACTGAGCAACCCAGCCAGGGCTGCTCTGAATTTTTACTGGCTGCTACCAGTCTGGATGCACAGCACTTGGTGGAAACTGTGAACGGGGGCTCACGCCTTCAATCCAGTCACTGCAAGCACCCCAGCTGGGGGGAACGGGTGCAGCGTGTGTGTCTGTGTGTCTGGGCGTCTGGGTGTGTCCCTGCAGGGGTGGGCAGGAGGCCAGTGTGTGTGAGGGGCGACTCCCTGCAGCCCGCAGAGTGGGAACATTTCCACAGTTCCTGGAGCCACCCCATGGGGGCTGGGCTTCGTGGGTTACTAACTGCCCTTGGCCTCTTTACCCTCACATCGAGGCCACTTCCTGGGGACCCGTGACCCTAGAATTACTCACAACCCGCGCCTCCGTGCTCAGGAAGTATCAGGTCATGTGGACGTCACCAGGTTTCACTGTGACCTTTCATGGGGCAGGAGTGGAAATGTTTGACAAGCTGTAACTCTTTCTTTGGGAAATTCTCAGTCTCAGAACGGCGGCATTTGGGCAAGGCGGTAAGGGGGGGTGGGGGGGGAGCACTGCCCTGTCCCATCCGTCTGACAGGGGGCCCGGCAGCCCCTCCACTTCCCAGGAAGCTTGAGGGTGACAGAGACTGAGGCCCAGGCATGCGGTGCATCTGTGGTCCCTGCCGGGGACAGGGTGAGGGAGGAGGAGAGGCAGCTCTGTGTGTGTCTCCCCCCCCCCCCCCCCCCCCCCCCCCCCCGCTGGAAAGGAAGTCATTTCCTTGCCCCTCCCACTGCGGCTGCAGTGGAAAAGCACAGCCGGAGGCAGGTCTCTGAGGAACCTCATGAGTGAGCTGGGAGTGAGCCAGGCGGGGGACACGGGGCCTCCGAGCCGGGACCACAGGAGGGCTGAGTCCAACCCCAGAGTCCTGGAGGGACATGTCTGCTCTGGGTCCTGGGTCTGCTGGGTGGGGGCCCCACCCTGTGAAAGCCCGGCAGCCTTTCTGATGGCCCCTGAGGGTGGCAGCAAGGGGCACGAACAGAAAGGACAGTTCCACCCTGGCTCTTCCCCGAGCTGCCCTCCCAGCCCTTGGAGTGGGGAGTGCGCCTTGGGGACCGGCAGGGACCTGGACTGCGGCTGTGGCTACTCACCGGCCACAGAGCTAGCGTCTTGGCAACGAGGGAGCTGGCCTGTCAAGTCCCATTGTCCTTTTAAAGTTCCCTCTTCTATAAAAGACACATGGACAAAACCAAGGGGGAGGGTGGAGGTGGGGGAGGGAGGTGGGTTCAGCTGGGGTGGGGTGGAGGGATGGGGAGAAAAGGCATACAACTGTAATTGAATAACAATAAAAATTTAAATTAAAAAATAAATAAATAAATAAATAAAGTTCCCTCTTCTGTACTTCTGCACACGGAGAGCCCGGTAGCGTGGTCCCTCCCCAGGCCCTGAGCCCCGAGGGCAGCACCTGGCTTGGCCAGGAGGGGGCAGCCGTGCCCCAGCTGAGTTGGGGACAGAGATGCAGGGAGGGGAGGGTGTGTGGCTGTCGCTGCCCTGCCCATGACCTTGGGCACTGCCAGGCACCTTCCCAGGATTCCCCTGCAACCAGCATCTCTAGGGTGGGGAACAGGAGACTCGCTCTGCCCCCCATAGCCTGTGCAGGCTCAGGGTTGGGGAGCAGCAGGTGGATGGGTGGGCACAGGGAGGTGTGACCTCAGTGTCCACCTGCCCTTTGCGGTGCTTCGCTGTCTCTCGGGGGGCTCCCAGTTCTCTACTCTTTTTCCTTCTCTTGGCCCAAGCCAGGGGGCCCTGTGGAGACTCGCCCCCGTCTGCTGTGCGCCCCTCCCTGCAGCCCACAGCTTTGAGACCTTCCAGACCAGGAGGTGGCACAGCTCGGGTCTGAGACGGCAGAGCACACCCAGGGAGGCGAGGAAGCCGGCTGGCTGCCTGGGGCAGGGATGCCCTGAGCCCACCGAGGACATGGGGCAGGCCGGGCAGGGTCCGGCCCTCCCTGTGACCACCCCTCCTCCCTCCTTTCCCTGACCCTGAATGAGGAGGGGCTCTAGTGGGGAAGGACTGGGCCGTCCTGGGTCTTGGAGCCTGCTGAAAAAGGCTGCCCAGTGGGGGTCGTCCCCTGGCCACTCTGTCTCTGGTGGCCACAGGACAGTGGGCAACTTTGCTGGTGCCGACAGGCCTGCAGAAGTGGGCAGGAAGGCGAGGGGGCCATCGAGGCCCAGAGCAGAAGCCCATATGTCTGGCCCATTGCCTGCTGCAGGCTCTGCTGAGCTCAGGAGCCTCTCACCGTGCTAGTGATGAACCCAGCTTCCCTGCAGGGAGGTGAGCGGTCAGCACCCACCCCACACTCCGCGTGGACGGTGGTGCTGCGTTGTGAACCAGGAAGGGCTGGCATCTGAGCCAGATTCCTGCTTGGGGCTCTGCGGGCAGGCCACGCCGGGCACGGCCACCATTGCATCCACTGCTTGAAAAGATAGGGAGACACAAAACCCAACCAGCCACTGCCTTCCCCCAACTCCGTGTCCGCTGCCCTCCCGGGAGGTGGAGGCCCGCCCTTGACTGAGGCCTTTGGACTCAGCTACTGAAGGAGCTGACGGGAACCTTGTCCCGAGTCTTCCCATCGCGGCTCCTCTGGGGAACAGAGCTTTCCAGCATCTCTCTGAGCCTCAGAGATGGAAGTGGACTCTTGAGGAAGCTCCAGAGCATGGGGGGGCACGTGCAGGGATGGGGGGCTCACCTCAGCTGGGGGAGGTCTGCTGTCTTTTAGCCTCTGCCCCTGTGCTTTGGAAGAAGCCAGATAACAGGGAGAATTCCCAGGACACACAATCTTCCTTCACACCTGGAAGGCAGGTGCGGGGTGGCTGCACTTCCTTACCTCTCCATCACTTGCTTTGCATTTTAAAAAATCCCATCCAGCTGTGGCCGGTGTGGCTCAGTGGACTGAGCACCAGACTGTGAACCGGAGGGTTGCCAGTTTGATTCCCAGTCAGGGCACATGCCTGGGTTGTGGGCCAGGTCAAGTACCGTGACAACCCCCTGGCCCTGCCCATCCACCCCATCCCCACGCCCCAACCCCCACCCCAACGCCGCTGTTACTGACTTGCTGGCTCCAGAGCCAGCCGAGAGGAAGGTGCCCGTCTTCCGGCCGTGTTTGCCGGTCTGGTTCAAATGCACTCCTCTTTGCATCACGGTTCCAACTAACCGCACTGAAAGTGATTAAATAAATGAACAAAATCAGTGGGAACAGAAAGATGATTACTCAGCATGTGAGCCAGGAAACTGACCGGCTCATCTGCTAATTCCTTCTGATTTACAGCAAGAAAGTGTAAGGAGGTCCCTTGGTCACCGGCGAGCGTTCGTGGGGACGGCCAGCCTCCGTCCACGTGCCCTTGACGAACTGCGTCATTGCTCCTTTCTCATCACCGAGCGCACTCGTGGTGTCCACTGTCATTGTCACCCTCCTTTATTCCACTCAGCAGCTGATCTCGGGTCACTGATCCCCTGGAGCAGCTGCAGTGGCTGCACAGTTCCACCACGGTCCGTGTGACTCACGGCGATCGTTGCCGGCTTGGGTGCGTGGTGACTGTCCTTGCACGTGACTTCTCATGCAGAAACTTATTTCCTCAGGATGTATTTCTATGAATTTGATCGGGATTTTGGTGCCTAGTGCCAACACGCACCCCACTGCCCCATCTCTCCACTCTCCAAAAAATGGCCAGCCCCTGTATACTCCTCTGGGGGGCGTCTTTCCTCTCTGCTTTGGCCAGAATAGGTGTTACCATGTAAAACATCGGTTGCCAGTTTGACAGAAGACGCCCGGAATGTCATCCCTGATCTCAGGATGTCGCTTCGATTCCTATGAAGGCATCTGTCACGAGCCTACTAACCAGGACACGGCTGCAGAAATGCCTGTCCCGGTCTCCTGCCTATTTTTCTATGAATGTCCTGTCCTTTCAAAACGCATTGCTCCGTGAGACCGAGGCTGACCGTCAGTCCGCAGCATGGGTGGAAACACTCTCTCCTGCTTTGCCGCTTCCTTTCCATTTGGGGTTGTGGCGTCTTTAGCCACCCCAGTGGTTTGGAGGCTCATGTAGTCCAATATACCGACCTTTCCTCCAGTGGTGCCTGCAAAGCCCCGCCCCATCCCGGGGTGATATGTGATAGGTTTGCGTCCTCACTATTTCACCTGTCGTGGGCTTAGGTTGGTGGTGACATCGGCTTCTAAACGTCGCTTCAAATCGCTTCCTTCGATCATTAGTTGAAGGTTTTGCCTTAGTGAGCAGAGATTGCAGGTGGAATTAGTCTATGGTTTTTGATTTTTTTAAAAGATTTTATTATTTATTTTCAGGGAGAGGGGAAGGGAGGGAGAAAGAGAGGGAGAGAAACATCAATGTGAGGTTGCCTCTCATGTGCCCCTGAGTGGGGACCTGGCCTGCAACCCAGGCATGTGCCCTGAGTGGGAATTGAACCGGCGACCTTTGGCTCACAGGCCAGTGTTCAATCCACTGAGCTGCAGCGGCCAGTGCTGCTCTGTGGTTTTCAATGGGCAGAAGCCGATAGGCCTGGATATCTTCACCTAATCCCCAAACACACACCTGTTCGTCCCGGGCGGTGGACTTGGGAGCACTGTTCCCCTCCATCAGTCATCCTTTCATCGACTGGGCAGGGACCCCTGAGGTCGGGGTCTGACTCAGAGCCCCTGCTGACCCCAGCAGCACACACAAGGTCTCCAGTCGCTGAGAAGGAAAGTGACCACAAGCACAGACTCCGCGTCCCCTGAACTGGGTGCTGTGGGCGGTCTCGGCTTGGGCTGCCCAGGGGCACCTCTGCACCGGGCGGGGGGTGCCTGCGGGGACCACGTCACTCCTAACGAGGGCGATGCAGAGAAGAACCGACTTGTGGAATTTCATAAATCAAGATGATTTTCCTTCCGAGGGTTGGAAATTGATTAGCGTCTGAGCCGGCGTGCGTCGCCTGGGTCCAGGGCCCGCCTCCCTCCAGCTGTCTCTCTGCCAGAACGTCCCGCATGTCAGCAGTTTTCCGAGAAGGCAGCCCTTTCAGGTTCGGCGTCCTTGGCGATTACCGTAAAGCTCAGCTGCAGGGTCTGGTTGGGCAGGGGACAGAGGGAGGGCAACCTGGCCCGGGCATTTGCACTGGCTCCCTCTGCCCGAAAGTCTTGGCCGTCAGGAAACCCTGGTCCCTTTGTGATGTTTCTGGGAGCAAGCTGGGCGGCCCCTTTCCCTGGCCTTGCTGTTTTCCCACGTGAACAGCCAGGTGGGAGCGGGGTGCTGGCTGGTTCGTGCAGATGCTTGACCTACCTGGGGGTGAGGGCCTGTCCCCACGGGATGATCGGAGGCTGATGTCTTCAGTGTAAACTTGGAGCTGAACTGAGCGGAGCCAAGCTGGGGTCGGCCGGGTTCAGCACAGACTCCTGATGGACTCGACCAAGAGACGTCCGGAGCAGACTGTGGTCACTGCAGCACCCTCGGGTCCGCACCTCGGGCACGAGGATTTCTGAGGTTTGAAGCTGCTGCAAGTAGAATTTATCTACCCCTAGCCCCATCTCCCTGTCTGGGTTCCCAATGCTTAAAGCCAGTGGGCTGGCAGCCAGCTGCGCAGCGCCGTTTCCCGGGGAGGGGTAAGCTCTGGGGGTGTGGAGTCCCCCCCAAGTCCCGCCCGACCGTAGGGGAGAGACACTGTGGGGCTCGCCCTGCCCGGCCCTAAGGGACGTACACCCAGTGTCCTGCGTCGCTCCAGCTGCGGAGGCGGCCGGCCGTGTTGGGGCTCTGCCAGCCAGCTGAGTAAAACTGCTAATGAATAACACCAGTTAAAAATGGGCCTGCGCTTGGCTTCCAGAGTGCTTCACTGGCCCCCAGCCCAGCGCTTCCCAGCTCAGGGTCATCGCGGGGTCCATGGAGAGCAGGAAGAGCCGCTTCGCGCCCCTCTCCCTGGCCTGCGGTCCAGTTAGCTGGGCTGTGGCTGGTGGGCTCGTGCCGAGGCACAGGTCCTCGGGGGCAGGAGCCCCGGGCCTCCTCCACCCCCATCTGTCTCTGTCTCTGGGTCTCTGTCTCCCTCCCTCTCTGTCTGTCTGTCTCTCACTCTCTCTTTCTCTCTCTCTGTTTCTCTTTCTGTCCCTCCATCTCTCTCTCTCTGTTCCCCCACCCCTGTCGATCTTTCTTGGGTCCGGCAGTGTCTCTCACCCATTCTCACACAAACCGACTGGGTTAGTGACCGCAGTGGCACACAGGGGTCACCGCGAGCGCACCCCCTCATGGATGAAGGGGGCTGGCATGCAGTGCGGGGCAGTCTGCATTACCCGGGGACACCCAGCCCCATTGCTAATCAAGCCATAGAGCGGCCTCAGTGTTTAGGGTAAATCACAGGGAATGTCACTCATCACAGCCACCGTGGGCTGTGGGTGGCTCATTCGTATTCAGCGTGACTCGCACACCTGGGACAATGATGCAGCTGACCAGCCACCTGCAGGTGAAGCTGCCCTGAGCCGGTCATGGTCCCCGGAGGATGGGGACAGTCTGCAGGGGACCCTCCCCCCACTGTCTGACATGCTGACATGCAGCGAGGCCTGGGGTGGCACCAGGTGGGGATCTGATGGCAGCTGGTAGGCGTCTGGGGACTACGGGCAGTCCTGGCAGCCCCACCTCCCTACTCGACGCTCTGCCCTCTCTGCCTCTGCCCTGCCCACCCCCCACACTGGACTCTCACCGTCTCATGCATGGGGAGACACCTGCCCCAAGCTGGCCACGCTGGGTCTGCTTTAGATACAAACAGCCACTCACAGAGGGGCCGGGTCCACACGGACAGCCCAGGGGCAGGGGTTCCAGGCACGCCCGGCCTCGAGGTGCCCTTGGCAAAGCCACTCACTGACCGGAAATGAGGGGGTGCAGCCGGGTGGTCTGGGAGTGCCCTAGGGCAGGTACGTGCCAGACCACCTCAGGGACTGTGTCTCCAGCGAAAACAGCTGCAGGGAGGGGCTGCCTCCCTGCTCTCCCCACCCCTGAGGGAACCTGGGCTTCTGTCTGACCTCATTCTCCCCACACCGAGGGACGTGGGATCTGGAAGGACTTGGTGTGGCTGGGCTCCTGCACCCCTGGCACTCCTTGCCCCCTGCGTCTGGCTCCTGGGGTGACAGCCCCCCCACGCACCCTCCTCCCAGCCCGCGCACTGTCCCTTCGAGGCTGGACAGGACCAGGGTGGGGCCGAGAACCTCCCAGCCCAGCAGGCCAAAGGACAGAGACTGGAGTGCATCTTGGCTCAGCGCCTGTCCCAGAGCCGTCCCATCCAGGGGACGCTTCAGCCAAAGGCCATTAAGCTGTCACAGCCCATCTGTCTCACCCCCCTTCCTGCCGGGTTCTGATGGGCCAGGAGTGCGTAAGATGCCTGCGCTTCCGGCTCCTTCTCTCCACTGAGTCACCGCCGGCCAGCCAGACCACCCTGCTGCCAGCTCTGAGCTCATCGGCTCTGCCATCGGTCACCTGCCCAGGAGCTAGGCTGAGGGCTGACAAGGACTTTGCTGTCCCAGGCCTCCGCAGTGGCTCAAAGGGTGCTGAGAAGGGACAGGCATGGGCTGCAGCGCATCTGCCCCTCACTCGCATGTGGCCGGGGCGCTGCCTCTGCATGAGGGGGTGAATAAGGGGGCGACCTGGTCCCAAGGTTCCCAGCTCGGACTCAAAGTCCAGCCCTGCTCCTCCTGTCCTCATGGTGTGGGCAGGTGGATGGCCGTTGTCCCAGAACAAGAGCTGCTCAGGGGTCCTCCCACCACCCCTCGCTGAGGGCGCTGCCCAGGTACCCGGCATAGAGCCAGGTGCTCACACCCCCCTCAGCTCCCAAAGCTCTCTCCCCAACCTTTGCCGCCATAAGGCCCTTGAAAGGAACGAGGGAGGTGGCGTCTCACACCCAGCCCCAAGGTCCTGAATGGGCCAGGGCCCGTCCCTTCCCCTTTTCAATAAAATCTGGACAAAAGGCAGCCGGCAGAAGCAGCTGTGGAGGCCTGGGGGAGGTGGGCTGATGGCGCGGAGGTGAAACGTGGGGTGGCCTGTCTGGAGCGTCTGGGTTCCCCCTCGAGGACAGGCCCCAGTCCCAAACCAGCACAGATACCCAGGGGCTCCGACTCTAGAGGAGCCAGAAAGGGACCCCTGCAGGCAGGAGGGGCCTGGACAGGAGACCGTGGATGGGAGGGTCTCCTGGTTCCAGGTGTGATTCTGCACATGCCTCAGAGCCACCCAGAGGGGCGCAGCAAGACAGACCCCAGCCAGCTGTGGCAACAAGGAGGTGGTGAGGTGGGCCTGCCTGCACCAGCCCCTCCAGGGGGTGGACTCAGGACGGAGGCCGCACACGGCGCGGCGTTGTAACACTCAGGACGCAGAACCCGGGATGCGAGCCGCGTGCTCCCGGGCAGACAGCGGTGGGTGTGCCTGCCCTGCCTGGGCCATAACGCTCACGCCTGCAGCGGGTGTGACGCCACACGAACAGCAAGAATTCCCAGGGGAGAAGCAGGAACCGCAGGACACAAACAGATGAGGATGGTAGGGCTGGAAACACGACCTCTGAAATGGAAAAGTCCATGGAGGGACTCGGCACCCACGTGGGGGCAGACGGGGAAGCAAGGGGACTGAAGAAAATGTCCAACCTGAAGAATAGAGATTAAAAAAAAACACAGTCAAGGCTCAGGGACCAGTGGGCACAACATCCAAAGGCCAGGGGGACGAACCTGGAGTCCTAGAGAGAGGACAGTCACTGGAAGGCACGATGGCTGAAACATCCTGAATTTGGTGGAGACGCCAATTTAAAAATTCCAAGGACCCTGGCCAGGAGGCTCGGTTGGAGCATTCTGCTGTGCACCCAAATGGGGCGGGTTCGACTCCCAGTCGGGGTGCAGACAGGAGGCCACCCATCGATGTTTCTCTCTCGCTCTCTCCTTCCTCCCACTTCCTGTCTCTCAAAAGGCCAATGGTCATACCTTCAGGTAAGGATTAATTTTTTAAAAGTAAGTTAAAAATAAAATAAAATGTCCAGGGGTTCAGAGAGCCCCAAGGAGGGTAAATGCACACAAACACACGAAACTTGGTGAAAAGTGCTGAAAACCAAAGAAAACGTCCCAAAGGCAGGCGGGATGGCCCCTGGCCATGCACAGAAGGGATGGCAGAACGACCGGCCGGCTGTGGAGGCCGAGGTTTGCTTCTGTGCTGACCGTGTCCCCCAGGAATGTGGGTGGAGCAAGGTGTTCCCGGAGGAATGAAGCCAGACCACGTCAGGACTGACCTTCCGGGCCAGAAATGCTGATGGCAGAGAGGCACTGGCCCGGGAGGAAGAGGGTCCTCAGAAGGACAACTAAGTAAACACACGAGATGGTTTTCGTTCCCTTGAAAACATACATCGCGATTTACAGCAAAGTAAACGATGCTACTGCCTGGCAGACTTTTCCACATTTGTAGCTGTTGTGAAGGGCCAGCGACGGTAAAAACGTCACTGGGGTGGGGGGGTGTTGGCAGTGGGGGGGAGGTGGCTTGGACCTCATGGAGGCCAGCTTTCTCAACGGCCAGCCCCATCAGAGGCTGGGCTGGCTCCCGGGCGTGCGGAGAGCTGGCTCAGGCACAGCTTGCTCTGGGCGACACCGCACTGTGCCTGTCCCCTGGGCTTTGGCCCTTTGCCAACCCCCTGCATCACCTGGCATCCACACACACCTCTGTGTCCAAGGCCCAGGGACTGGCCGGTTCCAAGCGCTCGCTGTCAGGGTGCTTGATGGGACAGGTCGTGGTCCCAGAGGAGCAGGGCCTGAAAGGGCAGCCGGACAGGCCGACGTGGGGCCGGAACCTCCTGGCCCAGGAGCCCACCCTGGACGCGTTCACCTCCATCAGGGTCCCAGCCTGTCCCGAAATTCATTGGTAATTGCCAGGGCTTAAGGGGAGGCAGGGGTGCTTGCGGCAGCGTGGGCGATAGCATCTGCAGAGAACGCAGAGGCACTAACAAACCTGCACTGAAACCGGCCTGCTTTTCTAAGAAGTGAGGAGAAACACCCCCGCAGCACAGCAAAGCCCCCTGCCCAGCTCGTCCCCCGGGGCGGGGCCAGTGAGGAGCATCAAAGTGCAGTGAGGGCAGAGTGGGACTTGAACCTGGCCGTGGGGAGGTGTGACTTCCTCCTGTCTCCAATAGGGAGGGGCTGTGCTTCCAGACACCCGGGAGGTGCCCAGAGTAGGGCTCTCTGCCATGCCCCACCCATACCACAGACCGGACAGCAGTCCTGGCAGGAAGGCTGCTGTCGTGGGGTCTCTGCCAGACCGTGAAAGCTCCAAGCAGCTGCGGGGGTCCAACTGTGCCCCTGCCAGGCAGGGCAGGGCCTCCCCGGGAAAGGGGCAGAGCTGGGGTAGGTGCTGTTTCCACCAGCCAGGTGCCTGAGGGACCAGCCAGGCTTGTCCAGGTCCCACCCCCAGGGCCTGGCCCCCGCTCCCTCTGCACAGGCCGCAGCAGGAGGAGTGGCTTCCCTGGTCCTGGGAGATCCTGGGTGGCTGGCTCAGGGGTGCCACAGGTTTCTGAGGGGCTCAGATGGCCCCCGGTGAAGCCAGGGGCCACTCACAGGGGTGGGGGCCGTAGAAGAATGGAGCAATGCCACCCGCCCACCACGAGTCTGGTGGGGCAGCTCTGTGGTCCTTGCCTGGAGGTGCACTGGGCCCCAGAAGGCCCCAGAGCCCTGGTGTGCTGCAGCCACTGCCCGGTCTGCATTGCAGCCCACGGCCGTGCCGCCACCAGGCAGTTTGCTCCGAACACTCTCCCAGAGCAGCCCTGCTGGGGGCCAGGGCCAGCCTGGGGCTGTGCAGAGGGTGCCCCCTAGGCCTCAGTCTCCCCAACTCTGAAACTCTCACAATGGTCTCCAGGGACGTGGGAATGAGGCCGCCCAGGGAGCCGATGCAGCCCCCTCAGCAGCGCCCTGCCTGCCCTTCACAGGACCGGCCGGCAGTCCGGCCTGACTTCTTCCTGTCTGGGTTGGCCTGCTGAATTATTCACTCTGCACAGGCAGGCCCCGTCAGGGTGCGGCGGGGCAGGCGTTCTCCTGGACCGAGTCCCATCCCGGGTCTCTTAGTCATCCTTGGCTCCATCTCGGAGCCTCTGTTCCTGCCGCTAATGGAGCCTCAGCGCGGGCCGCCTCGCCCACGGTGCAGCCAGCCTCCCCTCCCTTTTCCGCAGCCCGCGCTGGTCCGCGTCCTCCCCCTGTGCGCTGGCTCTGGGGGTTGGGGCCACATCCACTATGCCAGGCACAAGCTTGACAAACCCAGGTTCCCACTGGTCACTGCACGGACCCTCAAACGTCACCGTCCACCACACAAGGACTCGGGAGGAAGACGGCCTCCGAGGCTCCCGAGGCTGGGACTGTGCACGGTTTTGCCTTGTGGCCTCCAAAAGGGTTTCCTGGGGGCATGAAAAGGGCAATTGCAAGATCATTTGGGGGTGTGTGTGCATGCACAAGCACATGTGTGCACATGTGTGTATGAACCTGCGTGTGTGTTCACATGAGTGCCTATGTGTGCATGTGCAGGGGCTGCAGCAGGCAGAGCTGACGGCCTAGCTGGGGACAGGTCTGCGCTGGACCAGCCACCAGGCCCTGGATGGCGAGTGGCAAGTGCTCCCTCCGGTGGCTCCCAGCTGGGCATGGTCAGGACCCCAGCAGCTCCGACGCCAGAGGTCTTGGGTGGGCCTCCAGGGAGCGGGCTCTGTGCAGTCCACCCTGAGGGATGAGGCCCGGGGGACACTGCTCCGTGGCCCCCGTTTCCAGTGTGGATGACAGATGCTGGTCACCCAAGCAGCTGCTTGCTGGCCACACCCTTTCTGGCCCTTGGGGCGGAGAGGGCCGACAGGTGCTGACGGGTGCCAATAGTGTGGACACACGTCACATGAATCCTGCCACTCGCTCTCTATGTGACCCGGCCCTGTCACTGTCCCTCCCTCTGCCTCCATCTTCTCATCTGTGAGGTGAGGGTGCTGGGGACCCACCCAGAGGCCATCCTGGGATGATGTGAGGGACGTGGGGGGCCAAGAACAGACCAGACAATGACCAGCAGACACCCCTGATGGACCAGGGGAGACCCCTCCAGCTGAGGCCCCCACAGGCTTTCCCTGAGCCCCACAGACCCAGGGCCCACCCAAGGCTCCCAACACCACCAGGCCGCCTGTGCTGGAGCTGCAGCCGGAGCTCAGACCCAGCTCTGCCTCTGACGACAGGCTGTGCGGCCCAGGGAGCTGCCCCATCTCCCTGAGACCCTGCTTTCATCTGTGGTGTGGGGAAGTCAACCCCACCCAGCGGGGCCACGATGAGGATGAAGGGAGGGGATGGTTGGCACACACTGGGTTTGGAGTCACAGCCAGGACCCCAAGCTGTAAAGGCCCGTGTGCAAACAGCCAAGCACAGGGGGCCAAGCTGAGTGACCAGCCACAGGGGCGACACAAAGAAAGGGCCTTGGGAGACCACAGAGGCACTGTGCAGCACGGAAGGCTTCAGAGAGGAGGTGACCTTGAGCTCAACCTTGAGGAGCAAGACGACTTTGATAAAAGGAGAAGGGGATGTGGGGCAGGAAAGGCATTCAGAGCAGCAGGGAGACCCGGACGCCTAAAAGCAGCACAGCCTTGGCCCCGCCTCCCACCCCCAACACTCAGGTACAGGTGGGGACAGAGCCGTCTCCCACCCTGCACAGCAGAAACAGTTTCCAGTTTCTGGCAAGAGGGACTCAGGCCCCTGGGACCACGAGGCACACCAAGAGAGGGTGCAGGTGTGTGAGCTTGGATTGGGGGCTGGGGAGCAGCCTGCGGGCCACATGGTGGGCTCACAGACGTGGGTGCCCCACCCCATCGGCAGCCCCCCACCTTCAGCTTGGGAGCCTGCTGCCTGCAAACCCCATGCTGCTAATGGCAGCTGAGAGTCCCCATAAAAGGCCTCCAAGGATGGATTTGGTTTGGTCAATCTTAGTGGGAAACCTGGCAAATTTGTAGGGAATTGGTTATTCATGCCCAAAGTACCAGTAAATCTTGCCTGCACATAAGTTGCTGCCTGAGAAGCTGTCACCCTCGGTGGCCGCAGCTCTTTCTGCCTGGCAGGCCCAAGGCATGGAACTGCCTTCAAGGAGATTTACACGCGGGACAGGGCCCGCAGCCCCTGCCCGCCAGGCCCTCGGCCGCTGTCCTCGGTGCTGAATCCGCGCTTCTCTGTGGGAGGGGATGGTGACATCCCCAAGGCCCCAGAGACCACCTCAGAACGGTTGGACAGCTCTGGCCGCTGTGGATAGTGGTGTGTGGGACAGGCTGAGAGTGCAGGAGTGCAGGTCTCCAGGACAGACCCCGACAAGGGGGACGGGGTTGGTGGAAAGACACCCAGAGTCTCCCAGCAGCTCTGACTGTGTTTGAGGAGTGTGTCTTCGGGTCCTCGCAGGAACTGAGCCCAGCTGTGCAGAGCGTCACCTCGCTGCCTGCCCTCCCCTCGGGGTCTCACCTCCCCACTCCTCCTCGCACTTGCTGACATCACCTCTGGAGAACCATGAGCCCCAACCCCCGTCCCAGGGTCTGCTTCTGGGTCCCCAAACTGTGTTCCCACTCACGGCAGCCTCGGCACCCAGACCAGGCCCTGGGTCGCACCACACTGAGCTTCAGGAGAGAGCCCCTTTCTGTGAGCACTGGCATTGCCTGGGGGGTGGGGCCCTGCTGTCCTGGGGTCAGAGTCTAAGGGGGCCCCTCCAGCCAGGCAGTGGCTCCAGTTGGGGGCGGGCGGCTGCATCTTGGGTGCTGTTTGACCATCTCCCCCTTCAGCTCTACGAGGCCGTGAAGGGACCTGCTCATGGCAAACTTGGCAAAGTCCTAAATGCTTTCTTTTTAAACACCCCAGATGCACGTTAAGGGAGAGGGCCACCATGCCCTTGTGGCCTCCCCCCAAAGTCCACACTGGCCCAGGAGGCCAGGGCTCCTGCCACTCCAGCCTGAGGGCTTCGGCGAAGTTAGGGCGGCTGGGGGCTGGCGGCTTCACAGCCCGACTCTGGGCCCGAAGTCTGTGCTCCCTCCATGCCTGCATTCTCTCTTCCAAAATGTGTCGGCTCTGATTTTTAAACAAAAGCAGCCCTTGCAAATGGCTTAACATTCAGGCCATTGAGAAAAGTATGGAATAAAACCAAACCAGTTGCCCCTCCCAGCCCCGGCCCCATGCCCCTCCCCCAACACCTCGCTCAGAGGTTTCTCCAAAGCCTTCAGAGCAGCCTTGCTCACACCTGCGCACACGTGGGCACTTTATTCGAATCATCCCGACACGGCCTCTCAGCATCCATCTCCCAGGCATTTCCACCCCAGCGAACCGGACCCGCCAGCCTGTGCAGTGGCTGCACTGAGACCCCCTCACGGGCCCCACTGTCCTCCCGCCAGGAGTCCCCACCCCCAGGCCCAGTTCAGACTCAAGTGCATGGGGTGGGGGGTGATCAGGCCTGAGTGAGGCCACGGGGTGGGTGGGGTGGGGTGGGGCTTCCCTGCCGGCCCTCCCAGCTGAGCGCCCAACCTTCCTCTGACCCCTAGGGAACCCATGGGTGCGTGTGGCAAGCCCACTTTGAACACCAGGACACCGACATTCAGGGACAAGCTGTCCCTTGCTCAAGGTCACCGCAGACCCAGGTGCCAGGCTGCAGGGTCACCGCCCTCCACCCCTCACACCACCCCTGTGCCTGTCAGGACGCTAACAGCCCCCCCCCCCCCGCTCTGTCCTGTAGCACACCCACCTCCCCACATGGCCATCAGCCCCCCTGGGTGCCTGCACCACTCGCGGCTGGCGGCTGCTCAGGGCAAGCCTACACTGCTGGGGGGTCTTCCCGAGCCCACTCCGTGTGCCTCAGCAGGGGCAGCCCCCCCGCAATCCTGCCTCCTGGGAGAAGTCATCTCCTCTAACTGAGCCCCACTCTGTCCTTGGTGACCTGCCCCGAGGGGATGCTTTGCTGGGGGGAGAGACCCGGTCTGGAGTAAGTTGTCAAAGGCGAATAAAAGCAAGTTCCACGGCTTTTGTTCGTGTGCCCAGTTCTGGTCCAAGTCACCTGTCCCAGGAGAACCAGCTCTGAAGGTCAAGGACATGAGCACAGGGCAGGTGTGGGGCTGCTGGGAGTCCCTGTGTGCACATGCCCCGGCAGGGACAGGCTTCACAAGCTCAGGGCCCTTCCCCATAACCATCCCCGAACCTTCACTACACAGGGGAGGGGGAGGGAGGCAGAGACAGACAGCAGAGAAGATGGAGAGAAACCAACGGGGAGGGGAGTTGGGACCCCAGGAGCATGCTGGGCAGGGCATCAGGAAGGCCTGTTGTCCCGGCCTCTTCAACTGCAGCCCTTAGTGGCCAAGCTGTCTGGTTCTAGAATCTTCTGAGGTGTTGGAAACCCAGCTCGGCCATTCCCTGGGCAGTAGTGACCTTGGGAGAGGCACTTAGTTTGCCCGCCCTGTGAAACGGGGCTGAACCATGAGGCCATGCAGGTGGGTGTGAGGAGGCTCTGGCACCAGCCGGGGCCCGCACCCCGGGGAACCGTGAGCTTTCGGGCCGTCTGTCCCCCTGTGCTCCAAACCTCAGCCCATCCAACCTTTACTTTAAAAACAGGCTCCAGTCCCCCTCCCCTTTCCCAGCCAGGAGGCAGAGTGATGCGGCGGAACTTGGCAGTTTCTAGAATTTACTCCAGCGCTTTCCAAGGAAAGAAATCAGGCAGAGGCCTCAGGGGGCTCACAGGCCAGTGTTAACTCCTGCTCGCGCCCGCCGCCTCCCGCCCGCCAGGTCTCAGCACCCACCGCCCCCGACAGCGCAGGGACTGCTGCGTCCCATCTGCAGATGACTAAACAGAGCCTCAGACGAGGGGCGAGACCTGTGCAGGGCCTCGTGGCTGGATGGGGGCCCCACGGGCTGGGAGGATCCCCACCCCCCAGGCCTGCAGTGGCAGCTCGGGGCTCACAGCGGAATCTGGATGCGGGCACAAATGATCTTTGCTGCTCCTGGTTCTCTGCTCAGGGAGATGCCCGGCCACACCTGGGACTCCCGCGCGGATGCACATGCAGGTCGACCTGTGCCACAATGCCATCCTCGCCTTCCCTGCACCCCCCCATGGGAGGGATTCGATTCAGTGACGTGCTCACTCTCCCCTCTGCAGGCCGCCAGCCCCTAAAGCTGCACTTTCCTCGTCCCAAGTCCCAGGGCAGGACATCACGGGAAAGCGCGAGCCAGCAGACTGGCCACAACGGCAGTTATGAGCGTGTCGCTATTAATTATTAATATATCAATACAATTAATACAGCGCCTCATGAATAACCCATGTGCTGGAGCTGTGGTCTGTGGAGGGCATATGGGGAGGCCGCCAGGCCTGTGGGCAGACTGGGGGGTGGTCCCCAAATACATGGACTCTCCATTGTAACAGCCTCCGACCAAGTTCGCCGGGAACCATGAGCAAAGCGTTTCGATGGACTTGCCGAGACCCCCATCAGTGGGCCTCCTCTGTGCGCTCAGGGGCTCTGTTCCTGGGCCCAGTGGGGGTCCAGGCAAGGCCACCTCCCTGGTGTACCCGGCACATCCCCCCTGCCTCCCACCAGTCTGGGGACAGGCAGGGCAGGTGGCTGCAGGGAGCTGTCCACAAGCGGGTTCTGAAAGTCACTCTGCCTCCGAGTTTTTACTCCTCTCCATCCAGCGCTGTGTCCCCATCCAGACGCGGCCCCGCTGGCCTTCCCTGGTGGAGTTTGCAGACACAGAAGGCACGACGTGTACCCAGGGTCCTTTGGCAAACCACTGGCCAGGCCCGAAACAGAGGGTCCCCAGCCCCATCCTGTCTGTGAGCAGCCCTTTCCCAAGCCAGGAGCCCCCAGCACAGGGGTGGGGGCACTTCCCACGTTGGGGCAACGACGCCCAGGATAGACAAATGCAGCTGCTGCTTTTGTGAGATTATGATGACACACAGGATTGGTCAGAAACTGGGCCAAATGAACAGCAGATGTGACCTTCGCCGAGAGTGGCCCGAAGGTCGGTACTGGGACTGGGGAAGGGGCGCACATGGGACAGCTGGAGTTATTGAGTGTGGGACCTGGGGGTGCAGCTAGGGGAGCCCCCAGGCAGGCAAGAGACCACAGTCACTTTTCTGAAAGGACGGACGGTGCTCCCAGGTCACCAGGGGAATTGGGTTTGCAACCCAAGGGCTCCCCAGACCCCTCTTCCCCTAGATTCCCCACCGAGGACTGGTGGACCAGGCCACACAGGACAGAGCAGGGCCGGGGTGGAGGTGGCCCGCTCAGGCTCTCTGGCCTCATCTCCCCCAGGGTCCTGGTCTCCCAGTGGGACAGCGGTGTGTGGGCAGGTCCGGCCTGCAGCTGCTGGGGTGGGCGGGGCGTGGGTCAAGGTCCCCCACACCCTGAGCTCTCTCTGGCTCTCAGGCAGGTGGCAGTCTGTCCGACCCGGGCCAGAGAGGGATTCTGACACCCGTGGCCCATGGTGGCAACGACAAGTAAGGACATGAGACACCCACTCCTTGGGGCAACCTCCTCACTTTTGATTGCAGGGATCACAGTCACCTGAGGGGTTGCGGGGTCCACCACGTAGGCAGCCCTGCGAACAGCTGGCCTCCCTGACAAAACTGAGCGGGACGCGGCGCCCCTCCCCCAGGTTTGTGACAAAGGCCCAGTGTTCTCAGTGCCCATTTTTCAAAGTGGACACCAGCTCGGCCCACCCCCAGCCCTATCCTGCCCCCTATGGCTGATGTCAGTGTGCCTTGGTATCTTTGGCGTGTCTCACAAACGGGCTTGGGGGACAGGCCTAGACTCCTCACTGGGCCCCCCTTTTTCTCTCTGCTTGCCGGAGCCCCCCCCACACCCTGCTGGGAAGGATTCTCCCAGCTCTGGTGCTGACATGTCCTCCAGTGGAGCCAAAGTCCCTCTGCCTCACACCCCTTCTCCTGCCCCCCACACCGTGTTGGGGGTGGTCTCTGTCCAGCCCCCTACCTCATTCCCACCCTCAGGAGGAGGGGTCCCTGGAAGGTGGGGCCTCGGTTGGAACAATTTCCCGGGGACCGGGGCTACTGTAAAGCCTGCTCCCAAGAAAGTGGGCTGTTTGTGGGGGAACCACGTCCACAGGCAGCCCCGAGAGGCCTTGTCCTCCCCGGGGTGGGCAGCCCCCTTCTGGCCTTGGAGAGCCCCCGGAGGGGCTGTCTGGCTTGGCGGGCGCTGGGGCTGGGCCACGGTGGGTGAGGGGCACCCCGGGGCCTCCGCTGTCATTCACCACACCTCCACTGCTCAGCTGATTACATGGGACTGGGGCTGGTGGGCTCACGCATGCACTCAGCCTGGCCAGGGGGGCGGGGGAGATGCGGGGGCTGAGAACAGTTGCATGTTTGTAAATGATGGGGACAATCACAGGGAGGGCAGCCCCGGCTGGTGCGGTGCAGTGAACTGAGTGTGGGCCTGAGAACTAAAGGGTCGCTGGTTCGATTCCCAGTCAGGGCACATGCCTGGGTTGCAAGCCAGGTCCCCAGTAGGGGGCGCATGAGGCAACCACACATTGATGTTTCTCTCCCTCTCTTTCTCTTTCCTTTCCCCTCTCTCTAAAAATAAATAAGTAAAAATCTTAAAAAAACAAAAGCAAAGGGGGGTAATATTTTGTGATGCATGAAGATTTTATGGAATTTGAGTTCAAGTCCCATGGAGGAAGGCTTCCCGGACCCCCCTGTCTGTTTGTTCCCGTGGCTGCTGAGTGGGACTGTCTGGCTCCCTGCCAGCCCTTGGGGCCCTGCTGCCTGCTGGGCACAGCTGGGCTCCGTGTTTCCACTAATGGAATTCACAGCCCCAGCATGGTCACCAAGGTGGCTCGGGGTCAGTGCAGTGGTCCTTGCTGGGGACCCGATGAAAGGCCTGAGGGTGGGGGTGTGGGGCAGAGATGGGACCGTGGCAGCAATTCAGGAGCCGATGGCCCCAGCCTGGGCGGAGGTGGGAACAGCCTTCGGTTGAGTGGTCCTTCTGTTTACGGGGAGGCCAGGAGTGAGGAGGCCCTGGGCCTTGGGTGCTGGGCAGAGACTGGGCTGGACCCTGCGGTGATCCTTGTCCTGGGCTCCCCCCACCTGCCTTAAACACCGTGGGCTGCTGAGGCTCTGCCTGCTGGGGATGGTCCCCCTGCAGCCACCACCTGGCCATTGCTGCCGGCAGGTGCCAACACGGGTCCCCAGCTTCCCAGGGCCCTTGGGGCGGGGCCACGAGAGGCAAGGCCCTGCTTCTCCTGTCCACCCCGGGAGCCCCACCTGCTGGCCATCCTGGGACTGGAGTGACCAAAGTGACATAGGGATATGCAGGCCACAGGTCTGAGCCTTCCCGGTCACCTCATGGGGTCACCAGCTAGGGGGTGTCTAGGGGGCAGGCTGGCAGGGGGCGGGCTCCAGGACACACATTTTCAAGTAGCACTGTGGTGTGAAAACGAATGTTTATTTTCTCAGTAACCAGACAAGGACTAGCCACCACTCTGCCACCTCCCCGGATGCGGGGGGCGGGGGACAGGGGAGGGCTTCTCCGAGGACCCCTCACCCAGAGGAGGGTGGGTGTCTCAGTCCTGCAGTCCCTGGCCTCGATGGGGTCGGGGTTCGCTTACTTGCAGCTGACCGGCCCCGCTGGGCCTCCGCATGGCCGCCGTGACTCTTGCCGGGCATCGGCGCGATCAATGCGCAGCTACAGCTGGTTGAAGGGGACCAAATCCATTGAACAGTTGATTTGGTTCCATTTTACCAGCTTTAGCAAAGCATTTGGCTCCCGGATCCTCGGGGACCAGTGGCGTCCATGGCGACGGTGGCTCCGGAGTGACGAGGGATGAGCCAGCCCGTCCCTCCTCGGCGCCCACCCAGCTGAGGGGCCCCTCGAGTCCTGCGGGGCCTGAGCATGAGAGGGGCAGCCAGGATGGGGGTGTGGCAGGTCACAGACCAGGAACACACAGCCAGACCCAGGCACACAGACACACACGCTCCCAGCGCCCCCCTGGATTCACCCGTGGGGACCCCTGGATGTCTGGAGAGGCCAAGTGCAGAGGCCCCCTTCCCGTCAATGACGCTTCCCCACCCTGCCTGTCACCTGCCTTTCGTCAGGTGCCCAGGGCCCCTGCCAGTCTCAGACCAGGGGCACAGCCAGCCAGGCAGGCCCTGACCTCATGGGGTGTGTGTCCTGGGGAGATGGGGCCCCCAGCAGCTGTGGGTCCTTGAACCCCTCCGCCTGACCAGGTCCTCAGCTGGAGCTGGGGCAACACAGTCCCTCTGTCCCACCCGGTCCCCTCACTGAATCACGGCACGAGTTCTGCTGTAGAAAATTAGTTTTCCTGCCAGCACCCAGTTCATCAGAAGCGATGAATGATGAGGGGACAGCAGCTTTGGCAGGGCTGGGGACATCCCTTGTGTGTGGACGTCCCTCTGGGCACAGACAGGCCTGACCAGCGGGGTGGCCACAGTACCCTCAGCTGTCCTCCTCAGCATCCCTCTTCCTCTGTCTCTCCCGCTGCTGCAGGGATAGATGATCTGGCAGTGGGGACAAGGGTGCAGCATGGCGTCCGCCCTCCAGTCCCCCGTTCCCCACCTGCACCCCCTCCTCGGGGGGCTGAGTGGGACTGTGCCGCAGGGACCCCTCTGCCATTGCCTTGGCCTTGCGCCTCCAGATCAGCTCCCTGAAGTTCACCTGGAGCCCAGGGTGGGCTCAGGCCCTCCCAGCCTCGCCTCCCAAGACCAGACAGGTGGCCCCTGGATGACAGAGGGGGTGGCCGGACCCAGCTCTGCAAACACCTCTCTTGCTTTACCTCCAGAAGCACAGAGGTAGGGGCAGACCCTGGGCCCCATGAGCTGGCCCCACCGACACTCCAGGAAAGAGAGCAAGGAGCCCTGGGCAGCTTCCACCATCACCGATGTCACCAACAGCAAAGATGTGACAAGAAATGAACCGCCTCGTGCTGACTGTGCTGCCGAGGTTGGGAGGGGGACAGAGGACTGGGCAGCTGCACCCAGGGACCCCACCCCAATCCAGCCTCCGCAAGAAGCCCCACAGCCAACACCACGCAGCTCACACAGGGGCACCCCTGGGTCCCCTGCTGTTTGATTTCGAGTGTCACCCCGGTCAGGAGGAACTGACCCCAGATTACAGGCCTCTGCTTCCACAGCAAGGCCTCCTGCTAGGCCTGTCCCAACAGAAGTCCCATCCACCTGCGACCTGGCTGGGCCCTGCTCAAAGCCATTTGGATGCCAAACCAAAAGGAAGCAGATCGCCAGGCCCAGGCTGGGGTTCAGGGCCAGAGGGTCTCCCGCGAAGACCTAGAGGTCGGCATCGCCAAGGCGCACAGTGAACCCAGGTCTCTTCACCACGGACCCCACCCTCGTGGCATGTGGCCACGCAGTCTCGGGCAACAGCGGACGCACCATGGCTGAGCTCACACAGAGCCCTCACATGCCAGGCAGGGGTCTGCAGACGTGGGGCTGTCCAGTGGTGGCTCCCAACCTCCTCACAAGCATTGTTTTCTTTCCTCTCTGAAAAAGGCCAAGAGGCTGGCGTCGCATGGGCTGCAGCTCAAAGGCTAGGCGCCTCTTGCTCCCAGGTCTCAGAAACCCCTGCTCCAATCCCAGGCCCTGCACTCCCCTCCCCCAGTGACCTCCAGGCAGCCCGAAGCCCCCTTACTGCTCCCGGGCCACTGACCCCAGAGCACCCCACAGAAAGCAAGCAGTGCCCCCCGCCAAGACGTCTCCGAGGCCTGCAAGCCTGCTGCGACACTTGCATTTACAGGGGCAACGCCTCCCACCAGAAGATACACTTGCCCAGGGCCAGCCCGGGCCTGGCCGTGCGTCCTCACACCCCAGTCCCCGCCTCTGTTTCCACACGGGTACAAAAGAGGGAGGCCGCGGCTCATACAGTTGGTGCATTTTATGGACCAAACAATTAACTTGGTTTTAAAACATCTGCTGATGGAATCATCCCACACGCGAAGTACACTCAGCATTTTTAAGCAACAACTGACACCAGACATGGGACTTGCTGCTGAAAACCCCAGCAGCCCTGTTAAAATCAATAGAAAATTAGAGGCTCTGAAAACTCAGCGTGTGTCCAATTAGTTACAACTGGGGACAATGGCAGTGCAGATGGATCCAGTGCTTGAGGGGATCCCCCAGAGGACGTGCCGCCTGCGGAGGCTGGGTCCCACTACCTCCGCCTCCAGGAAGCTCTCCTGCATTTGATTAGGGCCCTAGTGCCAGACTTTGGATACAGTGAGCGGGATCTAAACACACCCTGGCCAACGGACCAGAGCCACATCCTGTGGTCCTTCCCCCTCACTGCCCCCATGTCTGACCTTTGGTGGAGCAGAGGATGACCTTGGGCTCCACAGCACCCAGCTAGCTGGGGGTCCTGGGGACTACCTTGGCCTCTCTGAGCCTCAGTTCCCCACGTGGGAGTGCCAGTCCCAAGTGGCATCCCAGGATTACCACTTCATGCCCCTGTCAGTGGGGGACCCCGGCCACATCCCCTCCTCAGGGAATGGTGACCACTTCAGGCAAAAACCACTCAGGACCCTCCTCCCCAGGGGAAAGTGTCACTGACCCCAGCATCCTGAGTGACAACAAGACTCCAACTTCTGTTCAAGGACAATCAGCAGCCAGGCACACCTGCCAGAAAGACACTGCCTGTGGAGGCCACATGGCAAAGACGAGGCTGCCCCTGTACCAGCCATCACAGGCACAGGCCCCAAGACAAAGGCCAGGGCATGCCAGGAGGGTAGCCCTCCCACCCTCTAGCCCTGTCTGAACACCCACCTGGCTGGGTGGCAGCCTCCACCTCTGTGGGCCCCTGGAACATGCTACCACCTCGTATCTGGGGCCTTTTTTGTTTTTGTTTTTGTTTTACCACAGAGCTTTTAAAACTTAAACATCCATAACCCACTGTTTCTCCAGCAGCACTCGGATTCACCACTAAATTAATTTTTAATTTCAAAATTTGGTTAATTATTAAAATAAATAGCAAAGACTTACGGTTAGCCCCGGGAGCGTGAGCAGCCCCAGCCAGGCGGACGGGAGGAGCCTTCCCGGGGGCCGCTCGGGGGCTGCAGGGGTTGGACAGGGGTGTCTCAAGGGAGGCCCCCAATTAAAAGGCAAAAGGAGTGCCCCCTCTAAACCACGCTGTTCCTTATTGTCACCAACACTGACCCAGCCAGACACCCAGAAGGACCCACTCAGCCCAGTTTTGTGACTTTTCTATTAAAAAAAAAGTATTATTTCTCAACCCTGATAAAAGTTTAATACAGAGTTGTGCGGGTTTTTAATAAACTTGTCAACAGCAGAGCAGGGCAAATGGATGGGGCTCCTCCTGGAGATAAATTCCACCTCAAACAGACCCAAAGAGCAGGGGACAGGGCGGGGGGATGCAGAGATCACAGAACCTTGGTGCTTTCTCTGCAGACACGGCAGCATAGATTTTTGTGTCTTATCACCTCGAAGACAGGGCCAGCAGGAGCGGCATACTTTGAGGAAAGAGATGTACTTGGCTGAGACCCGGCTCAGAGGGCCCTGAGGCCAGGAGAGCTCAGGAGCAAATTCATGGCTGATGTGACCGAGATCAGGAAAGACAAGACACCTGGCATCCCATTCACCTTCAGAGAAAACCCCGCAGCTGCCTGGGCTCCGAGCGCAGGGGCGGCCATGGCTGCAGGGCACCCAGCGTGGCCACCACAGGCCTGGGCCGCCATGTGAGGTCCAAGTGGCACATACACCAGACACGGGTGCCTGTCCCGGAAAAGGGTGCTTTGCTTGCCCCCCAGCTTACTGAGGGCTTCAGTGGAGGGAGGCATGAATGACACAGCTACCTGCCCCCAGCCACGGGCCCGGCCCCCTCAGCTGGCTTCAAGCACTCAGTGGGTCCCCTCACTCCCTTACTCAGCATTTGAAGGGCCTCTGCTCACAGGCCTGGTGGGTGGATTGAAATTCCACCATTAGAGATTCGCTTCCTGGTTAAAGGCGGAGGGAAAGCAAGGTGCCCTGGGAAGGAGGTGACAAGCTGCTGGCCTATGGCTGCAAAGCCTCTGGGACGTGGCGCTGCATCCAGCACAGGAGGGAATGTCCAGGGGCAGACCAGGAAGGGGGACAGGGGACCCTGGTGATAGCCGTTACCTGCTGCAGGACTGAGCCAGGGGCAGCACACACAGCCCCAGCCCTCAGTGGGCAGAGGTGCTGCTGGACCCTCGGAGACGGACAACAGGAGGTCTCCGGGTCCCGCCTGGGTCTGACACCTGCGAAGGGGCAGGTGAGTGGGGGACAGAGTGCAAAGCCTCCCCTGGCCTGGCCTGGCCCAGCCACTGCAGCTTCAATTGCGGGCACTTCAGTGGCGGGTGGGTGCGAGGGGGCTGCCCTGAGCCTCCCTGGCCCAGAGTCATCCGAGTTCAGCGTCTCCAAGAGGACAGCTGAGAATGCGGACTATTTATACCGGCCGTGGCGGGCGGGCGGCTGGAGAGAGACAAGCAGCCCGGTCGCCATATGTGGTCATGACCAACAGCGTGCAGGCCGCCAGGGGACAAGGGCCCAAACCACGCATCTGTCCTGGGCGTCCTTGAACCTCACCAAGTCCCCGCTGACCCCCCTCCCTGTGACAGGTTCTAGGGCAGCTGCCTTCTCTCCTCCCCACAGTTTAAAAATACTCTGGGTCACTGTCCCGCTCGTCCTCAGCTGTCCTCCGCGCTCCGGCACACTCGCACACACACAGGTGCCCTGACCCTGGCCTGTCCCTGGCCCCACCCCACACTTGAGGTTTAACCCCACGGTGGGGGACCCCAGACTCCCGACCACCAGGTCCTTCAGGTGTCCGCCCCCTGGATGGGGACAAGCCAGAGACCTGCCCACCAGCCCTTCTGCAGCGGGCCTTCTTTCTTCTGTCCTGTCTTTGGGCTGGATATCTCTCTGCCCTGGGTCCCTGGCCCTCAGGGTCACATGCACCCAGCTGGACCCCCTCTTAGCGCAGGAAGCAGACCTGGCCTGAGTCTCAGTCGGGTGCTGAGAACTGGGCGGACTGGCCCGATTAGCAAGCGCTCCAGGGAGCTGGAGCCTCTGCGTGCTGCTCTGCTGCCCCGCCACCCTGAGCCTCTGCAGAGCTAGCCCTCCCGTCCCTGCCCTCGAGACTCCCAGCCCTGCATGCCGCCTGCAGCTGCGCCGGCACTGCAGCACCCCGGGCAGCAACTCTGCAGCAGCCTGAGTGCTAGCCGCCCGCTGCAGCGCAGCTCTGCCCCGCTCGCCCAGCCGCCGGCATGCCCGGGGTCCGAGTGAGCACTGAGGCAGTCCCCACTGGGCACGCCAGAGAACAACCCAGGGGCAGCTCCGCCCGGCCAGGTCCTGGGCCTGCAGGCATCGGGGGAAGCCCAGAGCTGGACGCAGGGGAGCAGCCAGACAGCAGGGCCCCTGGGAGTGCTGAGGCTGTGCCGCAGGCCCCACCCAGGAGGACCAAGGACAGTGACCAGAGCAGGGTCCTCAGAGAGCCGCTGTGTCCCCTGTCAGAGGTAGATCCATCTGGAGAAGGCTGAGTCAGCATGCAGCTCCTCCCACCAAGGACCCTGCTGACCCTTTGTGTGGAAGTGGAGACAATTACTGCAACTCCCCTGGCCCCACCCACTCACCACAAGGCCCCGCCCACCACCCACTGGCCCCACCCACCCCACTTTCCTGCCTGGCAAACCTCTCCACACCCCAACTTCCATCCATGCTCTGGCCCTAAAGACTCCTCAGATTCCCTCATTTTTCATGTAGGCATTTGGGGGGCATTGTGGGGGCCTATTTGCAATTCAGACAGAGTTCACCCCCATTGATGGAGCCACGGCGGTGCAGACGCCTGTCCTGTGGGTCCCTCTAAGCCCGCTAAGTAGTTTGCCCTTCAGCACAGAGTCCTCCTCCTGAGGCTGGCCGTTTTTAAAAAATCGCAAGTGCCCCCCTTCTACCAGCCCCGCCCCCCACTTTGGAAGCCCTGTGCAATAACTGGGGCCACAGGCACCCACCCCCCATTGGAAGCGGGCGACTCAGAGAACACAGGCCCCCGCCATCGACACCAACATCGCACCCTCAGTCCCGGCTCCCGGTGGTCTCCCTCCGGGGGACACGTTTCACTGGGGGCGTGAGCTGTGGGTGGAAAACGCTGGCCAGCCAGCCCCTGGAGTCAGGAGCCTCACAATTCTCAGAGCTTCCGCTTCCACCAGTGGACCCGGGGCCTGCCTCAGGCTGCTGCAGGGCAACCATTCCGGACCGTTCCACCAACGGCCATGCTGGGGGCCGCCTGCGCTGAGAGCTCAGGGAATGGGACACAGCCACCTTGCCCAGCCCCAGCCACACAGACACCCACCTGGGTGGCAGGGCAAGCCCTCCGTGGGTCCTGCTTTGGATGCCACCAGGCCACACCCCGGCCCCTTCCCTCTGCAAGTCCTCAAACCTGGCACCAGGTTTGGGGTGCCTGTGCCATCCTGGAAAAGCCCTCCTGGGAAAAGACCACCTCTCCCCTCCTCTGTGGCAAGAAAAGGCCTGAACACCCCACGCTGTCCTGGGGGCCCCTGGCCCTTCCCCCTGGGGAGCCAGAACCAGAGCCTCTGGTGCAGAAACTGCAGCCGGGCGTGGGCAGCACGCAGGGAAGCAGCAGCCCCCAGGACAAGGAGCCCCGCAGCGGGGATGGGGCTCCAGCCTGTCTGAGGGGCACCGTCTGGATGTGGCAGGTCAGGAGACCAAGGATGGCTCCTGGCCGAGGAGGCCGTGGCCCTCTCCCCGCACGCTCTCCTCCTCCTGCTCAGTCAAACTGAGTTCGGAACGCTAATGCTTTCATTCACACGCCACATCCTGCCATAAAGCCCTAATGTGCGGCGGGGCGCGTCCAGGGGAAGGGTGGCCTATCTGCGGCCGGCCTCGGTGGGCGCAGGCCCAGCTACTTCCCTCCCTGTGGCCGGAGCTGGAAGCCAGTGAGGCAGAAATGACCTTCCCAAGGATGCTGGACCGACCCCTCCAGGCCCGGTGGCCAGAAGGAAGGCAGCGCCCAAGGACAGTCCTACCTGGCCCTGCTGGTGGAGCTGGAGGTGAGAGGCCCGAACATTGGAAAGGGCCCCAGACCACGGAGCCCTCCTGGATCTCAACTGCGGTCCACCCCCTGGGCGGTGGGAGCCGAGCGCCAGCTTGGAATCAGCCTCCTGTCCTTGTCCCGGCCTCCTTGGCAAGGCCACGGCAGCGCGGAGAACCTGGCTGCCCCTGCCCAATGCTTACAGCAGCAAAGGAGGGGCCTGCCCCCACCACCCGAGGGATGAATTCCTGCCAAAGCTCAGGGTGTGGGAGGGGCAGGGGCACCTACGTGGGCCTGGGGCATCGACCTCAGGGCCGATGGACAAGCGGAGGTGGCACACACACCGGGACAACAGCCCTGCGTCCGGGGAGGACATGAGGACATGCCCTGGGCTGTACATGCTCCATCAGGGAGCCAGAGACTGACACCAGCAGACACTTCTCCTACCGTGGCCTGGCCCTGCTGGCTGTCCCGAACCCTCTGCCCTTGGCTCCCACAGCACCACCAGCACTGTGGGGACTGGCCACGCACACTGGACACAACGTCTGGACATCACCATCCCGCTATGGGGTCCACAGGACATCACCCCAGCCCAAGGGGGCCTGGGTCCCATGCGCCATCAGCACTGAGCAGCCGGCATCCTTCACAGGGAATGTGCTTAAGCTGAGTCGGTGAAAACAGAGAGAAGTAGTAGGCTCCGGCTGGGGTGGGGATGCGGGATGAGGTGGGCTCACCCCAGCATGGCTCCGACTCAGACCTCTGCTTCCCATTGTCACCGCCACGGAGCCCAAGGTGCCCATCAGGTCCTGGAGGGGGAGGGGCCTGAGGCTACAGGTGCCTAGGCCCCTGCACGGGGCTGCTACCCTCGCAGACCCCCACCAAGGTCAAGCTACACATGCCCAGTCACCTCTGCCTTGCAGGGCAGCCCCTGAGGGCACAGGCCCAAGCCGGGTAGCATCCTTCCTTCAAGACACCTCTCGGCTGCCAGTCTCCCCGAGTCCCTCCATCGCCCACTGGCCTGTCCTTTTGAGAACAGGCTGCTTTCCTTGTGCCTCTGAGCAGTTGCTGGCCCCATCACACAAACAGCCCTTTCTGCTGGGAACTGACCCTTCCAGGGTGTCAAGAAGTGACACTCCCAGAGGCATGCCACCCCGTGTCCCCACGCCGAGGCGCCCCCATACAGCCCCAGCCCCCGTGCCCCTGTGTGGACCCCGCGCCTGCCACAGGGCCGCCTCCCCTCTGCCGCAGTCAGCACGCTGAATATTTAATGTCTGACGAACACTTCCACCTGCTGACACAGGCAAAGTGACAGAACAATGCCGGCAGGGGACAGGGCCGTCACTGGGGCCCAGGCAGCCTGCCACCCAGGCCTCGCCCGGCCACAGCCGCCGTCTGCCTGTCTGTCCCCTCAGAGGCCCCCTGACTCCGGCGACCGAGTCCCCAACCTGAAATACATACTTCTTTACATTCCATAGCTTCGCAGGTCATATGGGTATATAAAGAAGTATGTCTCCCGGGCGGGTAGTTCCACGTGCTCAGCTCCGTGGCCGCAGACGCGGCCCGTGGCGGGTGGGGAGGGCGGCTCGGGGCCTGGGTTTCTGCCCGCCCACACCCTGGAGCCCTGCTCGGGCTCAGGCCGGCACACCCCGCCCTGGGCTCCCACTCTCCCAGGGGCTCTGCGGGCCGGTCCCTGTGACCTCGGCACCCTCCCCCTCCCTCTCTCACACACGCAGAGTCTGGGAGGCAGAAGCAGACCGCGCACCCCAGAAAGTCTGCAGAACCCCTTTGACCCCCCGACAGCCATGAAGTGTTGCATCAGTGGAACAAGAAAGGACCCAGGCCACCACCCCCCACCCTCACCCTGGAGAAGGGGGTGCCGTACCCACTCCCTGCAGACGGTGACAAGCCCAACCAGTCCCCTCCCTCTCCCCTGACCTGGGCGCGCTCATCTCTGCCAGGGGCCCGGAGAGGACCCTCACCCTGAGCAGTCGGGGAGCACGGTGGCCAGGGCCCACAGGATGTACCTTCGCCATAGGCCCAGACAGAAGGCGACCCCAGGAGACCCGAGGCAGGGACAGGGCTTACCTGGGCAGCCGGGCGCCTCCTGGGCAGGTCCCTGGCAGTGCGCCTCTAGGAACGGGCACCCAAGGGTGGGCCTCGGGGCTGCTGCCTTGGAAGACGTACAGGAGGATCCAAGTCCCCAGAGGGCAGCGAGAGCTGCTGGGAGGTGCCCCCCAGCCGGCTCCCTTGGTGCCTGGGCCTGGTCACAGAGCAGTTGCCCAGCCTAGCAGGGACTGGGCTGGCTCCTGCTCCCCCACACCTCCTCCTCCTCCTCCCCTGTCTTCTTCACCCTCTCTCCCCCTCTCCACTCCTGGCATCACCCCCTCCGCCGAAGGCCCTGGGACGATGCTTGCACAGGCCGGCGGAGCACCGGGGGCACCCAGGCCCTGGCCCTCACCTGGCCCCTCTCGGCCTGTGCCCAGCCCCTGCCAGGCCTGATCAATACCAATTTACAGTCAAACGCAGAGCCACCTTCCTGTTAATGAATTTCCCCTGTGTTCACTGGCTTCTAATGAACCCGTTAAAGAGGGTTTAAGTAAACTTAGCAAGTGGCAAAGGAAGCACGTTTGAATACTTAATTGTACCAACACTTCGTCCTTGCACTTTCAGATTGTCCCTGCAGTGGATACATACAGGCCCCTATCCCCAACTTCCGCAGCCACCCCGAAGCCGGGAGCTTGGAAACTGCGGACCAGTCAGTCCCCAGGTGGGAAGGGCAGCCACCCCATCTGGAGGAGGGACAAGCCCACTGGTACCGGGAGCAGCGAGGGGAGTGACCTCAG
Source organism: Desmodus rotundus (assembly GCF_022682495.2). NCBI lineage: Eukaryota > Metazoa > Chordata > Mammalia > Chiroptera > Phyllostomidae > Desmodus > Desmodus rotundus. The sequence goes on from NC_071392.1 coordinate 94,436,996, forward strand.
CACTGCCCAGGGGAGGCCTGCAGGGGAGGCCGGGGCATGAGGGGGTCACTCACAGTGGGATGCCCGCAGAGGCAGAGAGCAGGGGAGCCGCTCACTAGGGTGGGAGCGGGGAGCCTGGCACAGACACAGGGGGTCGGCAGCTGGGTCCTCATCCTGGGCGGCTGGGAGCTGACCCCGGCTTGGGGACCGGACCCTGGGTCCTTCCTGTCAGCGAGACAAGATCCAGGTACCCTGCCTATCCCCCCCACAACGCGGCAGCCGGCCTGTCCCTGCCAGGATGGCCCAGAGAGGGTGTCGGGACGCTGCGATTGCCAGGGCAGGGCGTATGTCTGTGACTTCTCAAGCCCCTGGCTGGAGTTTTACACGGGGGGTGCAGGAGCAGAGCTGCAGCCGGCACCCCACTCACGGGGAAGAGCAGACAGATAGGAGGAGCGTGGGCCCACTTCTGTGCGGTCATTCTGCACCTTCCTCTCTCCAAGGATAAAGCAGGCAGCTGGCACCCCTCCCCGACCTCTCGCCCCCCGCATGCCCCCTCTGGAGAACTTCCCTTCCTGAAGGGCGTCCCAGGTCTGAATGTCCCAGCCGCCCTCCGACAAACGAGACTCAGCAGCCACTGCTCAGGCTGGGACCCTCCCTGGCCCCTGTCTCCCAGGCGCCCACATAGATGGCGTCTAGAGGTCAGGGGACAGTTGGGGGCCCCAGAGGCCTGGAGAGTCACCCCAGGTCCAGCAAGAGCCCCTATGAGCTTCCACCTGCTCACAGATGAACCTCGGCTACTTCGCAAAACTTTTCCATCTGGACAAAAAGGAAGCGCCAAGACACCTCCCAGGGGCCCCTCCCCGGCAGTGAGCTGGCACTGGGGCCCTGGGCTGCCCCCAGCCCCCCAGGGAGCGAAGGCCCTGTACCCCTGCAGAGACCTCGCCGCCGCACCCCCCAGGCGCCCCAGGCTCCGCCCACGTGCACCCCGATGTGCACGCCCAGTATAGGGACCCTCCGGACCCCGGTGGGAGCCACAAAAGTCCAGAGACCCAGCCTGGGGCAGCCCCGCCGCCCTGCGCCAGGCCCCCGCCCCGCACCGCGGTCAGTGCCGCAAGTCCAAGGTAAGTTCGGCTGCTCACGGTCTGGGCGACTCTCTGTCGCCCGGGGCAGGTTAACCGCGCCCGCCCCAGCCCCCTCCCCCCACCCCAGCGCCAGGACCCCCGTCCGCTAGGCGTCGGGAGGCGGCTGCCTGCTCGCCAGGCGCCCGCCTGTCAAAGTTCGCGCATCCCCGTTGGACGCGCCCTCCCGGCCCTGCCGGCTGCTGGCTCTGCAGTTTTCCGAATGCGGACGCCGCCGCGAGCCAGAGCAAACTCCGAGGCGCCCCCGCCGGGGCCACGCGGCCCGCGCCGCGGCTCCTCGCGCGTCGGGCACACCCCCACCGCGGCGCCGGCAAGTTTTCGGGGGCGGCCAGGCGGGCGGCGCGGGACTCACCGAGGAGCCCCTCCAGCCGGGCTGGCGACGCCGGCGGCGGGCGCGGGGTCGCGGCTCGCGGTACGGTGCGCCCCGCGCGGCGCTCCGGGAGATGCTGCAGCCGCGGCAGCGCCATCCACCCTCTCCCGGAGCCAATCGCGAATGCAGGGGTGGGGGAGGCCGGAGCTCCCGACGCACTCGCACTTGGGGGTGGGGGAGGCAGAGAGAAAGAAGACACCAGGCACCCCCTCTGCGCACCCCTGCCCTTCCCCCAGCCCTCCTGCCACAGCGCAGCCTGAGCAGGCAGGGAGATCTTGGGCGAGGAGAGGGAGAGCAGAGAGGGGGAGGGAGGGAGGAGGGAGCGCGGAGTGGCGGGCAGCACAGAGGTAAGGAGAAGCGCCCTGGCCTCCCGCACACCTTGAGCCCCTCCCGGCCCTGGGCTCCATCAGCCCATAGGGCGCTCCTGCGCCTCCAGCCGGGGTCAGCGCAAGGTAGAGGTCAGGCTGGAACAAAAGGGGACATCCGGGGCGCGTGCAGGCTCACACATGCACGCAGGCGGGGGAGGGGACCGTGGGGAGAACTGACCCCAGGGCCCCAGTGGGTGTGGGGCCCCCCTGGTGTCAGGAGCAGGCCTCACCTTTGCGGTCCTTATATACCCGGCCAAGCATCCCAAACACGCAGCCGGCCAAGTGGCCCCCTCGGGCTCTGCTCCCTGACCATATTTAGTCAAGCAGGGAAAAAATAGCCTGTCAGCTGGGCAGCCGGCTGGCCGGCTGGCCGGCCACCGGGAACAGGGTGGGTGCGCCAGCACCATTGACGGCGGTCCTGGGCCCAGGCCGCCATCGAGGCCCCTCTTGGCCCCTCCCCACCGGCCTCCCACCGGCTGTCCCTGCCCTGCCATCCCCCTGCTATTTTTAGCCGGGCCCGCCCGGAGGCCCTCTCAGCAGCCTGGCACAGCCTCCCAGGCCCCGCAGCCCATTCCCAGGGGTGCCCTGGGGAGACCCGGGTGACTCCCGGGGAACGGGCCAGGCAGGGGAGCCAGGGCCTCCTTCCTGCTCTTGACCTCCAGCAAGCTGGGTCCCACCCAGGCCCCACCTACCTGGTGCCCCCTGGACTTTGCCCTTTTGTCCAGAATTGGGGACCAGGTTAGGTAGTGACAGGCCGCCCAAGTCTCTGGAGGCTCCCAAGCCAGCCCTGGGTAGTGACGCCCACAGGTCACCTTGGACAGGAAGCCAGGGCTGCCACATGCCACCAGGGCTGCAACCGGGGCATGTGTGTGAGTGGGAGACCCCGAGGCCACGCACTGGCCGCTGCTGGGGTGCCCCCATCCGGGGTCATGCCCCAACAACGTACGGGGCGTGTCCTCACAGGACCAACTGTCCCCCACGACTGAGTGAGCTGGGCAGGTCTCCTTGCCGTTCTGGGGCCCCCCAGGATGCAGGACAGGGGGCTGCAGCGGTAGCTGGGCCCCCTTCCCCGACGGTGCAAAGGCCTGCAGGAGCTGGTGCGCTCTGTGTGTCCTGCCGAGCGCAGCCCGAGGCCCTAGCGTCCCTCTGCGACTTCACAACCCTCTGTGGTCCCCTGTGCTCTGTGCCCCGCAGGCCTGGCTCGGCAGGCACACGGAGAGGGTGTCTGTGCCACGGGGTACCAGCACGGGACTCAGGGTGCAGAGGGGACCTTCTTCATGGCTCACCCCTGGGATCTGCCCATGCCCCGTGCCAGGCCAGGAGGGCAGGGGGCGGGTGCTCGGCTGCCTCTTGGAGTAGGCTCTGGACAGCAGGGCGGGGGGGGGGGGGGGTTGGGAGGAGGGGGCTGGGGAGGCAGGGCCAGGCCAGCCATGTGGGAGAATCCTGGGGAAGCTCGGAGTGGCTGGGAGGCCAAGATGGGGACATAGCCAGGCTCTGCTCCCAGGCCCACAGGCCCACAGGCCCACAGGCTCAGCTGAGGGGCCGAGGTTGGTTCACCCTGAGGGCGGTGGGAACCCCGAGTGTCTCTAGCTGCCCCCACCCAAGCACTTTTCTGGAAACCAAAGAGCCACTTGGCTTTCAGCGGACAGCGGGGGAGCAGCTGGTGTGGGAAGTGGCATCGAAACTGCCCACACCCACCTGTCCCCTGTCCACTGTGCCCCTCCTTTGCTCTCTGCCTTCCCGCTGCTCTGGGCAGGCTGGCTCCTATGAGTGATGCTCCAAGGCACAGAGGGAGGGGGGGGTGGGGCAGGCCCGGCCTCGAATCACCTTCGAGATCACCCTCTTTATGGCGGCCAGCACTCACAGACCAGGGCAGGGAACTGGGTGTGTGGTGGGTGTCCGGAGGTCCCCGAGGTCCCCAGGACAAGCCAGATGACAGAGCTCTCCGTGCACGTATCCAGCATTTCTGGGCACCCCCGGACTCCCTGGGGATTATCTGTTGGTCCTCAAAGCAGTGCTAAGGGGTGGGCACCCTGTCACCCTACTTCACCAAGGAGGAGCTGGGCTCGGAGGGGACCGACTCACCCAAGGTCACAGGGGTGGGGACAGTGGCGGACCGTCTGGCCTCTGCTTCCTTCCCGAGCCCTGTAAAGACTGACCCAGGGTCCCCTGCCTCAGGTACCTATGAAACCACCCAGGGTGACTGCCATGTTGGGGAGGCACAGAACACGCCAAGGCCCCAACTGGCGCCTCCTCCAGGGTGTCCCTAGGAAGGTGGCAGGGGATGGGATGCCATTTCCTGGGCACAGATGAGCAGAGCAGCAGCCACTTGCCTCCACAGCCTGCCCCTCACTGACGCCCCGCCCTCGCAGCCACGTGGGGGCCGGTCCTCCAGGGCGGGTGGCTCTGTGACCCCCAGCCAGGCCGCGTGTCCCCCACAGCTGCTGAGAGCTCAGATCGGAGTGGCCTGGCTGCAGACCCTTATCCCTGACCTGCGGCAGTTCAGTCACTTTTGGTTTCGGTTGCCACACGTGCCGCGGCTTCTGTGTTGGGCTCCGGCAGAGAGGGTGTGGAGTTGAACAGGTGCTGTTCATGGTGAAGAATCTAGGGATGGTGGGGACGGGACAGGGTGGGCAGGGCTGGATTGACCCAGGTGACATCAGGGGGCCAGCAGGCTGAGGGCACCGGGGGCACCGTGGCCAGAGATGGGGGAGGCAGGGAGGGCAGGGGGCTGCGTGCGGCGAGGGTGACAAGGGCGGCAGACACACGGCCAGTGGACAGGGGCACGGCCGCTCTGGAGGGAATGCGCAGCGGTCAGGAGCCCAGGCCAGCAGGCTGCCGGCTCAGACCAAGGAGGCGTGGGGCCGTGCAGAGGCCGCTCAAGCTCTGGCTGGCCCGGGAGAGTGTGCCCACAAGATCTGCTGAGTGGAGGTATTTATTAGAAAGAGGGGTATCAGGTGAGGGGACCCCAGGGGTATTTTTGCTGCACAAGAGAAGCTGGGTGGGAAGAAGAACCTTCACGGAGGAGAGGAGAGGCAGCCACAGGCCTGAAGCCTTGTGGAGAAAGGGCAGTCCCCTGAGGGTGTGGACATGGTCCTGCCTCATGGGAGCAGGAGGGGCCCAAACCGGGAGGGGCAGGCCATCCTGCTCGGAGCCTGGGGCCCGTTGCACACCCAGGGATTGGCCAGGGCGGCTCCGGGCACCTCACCCGCCCTGGTGGGCCCGTGAGTGGAGCAGAGGGCGGAGCGCCCGCTAGAGAGAGGCCGTTTCCTGGAAGCTGAGGGAGGACAGTAATGGAGCCGTGAGCACGCCCCTGGGGGCAGTGGCTTCTGGCTGAGAGCATTTCCTGAAGCGCTGTCCCCAGGGCGCAGGCTGGGCAGCGGGCGGCCCTTGCACGCGCGTCCCATCTTCCTGCCAGAGAGAGAGGGGTCAGGCCTGGGAAGACCCCAGCAGAGTAGGCTCCAGCCCTGCTCAGTGCCCCCATTGGGGTGTGAGCCCTAATTCACAGTGGAGGAGGGTTAGGGGTGCACAGGGGGCAGTGAGAGGCACCTCTAATGCCTCTGAGCCTCCTGGATGGTGACGTCAGGGCTGAGCCGAGGGGTGGGCTCAGCAGGGGCTGATGCTGGGCTGTGGGCTGTGGGGGGGCTTGGGCTTACTCACCCACCTCAGCTCTTACCACGCAGTGGGCAGAACGAAGGAATGAATGGATGCTGAGGTAAGTGTGGCTGCCCAGTGCAGCGGTGGGCTCGGACTGGAGTGGATGTCTCCCCAAAGAAGACAGACAGCTGCCAACAGGCCCAGGAAAGATGCTCAGTGTCGCCAGTCACCGCAGAAACACAAATCAGAGCCACGGTGAGGCACATCTCAGCGACCAGGATGGCCCTAGAGCCACGAAAGCCCCACAGTGGACACTCGCAAGTGTTGGCGAGGACGGGAAGGGGTCGGAAGCCCGCCTGTTGCCGGTGAGAGCGTGGACGGGTGCAGCCACGTGAGGCCTCTGGTGATGCCTCTGGCAGCTCCCCGGCGGGTCAGGCATGTCACACCGGCAATTCCCCTCCTGCGTTTGTGCCCGAAAAACAGAATCAGGACTCAGTTACTCATGCACCAGTGTGAGGTGGAGACCACCCGAATGTGTGTCTGCTGATGACCAGATGGGCCCGAGCGGGAGAGCGGAGCCCCGGCATGGGGAGGGGGGTGCTGGACGGGTGAGCACGGTGACGCAGGGCCAGGGACAGAGTGCGGTGGCCGGGGTGGGGGGAGGGGATGCAGAGGGAGGATGTTACATGAATTTCACTTCAATTAAAAAAAAAAAAATCCCTGGCTGGTGTGGCTCAGTGGACTGAGTGCCGGCCTGCAAACCAAAAGGTCACCAGTTTGATTCCCAGTCAGGGCACAGGCCTGGGTTGCGGGCCAGGTCCCCAGTAGGGGGCACATGAGAGGCAGCCACACATTGATGTCCTCTCCCTCTCTCCCTCCCTTCCCCTCAGTCTAAAAATAAATAAGTAAAATCTTAAAAACAAAAACAAAAACCAGTAAGTCAAGTCCAGCTCAGGGCCAGCTTCTCCCCACCGACCCTCCGTGTGGTCTGGACTTAGGGCCGCGCAGGCCCTGGGCAGGAGGAGGGAGGGCACAGCTGCCAACTCGCCCCGACTTCGCCTCTCCTGACACCCGGAGCCCCAGCCCCACTGGGGCAGAGGGGGAGGTGGGGGAGGGGCAGAGAGGCCGGGGAAGGACAGGGCTGTCCCAGAGCCCAGTTCCAGATCTGCTGGGGACTCTGTAAGGGACCTCACAGGCCCTGGCCCCTCTGCTGCGGGAGTGTCCCTGGGGGACAGAACGGCTCCCCTCCCCGCAGAGGCCCACACTCTGGCCCCCAGGACCTGCCTGTGGGGAATGTGTCATCTCAGCAGAAAAAGGAGCTTTGCAGGTGCGACTCAGTGAGGGACCCTGGTTACTAGGTGGGGTCACGGGGTCCTCACGGCGGGGTGAAGGGGACAGGAGGGCAGAGGCTCCAGCCCTGCCTCACACCCGGATTTACATCCCCGGCTCCCGGACAGCGGGACAGTAAAGGTGCCATCTGTCATTCGCCATTTGTCACAGCAGCCCCAGGGAGCCTACCCCTTGCATGCTCTGTCCAGGGGACCCCCCTCTGGACCCGGAGAGGGAAGAGCCCGCACTGAGGGTGAGCAGAGCAGGGGCCGCTCACGGGGTGCCTGTGCCCCAGGGACACCCCCATGTGTCACGAAGGCCCTCAGGTTGGGGTGGGGCTGGTCCTGCAGGGGCAGCCTGGGAGGTGTCCACCCAGCCATCGAAGGAAGTGAGGCAGTGGAGGATGCCCCGCCCAGCTTCTAGCAGCCCCCAGCGAACCAGTCCTTCTGTGCGGGGCTGGTCTGTGCCTAGGGCTGGTGTGGGGAGCACCCTGAGCAGGCAGGGGGCTGCACCCACAGCTAGGAGCAGTGTGGGCCCTGGGTGGCAGGACCACAGCCCCCTCTGAGGCCCAGAGGGGCTCCTACAGCGATGACACTGGTGGGCACCTGCGTGCAGCCGGCGGAGAGCGGGCCTGCCTGCGGGACTTCTCAGAGCCGTTATGAGGCCCAGCAGTGCGGCCTCAGCTGACCACCGGCAAGGACCACACAGGCCCCCGGCATCCAGGGAAGCTCAGAGAGGCCATGGGTGCCCTGGCGGCCCGAGGGGCAGAAATGCCGGAGGGAGGGACTGTGACCGCCACACCCCTCCCCTGGGAGGTCACCTGCTGCCAGACCCCAGGCTCCAACCCTCACAGGCACATGTGCACACAGGCACGCATGCGGGACACCACACGCTCACACGCACATTGCGTGCACACCCAGCACGTGGGCGGTGGGCTGGCCTCCCTGCCAGCTCGTGAAGAAAGTTATGTCTCACCGCTGTGATGTCAGCAGACAGCCATTTGTTTCCAGGGCCGTCCCTTCCTGAACGGTGGCAGCTTTACTGTCATCCAGACCCAGGACGCTTCGGTGGGGGTGGAACGGGGGCCCCGACCCACGCGGCACCACTTGGAGCCTCCTGAGAGGGTCAGTGCCACGCAGGGGGCTCAGTCCTGCTCCACAGCGAGCCCCCACTACTGACCCAGAGCCCCTGGCGGGGAGGGCCCGGGGGAAGGGGAGCAGGGACAGCCCACTGGAGGGGCACTGGGGTCCAGGCTGAGCCGTGAGCCCCTGGGGGGTCACTCCCGGGCTCTGAGGGCAAAGGGTATCCGTTTTAAAGCCCCTGGTAGGGGCCTAGCCAGCAGGTGTGAGCAGATCCCTTGCGGGGCTGGGGAGTCCCTGGTGGGGCTGCTCTGCGGGAAGCCCTTCTCGCTAAGATTCTCTGCCTTTCGAGCGGAGAGGCTGCTCGAATCTACAAGACCCCAAGAACTGAGAGAACCCCAGACCTTTACCCTGCTTAGCTTCCAACCGGTTTAGCCCAAAATGTTACCCCCAGGTGTTGTTGGAGGCAGGGACAGAACTTCTGTCCGAGTCCCTTCACCTGCGCCCAGGGTCCAGAGAAGGGGCACCGCGGGCAGGGTTTGCAGCGGGCTTCTCGTGTCTGGCGCTGGATGCCGCCTGCCACCTGCCCTCCCCATCAGACCAGACAGACACAGGGGGTGATGGCCAAGGGTCACCTGCTCCCTGCCCCGCCCAGGGGCTCGGCCAAAGGGGGCAGAAGGGGGCAACTCGGAGAACGTCTCCTGACTGAGGCGACCCCAGGGGTCCCAGGTGGCCCAGTGCGAGCCACCCTGATGGACAAGCTGGGGGGGGGTGGGGCCCAGCAGGGCCCTGACTCGAGGTCGGCACCGCACAGAGGCAGGTAACAGCTCCCACCACGCACCAGGCCCATGCACCCCCAGAGCCCCCGTTTCCCTCGATCAACACGCGGGGTGGCAGTGCCCCCCGCTTGGGTCAGAGGGTTCTCAGAGCCCCTCCTCCGGCTCCCGGAGCCAGGGCCCTGGGTTAAGGCAGCGGCTTGAGCTCCCTGCTGCTCCCCGGGGAGGCCAGGAGTGTTGATCCAACAGGATCTCAGCTGCAATTAGCTGCTTCCCTCATCCCTGCCCTATAAATATTCATTTTGGGATTGTTACAAAAGTGCTGTAAAGGACAAAAAGCCGCATTCATTTGTCCTGGAGAGCTGAGCCGCTGCCGGGCTGAGCCCAGGCCTGACGGGGTGACAGTTTCCACAGGGTGGCTTCCTCAGGGGCCCCTGTGGGTGTCCTCTGGGCTGGTCTTTGCTTTCTTGCAGGTAGCATTTACAGCTGTCACATTAAGCTCAGAGTATAAGGGGGGGTGTCCTTGGAGAGGGTCTCTGGGCCAGGAAGCCAGCACTCTCAGGGGACCTCTCTCCGGCCCCTCCTCTGCCGGGAGCTGCTGTGCAGATGGACACCCCTTCCCACCTCCGTCCCCACATCCCCAGGCTGTTCCTTCCAGGTGGCCTGGTGGAGGCCGAGGCTCAGGTGAACGTAAGGACCAGTCCTGGGCAGTCTAGGTCAGGGCTGGGGCTGGGTCTGACCTGGAGGCCATCCAGTCCGGCTTTCCCATCACCAGCGGGAAGCTGGGTGCTGGGAGCTCCCAACTGACCCTGGGCTTCCACTTCCTCTGAGGCTGTGCTTGGCCTCCAGGAAGCCGAGGGGAGGCTGTGGAAGGTGGGCTTCCCTGCAGCAGGGATGGCCGCCCCAAGCCAAGTACCTCGGAGGAAAGGCCCCTTTGCAGACACCTGACCAGTGCGAGCCCTGCCTCCCTCCCTCCCTCCTTCCCTCTCCACCTTCCCTAAATATGCCTGGAAGAGGCCCCCAGCTGCCTCCAAAGGGTCCCCTGACCCCCCACTTGGTTTTAGCCCCTGAGACCCTGAGCGAGGGGCCTGGCCCTGCCCGCCAGACTTCTGAGCCATGGAGGCTGCGAGAATGCATGGGCAGAGTTTGGAGCTCTGAGTTGTGTGGTGATTTGTTACACAGCCCAGAAAATGAACACAAAACGGGAACCTGAACCCAAAATGTCAGGGCCAGTCAGACTGGCACCTCTTCCTAATGGGGGGGCGCTGGTTGCCACGGCCTCCGCCCCCCTTCTCCATGGCTGCTTGGCCAGGCTCTGCGGGACAGCGCAGACTGGTGGCGGCTGTGGGGGGTCGGAGAGTCGGCGTGTCCCACTGTCTTCTGTTCGGGTTTGGGTGCAGTGTGACGCCTGTATCAGAGCACTAGTACCCCGCAGGCACTTCCTGTCCGCCCCCACCCCCGGTGACAGACTCCAGGCTGGCCTTTCTGTCAAGATAACAGATAAGGCCAGGCCTGCAGCAGAGAGTGAGTGTGGGAGCCCCGTCCCCTCATTTCTCCCCACTCTGGTACCTGGGGGACTGTTGTACCCCTGGTGGCACTGCCCCTCCCCCCACAGTGACACCCCAGCCCCCCACCAAGCTAATCTCACACGGATTTGAGGGAGCGAGATTGTCACCCAACTAACTCTTGCTGGAGTGACTACTGGGTGGGGCTCCTTTCCCACAGCGGGGGGCAGGGTGGGGTGCTGCAGCAGGCTCCTGTCCTGTGGGTGAGTGGGGCTCAGCCTCCCGGGGTGCCAGGCGCCCCAGGCAGCCTCTTGGAGCCTGGAGTGACCTTCTGGAGGCCGAGAGGACTTCAGCCGAAGCAGCATGCCTGCGTTCACGCTCAGGGGCGACGCTATTGCCCCGTCAGTAAAATGCTCCTGATGATGTCGCTGCAGAGGCGGACGGATGCCAAAGACATAAATTTCCTTCCATCAGCTGTGAGCCCTGCCTCCGCTGCGCCGGCCTCCTGGCCAGTTCCTCTCTCAGTGCTTTCGTTAATTAGCAGAATTAGCAGGACCTGGCGCTGGCCAGAGGGCTTCCTGGGGGAGGGGGCCTACGAGGGAGCTGCCCAGGGTGGCCCGGCTGAAGGCCATACCCATTGGACACAGGCCCCTCCCCAGAAACCAGAGGTCCTCAGAAGCAGCACCAGCCCCTTACCATGGGTCCTCTGTGCCCCATGATTCAGAATATGGCCGAGGTCGGGGCCACATTCATTCACTGTCCATCCGGGAGATGCCCACTGGGCCCCACCCACTGTCCTCCAGGCCAGGACAGGCACCTCGCCTCTCGGAGCTCAGACCCTCTCCTGGGAATCGGGTGGTCGCCACACCCAGTACTTGGGCACCGGCCTAGCATAGAGCCTGGCCCCTGTCACCCAAACACCAGCTCCGACAGAGCCCAGCCCCCCAGCTCAGAACTAGCAGCAACGTGGGGACTGGACGGAGGGGCCAGGAGGGCTGCCTGGAGGAAGCGACCTTCACTCCGAGCCAGGGTCTCTGGCCCTGCCTCCAGTCCCTGGGAGCCTCTGACTCGGGGCCCAAGCCAAGGTCGGAGCCCTCCCCAAAGAGTCAGCCTAGGGGCTCTTGTCCAGCCAGGGCCAGAGGCAACCTGGGCGCTTGACCAGGACGCTTTGGGAGGCTGGTGTCAATGCTGGACACCCGCCGGGCCGACCCAAGAATAGCCTTTTCCAAGAAGCTAAGTTGAGTGGCTGATGCGGCAGGGGAGCGGGGGACGGGGGGCCTCGGGAGTCCTGTCCCCCGGGGCCTTGGGACCGGTGCCTGACCCTGACCTGCCGTGTGCACCCCGCCCGCCACCACCCTGAGCTATGGAGCCCAGTGGCCTCGACACGCAGGAGGCTCCCGGCTGTCTGCATCCTGGGTGGAGTAGGGGCGGCCTGGCAGGGAGGGTCGAGGTGGGGAGCAGGACCGCCCTCTGAAAGGCACTCAGCCTCGGGCGCCCACAGCTGCCTGAACTGCAGGCAGGGTCCGCCCCCAGGGTCTGCAGCCCCCAGCGGTTTCCCAGCGAGTGCCTGATGTCCCTGGGCCTGGGGAACCCGTGTACCCAGGATGTGGTCATGAGGCCCCACGAGGGATGTGGGAGGACGCTGTCAGCAATGCCCCAGAGAGCTTTTCCTGCCCCCGCCCACCTTACCCCCCAGGCTCCCCACCCCTAGGTCCTGGCTCTGCAAGGCCCCCAGGGCCTCTCCCCAGCCGGAGAGAAGGGAGGAAGGAGCCTCCCCAGCGGCATGGGTGTTGTGCCCCAGTGAGGGACCAGAGTCGCCCAAGTGCCAACCCCTCCCCAGCCCCCCACCGGGAGCTACCTCCTCCCCATTTTTCTGGCAGGTTGTAATCACAAGCTGGAGAACCCTCCGGGTGTAATTAGAGACAATGACATAGGCTCCCCTGGCCCCCACAATCACGTGGGCCTTTTTAATCAGCCCCACCAATGACTGTGTCACCAGTGTCCTTAAAAACACATTTGTCCCCCAAGGCCAATCTGAGTGACAAAAGAAACAGGGGCTTCAACACCAGGCATCGTGGCCTCAAACTTCTAGCGCCAAAGGGCCAGTCTAATCACGGACAAGGACGCTGCCCTTGAGGCCCCGTCCCCACACAGGACGGTGGGGAGCAAGGCTGCGGCTCAGGGATGGAAGCATCATTTTCACAGCAGCTTGGCCTGGGGAGGTCGAGGCCAGAGCTCCGAGGGGGTGGGTGTGGGAGGCGCCTCTTGCCTTCGGAGAGGCCAGCGTCTGCTGAGTGTTCGTACTGGGAGCCTCTTCACAACAAGCCCGTGACCCGTTTCGCCCCCAGCCCTGAAGGGGTGGCGTGGGCCTAGCCTGGCCCAGCAAGCAGGCCTGCACCAGGCCAGGACTCAACGGCTGCTCCGGGCCTCCAGGGGCTCATCGCTGCCCTCACCGAACCCTCTTGCAGCCCCCACGTGGGCCCTCCCTCTGGCTTCCTGAGCACCAGAGCGGTATTGACCAGCACACACTGGGCATTGATTGGCTGAAAGGTGAAACCTGAAATAGTCCTCCTTGCCGGTAAACAGGATTTTTACTTATTTCGGCAGATAATCTCTGGTCGCCTCCCAGGAAGCTGGGGGGCGGGGTGGGGCTCCAGTCGGTCCGCAGCCGAGCATCCCCACCCTTCTGCAGGCCCAACCTGAGGGTGGCTGGAGGGGGACAGGTCCTGGCCCGAGGGAGCTGCAGGAAGGGGCGCCCGCTCCGAGTCCCAGTTCACTCCTGGCTCTGCCGTTTTCTTGCCCGGAGTCCCTGGGTGGATGGCTTAGGCCTCCGTGCCTCCGTTTCCTCATCTGTGAATCCAGTGGGGACCGTGATGATGGTGGCCCATCGGGGCCTCAGTGGGATGTCTGCTCAGGGCAGGGCGGCAGTCACTTCAGAAGCAAGCACCCAACAGTACTCACAGAGGTCGTCGTGACTATGCTGATGTTTCCCGGGTGCCTTGGGAGGAAACACACCCGCCCTCCTGGCGGTGCCGGTGCAGAGATGCTGAGCTTCAGATGGGCGGCGTCCCAGGCTCCTGACGGATGGGGCCACCCCTGTCGTGAACTGTGCTCAGAGCCGCCCGCCCACAGTGAGGTGGCCCAGGCCTGGCGGACACACACCCCATCCTGGGGCTGCCAGCCGAGGGGCAGAGACAGTCACCCACACAAACAGCAAACAAAACCAGAGGAAACTCGGAGACTGAGGCAGCAAATGATACAAGGGGAGGCAGGCGGGGGGCCAGGTGGGGTGTGGGCTGGGCAAGAACTCTGACTTTATCCTAAGGAAGGGGCACCCCAGGTGGACGCGTCTAGGAGCTGAGCCCAGAGCAAGGAAGGAGGGGATGTAGGGCAGGGGCCGCCTCCACAGCCCCTGAGATCGGTGACCCCCTCCCCCAGCCTGGCCTCTACTCACCACGGCCACCAACCCCCAGGTGCCCGCAGGAGCACCAGGACTAAAAGCCGGAAGGGGCTTTCTCCCACTCCTGCGCCCAGCACCCAGTGCCCAGCATCCCCCAGGGCGCCAGGGCCCAGCCTGCTCTGACCGAGTACCTTTAGCTCATTAGGGCCAGCCGACATTTCTAGAAATAATTAACTTTGACATCACAAAGGGCATTTCCCACGGCTGGCCAAGGTCATCCCCAGGCTGCCTGCGCCTCCCTGTCCACCCCCTCTCAGTCCGCAGCCCTGGCGAGTGAGGCCTCGGCGTCCCAGCTGTGTCACTGAAAGAGCAGAGCTGCTTTTCCTGCAGAAATAACTTCTGGTGCCTTGTCAGCTGCACACGGCCAGGCCGGGCGCTGGCCGCAGGGCTGGGGCGGGTGAGCAGAGCCACCCCCCACTCCACGTCCATCCCCCCCCCCCCGCATGGGGTCTCCTCCAGGGTCCCCTCGGCTCCCTGGGGGGCCACTGTCAGGGCTAATGCCAGCCCCCCCACCCTTTAAGCACAGCTTGTTCCTCAGTAACTTGAGTGCAGGCGGCTGGGAGCCGGCAGTGAGTGGGGCGAACAGAGAAGCTGTGGGCAGGGCCACCCACCCGGGGAGCCACCTGGGCCGTGTCCTCCGCTGCAAACAGGAGGACAGCGTGCTGACTGGACCGCAGGCTGCCCGAGGCGGCAGTGAGGTGGTGTGTGTGGGACGCACTCAGTCACCAGGCTGTGGGGTCCTGGGGCTGCCAGACGGAGCCCCACAGACTGGAGCTTCCACGAGCACAAAGTGATCTCTCTGTGCCGGGTGCCAGATGTCACTGGTCAAGGTGTCCGCGGGGCCGGTTCCTCCTGAGGGTGAAGGTGCTCCGGGCCTCTCTCCAGCTCCTGCTGGCAGCCGGCAGCTCTGGGGTCCCCTGGCCTGTAGACACATCACCCCAGCTCTGCCTCCACCTTCCACGGCACTCTCCCTGTGTGCATGTCTGTCCCAGTGTCCCTTCTAGGAAGGACACCGGTCCTGTTGGACTAGGGCCACCCACTGCAGTGTGGCATCACCTTAACTAATGACACCTGCAACCCCCGATTTCCAAAGAAGGCCACATTCTGAGGTCCTGGGTGTTGGGCCTTCAGCAGGTGGATGTGGGGGGCCCAGGTCCCCACATCATGGAGACTTAGAACTCTGCCGTGTTCAAGGTCACTGCCGCACGAGACCCGCACACGGACGCTCACAGCAGCTTGCGTCAGAATTGCCAGAACTTGGAAGCCACCCAGACGTCCTTCAACGGGTGGACTGGGGTCGGAGTGAAAGGCGCCCACATGAGAGGCCACACCCCGTGTGCTCCCACTCTGGGACCTTCCGGAAAAGGCACCGCAGTGGCTGTCAGGGGTCGTCCACCAGTCCTCTTCATCTCCACCAAGCTGGGCCGGCTCCTCCTCCCTAACTCACAGGTGTCCCCGGCTCAGGCCACTGGGGCAGCTGGGACGAAATACTGTAGACCGGGAGGGGCTTACGCACAACACCCGCTTCCTTCCTTTGGCTCTGAAGGCCGAGATCAGGGTGTCGGTGGGAGCAGAGGGGTGAGGGAGCGAGCTCTCCAGGGTCCCTTTTTCAGAGCACCTGTCCCATTCATGGGGCTCCACCCTCGTGACCTAAGCACCTCCCAAAGGCCCTCCCAAAGTCCCCCCCAAGCACTGCTGTGGGGGGTAGGTTTCCACATAGGAATTTGGGGTGGGGCACAAATATTCCATGACCATCCCCTTGAGCCGGGCGATGGGCCCACTGGGCAGGTAAGACGTGTGGCCCCAGTGAGCCCTGACGCCGTGTACACCAGCCCGGGCTGCGCTTGCTCTGTGCCTGTCACATGGCCCAGTGACACCCGGGTCTGCGGCCCCTTCCCCACCGACATGCCCACGGAAGTGCAAGGGGCCCGTCCCAGCCCGCCAGAGCAGACGCCGCCAACCCTGCCCTGTTCCGCTTCCTGCCATCGGGACATTAAGCAAGGAGAGTGGTCCTGTGGCAGGGGAGGCCCCTCTCGCGACCCTGCTCCGTCCTGGCTGGAAGCTGCCCGCCGGACACTTCACCGTTTCCCAGCATTTCCTGCCCAGTTCGCTGTGTAATTGGCTCACACTTACCCTTGGCGATTTAGCAGGGAGCGCTGCGGCTTATAAAAAAAATAATAAATCTAAATAAACCTGGGGAGCAGAGAGACTGCAAAGCACCCGGCCCTGCTGCCTCTTAAAGAGAGACCGTCTTCCACGAAGGCAGCGTGGGTTTGGTGGGGGCTTCCTAGCTCCAACACCCCAGTGCGACCCGTGCAAGGAAAGGTCAAGGAAAGGTGGCAGGTTGGGCTCACTGAAGTGTGGGACTTCGGCCCTGTGACAGACACAGGGCAGAGAACGAGAAGGCAAGCCAGCCACGGAGCAGACAAAATATTTGCACAAGGCACTTCAGGGAAATGGCTGTTTTCCACAGTGTACGCAGAACTTTTTACCCTCACCAACAAACAAGCAAGCCACCTGATTTAAAGTAGGCCACGACCTGAACAGGCCCCTCACCAAAGAGGAAACGCAGGTGGCACGTGAGCGAACGAGAAGACGCGTCCGTCCCAGGTCACCAGGGATTCGCAAACTAAACGCAACACCACTGCACCCGCCAGACCCCAGAGCACGGACGACACCCAGCGCCGGGGACGGGGAGCCACAGGTGGGGTGCAGGTGGAGCAGCAGCTGTGGAAGGCAGTTCAATGGTTTCTTCCAAAAAAGCAACAGGCTCACCTGACCCAGCGACCACGCCCCTTGGTATTCAACCAAGGAGTTGGCAGCTCCGCCCACAGAACAGCCAGCACGTAGGTACACACGTTCCTGATTGACAGGCCCGGCAGCCACCCAGACGTCCTTCCGTGCGTGGGTGGGAAAGTCACTGGGGGTCAGGAGCTATCCCGTCATGAGAAGATGTGGAAGAACATAAATGCAAACGACTAAGTGACAAGAATCCCATCGGAGCCCTGACTGGTGTGGCTCAGTGGGTGGGGCGTCTCCCACAAACTGAAACGTCGCCCGTTCGATTCCAGGTCGGGGGTCCTGCCAGGGTTTCGGGCTCTGTGCTCTGTCCCCTGTCAGGGTGCTCGTAGGAGGCAACCAATCCACGTTCCTCTCTCATATCAATGTTTCTCTCCCTCTCCTTCTCTCTCCCCTCCCCTCTCTCTAAAAAATAAAACATCGGCACGAAGAAAGACGCCAATCTGAAAAGGCTATACCCAGTGTGCTCCCCACTCGGGACCTTCTGGAAAAGGCACAGCCGTGGAGACAGGGAGGGACCAGCAGGCACCAGGGGTTTGGGGAGGGACGCGCGGGGGAGCCCAAAGGACTCAGGGCAGTGACTGCCCTGTGTGACATCATCACGGTGGACACATGTCACCACCCGCTCGTCCTGACCCACAGGGCACGCCCCCGAGTGTGACCCTAAAAACACACTGCGACCTCTAGGTGTGAATAATGTATCAGATCAATTGTAACAAATGCACCGCAGCGACCCGAGGCATCAAGAACAGGGGAGGGGTATCTGGAAACTTTCTGTACTTTGCACAGAATTTTTCTCTAAACCTAAAGCTGCTCAGAAATGTAAAGTCTATAATTATATTTAAAAATTCAACTACTGTAGCACTGGTTTTCATGTTACATTCTGTACCGAAAAATATTGGGTAGACTTGAGATCACCCACGTCTGGAATCCAGAAAGCCTTTTTTCATAAAGAAGCTTAAGTGGGGGACAGGGGGAAAGTGACTCACAGGGTGGAGGTCCGGCGTGTCCCTGCGCGGCCCAGAAAGGCCCCTCCCCATCTCGGGCTTTGCTGAGGGGCGTGTGGGTGCCTGGGAAGGAGTCCCTTTGATGGGGATCCTTCAGTGTGGGGAGTCTGTATGTTTCTGTCCCCAGGTGTGCCTGATACCACTGCACCTGCGTGGAGTCTGGAGCCAGCTGCCTGCGCATCGGCCTCTCCAAGGGGACCAGGGCCTGGCGCAGGGCTGGGAGAGCCAGCAGAACTCTGGGGGGGCTCCAAGGAGACCCCCAACCAGTGCGGGGGCAGTGGCTCCAGAGAGACAGGCCCACAGTGAATCTGCCCTCCCCACTCCTTGTAACCCTCCTCCCCGTTCCAGCCTCCATTCCTCCTCCAGGAAGCCTCTGGTCGTTTGCATTCTGCCGCCCTCCTCCTCGTGGGTCGGTTATGTAAAAATCACACAGACGCAGCCCCAGAGCTGCCGCCCCAGGAACTGCCTTGCAACCCTCATGCTCCAACCTTTGGAGCACTAAACCAGGGCAAAGTAACCTTTGGGCTGGGCCTGGGGCACATTGTATCCCAAACAACTGTTTGCAAAGGTAACAAGAAAACACACGTTATGATACAAGAGGGAAAATGAAGAACATTGTTTGTAATTGACGTCACCATCTTACTTTTTCTGTGACTACAGTAGCAACCTTCCCCCTATGGACCAAGTCCCCCCTTCCCTTCCTCAGAAATGCCCTCCTCCCTTTTCTTCTCCTGGGAACACCACTGGGCTGCTGCCGGAATCGATGCCCCTGGAATAGCTGCTCTTATTGATCTCAATAAACGCTTGTTGCCCCTCCTTTAGCCTTTTATTTTTGGGTGAACGGCACCAGCTTTCTTTCGGGTCTCTCTGGGGTCTTGTCACGCTGCGTGTGTCTGTGTGGTCCTGTGTCCTCTGCCGGCCTCCCTCCCTGGGCCACGTGCCCCAGGAGGCCAGTGAGGCCAGGCTGACCCACCTATGTCTCCCAGGAACCTAGGAGGTCAGCACACAGTAGGTGCTCGCTGATCGTTTGTCGAGAGAACGATTCGATGTGTGAGGTCGGCCCCTCCAGGCAGGGGGTCCGGATGTCCCAGGCCCCACGCATGAGGCTGCATCCCGCCCGGTGACACGCAGGCATTTGCAGGCACTGGGCCGCCACACTCCTGAGGCCATTAGGAGGCTTTCCAGCACCGCCCCTGGAACTCCCCCAGGGACTGGGCCAGCGCAGCTAACTCAGGCGCCTTAGCCCCAAAGCGTTTGAGCTGCAATGACAGGTGGGTGGCATAAGACCCCACCCTTCCTGCTTCCTGAGTCTCAGCTCAGGACAAGACCAGACTGGCACCATTGTCTGGGGGGCGGCCTGCCCTGCATGGGCCCTTTAACACCCCCCAAGAGGCTCTGGCTTCCACAGAGCCCCTGCATCTGGTTCCGAGTGTGGGGTGCACACTCAGCCCTACGGGGGTAGACCCGACAGGCAGCCCTGCTTCCCTCTGCGGTGGCACCGGAGAGTCCCTGGTCAGCGGGGGTGGGGTGGGGAGGGGCAGCCTGACCACCTGCTCGGTGTCCCCGAGCCCCAAGCACAGCTGCAGGCATCCCTGTGGGGAGGGTGGCTTGCCTTCCTGAGAGGGACTGGGCTCCAGCCCGCCCCTCAGGCCTGCCTGTCCCTGGGCCACAGTGTCCTGCCAGCCAGTCCTTCTGCCCTAACAACTGGGCCGGCAGCTGGCCCAAGGCTTTTGTGTGCCATGCGGGGGGTGGGGAGGCCCACCGGACACCCGTGTCCCAAAGCTCTGAGAAGACTGCCCTCGGCGTCCTGGGCACGAGGGTCATTGGAACCTGCTTCCCCACTCTGGGCAGTGGGGAGGGCTGTGTGGGGACACGGGGTCCTTGACACCCAGCAAGTGTCACTGTGCTGGCTCTGCCCAGCCAGGCATAAGGGGCTGCCTGTGGGGTGTGGGAGCCCCAAGGAGACCAGGCCACTCCTGCCTGCAAGAAGCTTCCGGTCCAACAGGCTCCCAGACCAGAAGGCGGTAGCTGAAGCAAGTCCTTTGTGCATCTGCTGTGGCTGGCGGGGGTCAGGGCCCTGGCTTCCCGGGACTTCCCATCGGGCGCTGGTACCCAGGCACCGAGAGGCCATTGTCCCCAAGGGATTAGATGCCCCCAGCGCTCCACAGGCCCCACCTTGCCCTGACGCCTCATACCAGCCGGCTCACCTGTGCATGCACCACCACCCTCTCCAGTCTGTGTTGTTCCATCCCGGGGCCCGGATGGTTTGGGGCGTGACAGGCCCGGTGGTCTGGCCACCGGGGTGGGGGCTGGGGGCAGAGCCGAGCAGGGGCTCCCTCTTCACACACCACGTGTCATCGCCCAGGGACATTTGTGCTCGGGGCCCAGGCCTGTGACAGACAGGGTCAGCACAGATACCCTGAACTCAGAGTGGCAGTGCCTGGCCTTGACCTGTGCCCAGGGGCCATCCAACAGTCAGCAGAGGGATTGACCCCAGCACGGGGCCAGCGTGGGACCAGGATGGACTCAGGAGGAACAGTTCTCACTTTGCAGAGATAAGACGAATATTTACAGATTTGCTGTAACTTCGGGGACAGGGGAGTTCCCAGTTCTCGGCTGTGGTTGCCACAGTGCGTGTGGGCTGAATGCGTGCCTGCTGAGATTTATGCCATGTGTGACATAAACGTGGCACTTTTGAAGTGGACAGCTGGTCCCGCTGCATAGAAATCGTGGCTTTCAGGGGGGTTCCTGCAGTCCCCAAGCCCTGGGAGCCTGCATGGGGCCTGCTGGGGGTGGCGCTTGCTCGTTTTCCTGGCGCCCCGCAGCCCCACACCCCCGCAGCACCAGCCAGCGCTGCCCCGAGCCCTCTCCAGGCCGCCGTTTGGGGTTGTGGAAAGTGGCTCTTGTCCCTGGGAGTTTCGCTCATTTCTCTCTGGCCTCATTCTAATTTTCCTCCCGGTTCCTGACGTGTGCTCTGAGCGCGCTGAACTGAACAGGCTGGCCAGTGCAGGGAGGCAGCCGTGTGGGCAGCGATGCTCCTGGGAGGCAAGGCCCCACCAGCCCACCCAGGTGATCATCACCCTGGGGCCGGGAAACAGTCCCCTTTGAACGAACGTGTCCCCCGGGGACACCGTCCAGGAGAGTGGCCAGCAGGATGGCCCAGGAATCACAGGCCCCGTGGAGCCCTTGCCTGGCTGTGGGGATGAGCGTGGACATGCAGCTGAACCTCACAGAGCCCCTGAGGAGGGGGACGGCACTGCTGGGTCACAGGCTGCAGTAAGGGGCATGTCACACCCAAAACAGCTTCACATTTACTCTGCTGGGCATCATCCCTGTTTCTGAGGAGGCTTGGCACCAGCTCCTGGGCGGGGGGCCCGTCTGCTTGCATCCCGGGCAGACAGCTGGGGCCCGGAGTGACTGCCCGCTCCTCCTCTGTGCTCAGTGATGTGGGTCCTCCAGCCTGAGGCACGGGTTTCGGGGAACAGGGTCACCACGCTGGGGCAGCCCGAGGTTCCCCAGTAGAGGGAGGGCCGGAGCCGGGGTCCAGATGGGGCAGCCCCGGAACAGCAGGGTCACCAGGGAGGGGCAGGGGGCCTGGCCTGGGAGGGGCAGGCGACAGACCAGGTGCCTCACCCAGGGCTCCCACTGGAGTGCTGAGCGCCCTCCTGCACAAGTCTCCTTCCGCCTTCCTGCCGTGCGTCTTGGTCCGAGGGGGAGGGACAAGGAGCCTGAGTGAGGTGTACAGATCCATGAAGGCCTTTTCCCCCCACCCCGCACAACAACAAGCACCGAGGCTCAAAACGAAAACAAAACCTTCCTCGTCTGAGGCCACTAGATAGGGGTGCGGGGGCGTGTTTGTCACGGAGCCTGGCCCAGCCCGTCCTGACTGAGACACCGGCTTCGGTCGCTGTGTCCCTGGCTGGGCTCCCGGCCCTGGGGCCACGTCCGCGGTGCAGGGACGGCCCCCTGACCTGGTGGGGCTCACACTCCGTGGGGAGGAGGCAGGCAAACAAACTCATGAGTGTGTGAGTTACAGCTGCTGGCGATCTGGCAGGAAGTGAGGACGGGGAGAAGGTGGGGAGCAGGCGGGGGCCTGGTCCAAACAAGGGGGTCGGGACGACTTTGGGGGCAGGGCAGCTGGACGGCCACAGACTGTGTGACCTGGGACCAGTTTCCTCGGACAAGAGCCTCCTGACGCCCAGGGAGTCTTTGAGGGTCTGATGAAGCTCCAGTGGTCGCCCACAAGCCCCGCCAGGGCTCGATCCCCGGATGAGGCCGTGGGCCCTTGGTGAGCCCAGCTCCCACCTGCACTGCCTCGGGCAGCCTCCCGGGTCAGGGCTGAGGGCACAGCTCTCCCGCCCCGAGGGCAAGTCCCAGTTCCACTCCTCTGGAGGCAGGTGGGCTTCTCTCAGGCCACATCACTGCCCCAGACTCTGGGGTCCCGGCCCTGCCCCCACCCACCCGTGCCCCAGGCGCCAGGCGTGATTTCAGAGTTATATTAAGGCCTGGCAGCGGTGGTGGGGATGGGCGTCTGTAACTAGATAAGAGCAGCAGACGCGCTCGTCGGAGGGGCCAGATTTATCCCGCCCCGGTCAGCTGGTGGGATCCAGTTACAGCCCCGGCCGGCGTATGGGCGTCCACGCCGGGCATTGATCGGGGGAGTGGATTCCTGCAGAAACTCTCTTGCCACACTTGGGTTAAAAATAGCCACGAGCCAGAGCAATGGGGTCGTGGCCAGAGTGAAGCGCTAGGTGGCTCTGCTTGGGCTCGAGGGGGCTGGCTGCACCCACACCTGGACCAGACCCAGAGCAGGGGGCCCCTGAGGACACATCCTGACCGGGGCCCTGCCCCATTCCTGGGCCACACACAGGTGGGCAGGAGAGGCCGAAGCCTCTGGGGGAGGGCAGTGCCCACCCAGGACCCGCAGGGGGCTTTGCCCAGGACCTACAGGGGGCTTCGCCCAGGCCCCTCCCAGACACTGTGCACAGGCCATCCCACTGCTACGGGAGCTGCCACCCCAAGCCCAGCCTCTCTGCCCTCCTCTAGGTCACAGCAAACAGGCCAGTGTGGCCTGGAACCCAGGCATCCTGGGTCTCCGGCCAACCTCCTGGGACTGTCCTCTGGCCATGTCCCTGCTGTGCCCCAGGGCTGGTCAGCCTGTCGCCGTGGGAAGGCGTGGCTTTTTTGGGAAGCCTGTGCTGAGTGTGCTGGCTCCCATGGGGCAGGGGACGCAGGGTGTCTGGTCACCGCCATGTAAAGGCCGGGAATGGACAGGTGCAGGGACAGGCAGACAGGGCGTCTGAGCTTGACGTGGGGGCGGAGCGGGCACTCAGGGCTCCTGGCCTGGGCGGAAGGCAGCCCCGGGTTCCTGGACAGCCAGCCTGGGTGGCCCTACCACGTGCCAGGGCAGCAACCTCAGTGCCACCGTGGGAACGCCCCCGGCTGGGTTCCGGATAGGGCTGGGGGTGTGGCCGCCCATCCCTTCAAGGGCCAGCGCCCGCCCCGGACGTTGAGTCCAGAGGCCCGGAGGCCATCCGCAGGCCCCTGAAAAGGCCAGACACCCTCATGCCCTGATGTGGGGAATGCCCACAACAGGAGCCCCTTGTGTGTCACCCAGGGGTGACCGTGGCCATTCCACTAAGAAACTGTCTACACCGTCGTGGCCCTCAAGGGCCCCCAGACTGACCAGCCCGGTGAAGGTCGCGGCCCCTCCACACCGGACAGCTCCGACAGTTCATCTGGGCTGTGTGTCGCTTTCCTCCTCCTTCCAGCAGGGTGGTGGCACCCCCGTGGGCACTGGAGAGCAGCAGCCGCCACAGGCCCCTGGAACAACAGAGCAGGCTGGTGTAACTCCTACTAAAGTCTAAGTGACTCCCAGCATCACCCCTTCCCCTCACGCCCACGGGGCGGGGCAACGGTCCATGCAGCGCCCCCCACCTCCTCAGTGCCATGTACCTGGCCATCTGTGGAGTGGGCCCATGAGCCCTGAGGACCTGAAGCCAGCTGGTCCCCTTGTCCCAGGGGTGGCCATGCTCCCGGAGCCCTGAGCATGTCCAGTCGCACCTGCACCTCCTGCCCGGGAAGGGGAGTGCTGGGGCCAGACCTGCACAGGGGCGCCCGGGTAGCATGCTTGGATAAAGGAGCCGGTGCGAGGTGACGAGCAGAGAGAGGGGACAGAGAGAGGAAGGAAGAGATAAGGAGAAAGGAGACATGAGGTTCTGGGGGGCTGGGCCCACGTGTCAGGAGGACAGAGGACAGCAAAGGGCTGGCACCCTGTGGGTGGCCACATGGGTGGGTGCCAGCCTGCGCCACTGCAGTCTAATTAAAATGCCGGTGCTCCCGTGACAGGTGCCGCAGGCTGCAGGCAGATGGCCACACAGCCCAGCCCGGCACCCCAGCATCACCAGGACGTCACGGGGCCATGCGCCCACCCCTGGCCGACAACAGACCCCAGGGGTGACCGCCAGGCTGGCCTGGTCAGAGCCCGGGGGCAGCTAGGGAAGGGGAACCCTCACATTTCATGGGGCCACGGCGCAACCAGGGAGAGAACAGATGGGCCCAAGGTCGCTGGGTGGATGGGGGCAGGGCGGCACCAGACCCTGGGAGGCCTGGCCCGTGCCCTGGTCCCCATACCAGCCCCACAGCCCTCTGCAGGCCACCCCATCTGAGGCAGTGCCCTTTGCCTGCCTGCCCGGCTCGGGGGTCCTGTCCAAGCTCCACACCTGACCAAGCCAGGTCAGCCCTGCCGTCCGCCAGCCCCACGGGGCCGACTCTGGTCCTTCCCATGCGGCCACTGTCTTCTTACCAGAGTCACACACAGCCTGCCCATCAGGCCCAGAGCAGGAAGGCACCCAGCACAAAGGGGCCCCAGGCAGAGGGCTCACACCCGTGCCCCCAAACATCACTCAGGGGCACACGTGTGGGATGCGCAGAACCAGGAGGCAGATGGAGGGGCAGGCGAGGCGCCGCCCCCTCTGAGTTGCCTTTCGCTGATGGAGGGTGGGCAGCGGGCTCACCGGCCACATCCATGCTCCCGTGCCCTGAACAGCTGTGTCTAGAAGGATTCTGAGGCTGCGCCATGGCTTGGCCGTGAAGGTGAGCAGGGCAGAGGAAGGCTGTCCAGCCTCAGTGCTCACTGCGCCCGCCGCCAGGACTGGTCTGCGTCTCCCCCGTGAGCTCCAGCTCTGGCCGTCCCTCCAGCTCCCGTCCAAGATAGAGGCCCCTCCCCAGACACGAGGCATCCTCGACTCCCAGGGCCTCCGTCCCCGTCCAGCTGGGGTCACAGGCCCACCCCCACCAGACTCATTGTCTGCCCTTCCCCACTGATTGGCTGAAAACCTGTCCATTAGCTGATGCTCGTCCCAGGGGCATGGTCCATCTCAGCAGTTCCCAAAGATGTCAGAATGCGCCGTCCAGGGCCGGGCTGGCACAGTGACCCAACAGGACCTCAGCACCGGGCAGGCCCTTGACCCCCACCCACAGACAGGAGGTCCTCCGTGGCCTGGGGGTCTTCTTTGGGTGTTTTCACAACAAACACACGAGTACAGGTGAACCTATGCACACCTGCTGTGCAGAGCGCCCTCCTTCCAGGAATCCAGGGTCGGGACAGGGAGGCTGATGGTGGAGAAGCCACGGTCAAGGTCAGAACCCATGGATGAGCCGTGCGGACAGCCCCGACGTGACAGGCTGAGGAGAGCGCCGCCTTCCCGTGGTCCCCACAGAGGCCCGCTGCCCCGTCCAACTGAGCAAGTCGTCGGTGCTCCCCAAAGCTGCGCAGGCCATCCGAGACCGGGAGCCCCGGAGATGTGACAGCCGGGTGTCCTGGGACTCCGGGGCGGGGTCCTGGGCCAGGAAAGCTGCAGGCGCCTGGCTCGGCCATGGGCCTCGGGAGGCATGTCGCATCCGCAGAGGTCCGTGTGTGGTGACAGGCACGCCACGCTCTAGCGCCAGACGCCCATGTGAGAATCTGTCAGGCCGCCCTTGTCCCCGGCACTGCTCAGTGCGCACGGCGGCATTTCTAGGTGGTTTTGAGGAGCTGCCAACTCAAAAATTGGGAGATTGCGCAGAAAGACCTGGATTCCCGGCTTCTGTTGAAAGTCTGGGAGACCAGCCCCTGGGGCCCAGGCAAGGGCCAGCAGGGGGAGCCCGGCCCGGCCCCCACCGCCCCCACCCCCTCCTGTCGGTCACCAGCTGTGGTCTGCCCGGCCCTTCCAGGCATTGGGTTGACAGCCTCTGCACTTGTCCACCTCCCACTGGACAGATGGGGAAACTGAGGCCTGGAGAGGGGCAGGGAAAGGACAGGTGGGGGATGGGGAGCAGGAAGAAAGCACAGGGCACCCCACACCCCACAGCTCCTCCAAATCGGGTACGGGTACGTATTGCCCACCCGGGAATGCCAGCCGGTCCAGCCCTGTCCCAGGCAAGTGTTCGTGGCCAGTGGAGGGAGACCTGCGCTGCAGGGGACACTGGGCTGATCTTCCCCTCGAGGAGGAGTTTGCCGATGACTCGGTCGTGGCCGGCCTGTGTGGAGGGATGGACAGGGATGCGGCGGGCTTGGCCTAGAACTGCTGTGTCAGGCAGTTCCTCTGCAGCTGGCCGGGGCCCTGTGGCAGCTGCTGCCAGCTCACCGGTGGCTGAGCATCCCTGCAGCTGCCCAGTGCTCCGAGGGCCTCGCACACACCTTGGGCGGGGGGTGGGGGGTGGGGACTCAGCCTGGCCCTGTCAGAGGAGTTGGGCACCCAGACCAAAAAACTCCTCTTGTCCTTCATCAGAGACCCCCTGGCAGGCTCACCGTCTCCCAGCCCCCACCCCCCACCCCAAGGAAGGTGAGGGGCAGCCAGGCCCATCTCCCCCAGGTCCCCCCAGCCCCACCACTGGGGGGCGCTGCACTCACAACTCCTCCATCTGGTACTGTGGTCTTGCCTAGATTTGATTTAGCCTCAGGAAATGAGAACTGCAGGGCCCTCCCGTTTCCTAAACACACTTTACAAGACAGTGGGCCTTTGTGGTGGCCTGGTGAGGGGTTTCCACAGTTTTCACTGGGGCCTGAGTCCCCAAGACCCCCAGGGCTTAACCCCGGGGGCCGGCTGGGCTCTGCCTTCCTCCCCACATGGCCACCAGGGGGCATCTGCTGCCCGCTGGTCCCAGGTCCTCAGCCCTCCTGCTGCTACCAGTTTACTGGGAGAGCCGGACTGCCACACTCCCTGGGCCCTTCTGGAACGGACTTGTGGCTCTTAACTAAACTGACTCGCTCAGAGCTGCCCCAGCCGGCCCACGCTCCGGAGTTCACAGAGGTTCCCGGTCCCCGCCAGCGCCACCCCACACAGCAGTGTGCGTGGGCCCAGCAGTGAGACTGGACACCCCCCACCAGAACCCCCGTGTCCGGGGAGTGGCCGACCCCCACCCCCCACATGCCCCACCGAGGAATACCCACAGCTGTCAGTTAAGAAGACAGGCTCAGAAGGGGGATCCGCTCATGTTGGGCCAACTTCACGTCAAATGAGCCCCCTTTGCATGGGCTGACACGTGTGTTCTTGTGTGAAGGGGCAGGCGGGCCAGGAGGGAGGGCAGATTCATCGTTTCTGGGGCCTCTGTGGGGGGGCGGGGGCAGGGAGACCATCAGATTTTGTTCCAAGACACTACGTCTAAACTGTGCTGTGCCCTCAACTTACTTTTGTGATTCAAGGGCCAAAGGGAATCCTATGGGAGGCTGTGCCTTAGCAAAAAAAAAAAAAAAATTAATTAAAAAGAACTGATTCTGCTTGGCTTGGCACACCCAATCCCCAGGCTTCCCCCACCCCCACCGCCCACCCCGTCCCAACCACTCCCTCAGGGCAGTCACTCTTGGGGGGGGCCCAGACCTTTCTGGCCACCCCCCTCTGTGCATGTGGCCCTTTCCTCTCACCCCATCCGGCAAATTCCTACCTGTACCGCAAAACCCTGCCTGAATGCCCTCACCTCTGTGAGGCCAACAGAGGCTCAGGGATGGGGGTCGGATGGACCTGGGGGCCTTGCTGAGCCCACCCTGGCTGCCAGCTGACACAGGGGCA
Organism: Desmodus rotundus; assembly: GCF_022682495.2. Lineage (NCBI taxonomy): Eukaryota > Metazoa > Chordata > Mammalia > Chiroptera > Phyllostomidae > Desmodus > Desmodus rotundus. The sequence goes on from NC_071392.1 coordinate 94,464,453, forward strand.
GCGAGGCCTGCGCAGGGGCATTTCCAGGTCTGACAGAAGGGCAGCCCCCTCGGGCTCTCCTGCTCAATGATGACGAAGATGACACTGGTGGGCATGAGAGCCTGGAGCCAGGGAGAGCACATCCCGCCCCCAATTCCTAGATGAGGATCTGACTTGCCCCAGATAAACGAGGGGAAGGAAGTGCTGGACCTCTTTCTGAGACTGGAAACTGCACACAAATGTTTACAACCCGGGGCGCTTGCTCCCTAATGACCCCCAGGGTCTCCCGGTCAGCGGGTCAGGCCCCTGGGTCAGTGTGGGCCAGGCCACAGTGCTGGGGGACACCGGTGTGCTTCTTCCAAGGCTGCAACTGTGGCCCAGAATGCTCAGCAATCCGGAGGGAGGGTCTGGCCGGTGTAACCCTGGGCCACCCCAGCAAGGTCTCAAGTGGTCATGGGAACAGAGCTCAGGGCTGGGGGGTCAGGAGGCTGGAGATGGCTATTCCTCCTTGCACAGACTTGGGCTGCTTCCTCTCCCCAGACTCAGTTTCCCCATCTGTAACATGACCGGCTGTTCCAGCACATCTTTCTGTGGACCCAGGCAGGCTGACCTCTTCCAAAAAGCAAAATGGTTCCAGGCCCAAGTCTGGAGCTTGGGGACCCCTGGGAATGAGGTTCCAAGGGCACAGTGAAGTTGTAGCATGTGGGGATCTGGGAGTTGGGGGATCGGTGAGGACAGAACCCGTACTGCCAGGTGAGGTGTCCCTGTTCAGAGGGGCCTCCTCGTCCCCAAGCTGAGAAAGGTGATGAGGAAGACAGGCATTTATTCCACCCCCCACCTCCCTCCACTCCAAACCTGACTGCCCACAGGGGCCAGGAAAGGGGCAGGGAGGGAGGCGCTGCTGTTCTCCAGTCAAGGCCAAGGGATTACCCGGCTAGATAAGCCCTGAGAAGGCTCTGACCAGAGTGGCGTGGTTATCAGGCCTGGGCAAAACCAACAGAGGAAAATGCCAGAGCAGGGCTGGGCACACGCCCCGCCCCACGCCTCCACGAAGCGCAGCCTACGGCAGGGCCTTTGCTGCTCCTTGTCCAAGCAGCAGGACTAGCCCCGACCTCACGGGCTTATCTCCACGATTGACAGCCTCCTCCTTGAACCAACGGAGCCAACGCTGCCAGCTGTCCGCTGCATGACTTATCAGCCCCGGGAGCGGGGAAAGTGGGAGCAGCCTTTGGAAAGAAACCAGAAGGAGCTCAAAGAGGCTGCTTGTGGGTAAACTCGGGAGGCCCAGCACCTCCATCCACCTCCGGCTGGTGAACAGGCCCTGCCCTTCCCAGGAAAGGTGCCAGAGGCAGGGAGCCTCATTCCTTCCACCACCCTGCTCTGAGATGTGGCCAGGCGCCCAGGACAGGTGGCTGTGGGGCTGCTCTGGACTGTCTACACTGTGAGGGAGCACCTCCTGCTGGAGGAGAGGAGACCCCACCCTTGGGGACAGCAGGGAGCGGGGGTGGAGGAGCAACAGACACGGAGACAACCACAGAGGGGAACAGAACCACTGGGCGTGTCCTATCGCTTAGTCCAGCATCGCTGGAGGGGTGTCTGGGGGGCTTCACTGCTGCGAAATGCCTGCTCAGCACCTTCGGGAAATGCCATGCGCCAGCCCCGCCCCGCCCCACTGAGACGGGGGTAGACTCCTCCCAAATGGCATCCTTTTAAGCCCATCTCACTTTGCTTACACCTCGCTCAGTTAACCCTTTCCTTCCTGAGGAATGCCGATGAAGACCCGCCGTCTTCCTTCAAGAAACCTGCTCCAAGTCTTCCAGTTGTCCCACCCTTTTCAGGCTCAGAGAGGCCTGTCCTCATGGAGGAGGAGCTAAACACGGCCCCTCGAGTCCGAGGGCACCTCGGGTCACCCCGAACTTTCCAACTCCAGGATCGCCTGTTGGCATCGAAGCTCTGGTAAAACCCTGTCTGTAGCACATTCTGATCAAGGAGAGGAGTAAGTACTGGAAGCCACACCTAGCCTGGCCGCATTCAAAGGAGGGTGTGCTTTACCGGTCCCTGCAGCAGCACTGACTGATGCAGAGGGCCAGCACGTGTGGGCACCTCTCCCGTCGCAGGGGGACCTGCCAGCCGCAGGCGCTGGCTCTGGGCCCACCCCCAGCTGTGGGCATCTGTGACTCAAGCTCCAGAACAGCCCCTGACACAGGCATCAGCCCCTCTTACAGGTGAAGAAAGTGCAGCTTGGCTCGGGGAGGCACAGGGGCTTGCTGAAATCGATCAGGAAGTCGGTGATGAGAATCCAGTCTCCTGAGTTCAGCTCAAGTGGCCTTCCTGCCAACAGTGACCTGCCTGTGGGGGGCCTGGTCGTTCAGGGGAATATCCAACCCAGGGGTCGGCCACAAAGGGACATGAAGAGGATGGGGGATACAATAGGGAGAGGTGCGGTCTGCGGCAAGCAGGAAGACCCCACCCCCACCCCAGTTTTGAAGGGGGAGCTCAGGCCTGGACCCCTGTGGTCACAGCTGACTGTGATTTTTTTTCCAAGACAAAATAAATCTGGATTTTTATATATAAAAGTTTCCCATTTTTATGACATGGTGGGGCACGCCTGTTTGCAGCCTCTGGTCTCGATGTTCTCAGACCAGGAGTCTTGGACAGGGGACATGGCGGTGCCTGGAGCTGCCAGGGATGGGTGGCTTCTCTCTGTCAGGACTCCCAGGACCCGCCTGGGTGGCCCCGATCCTGGCGGGAGCTCCTTGGCAGAGGAGCCAGGAGAGAACGCGTGTGCCCGTCCTTGGCTGTGCCCAGCTCCAGCGCCACCCAGGAAAGGGCACAGCTGTGCGCCAGGCACCCCTCCACACACGCTCCTCTGGGCCGGCTGAGTGGGCCACTGGGCACTGGCAGCCCAGGCCCAGGGGCAGCCCCAGCAGGAGGAGGAGGGGAGGGGAGCTGCCCGGGGGTCTGTGGCCGCCTCTGGCGCCTCCCTGTCCATGTGCTGGGCGTGCTCCCCAGCCCATCAGATGCCAGCAGCCCCTTATCTTCCCTCCCCAGGAAGTGGAGCCAGGGCAGGGGATCGGGCCGGGACGCCAGCCCAGGTCTGCAGCAGGAGACGGAGACGCCGCTCTCCGCAGACGATCCATCTGAGAGACGTTCCAGCTGCAGCGGCGCTGGCGGCAGGGAAATTCTTCATACATGAGGAATGGGCGGGCAGCTTGGCGGCAGGCGCAGCCTGGGACGGTGGGAGGTGCTGGGGCCTGCAGCCATCAGGGGTCAGCCCACAGAGCTGTCCACCAACCTGCGGCCCCGCCCTCTGGTCCAGGGGTCATCGGCTGTTACCTCCCTAGTGAGCCCTGGGCAGCGTGGGACCCAGGAACTTGGTCCCATCTGGACACTGGGGGTCCCATCGCCGCTCGGGGGCTGACCAGGTGGGCCAGGCGGGAGCAGCAGGGCTCTGTGAGAGCCGGGACGCTCTTCAGACAGTTGGCAGCTGGGTGCCCTGGCCCTTTGTCGCCGTCACTCACAAGCTGGGGGCCAAGGTCTCCTCCACCCACAGAGAGCAGCAGCTACCCAGTGACAACTCAGCGGGAAATGCAGACAATGGCGTTGCCACCACAGAAACGGGTCCCCCTGGACTGCTGGGTGGGGGTGAAGGCCCCCATGGAGACTTTCAAGGCCCCCCCAGCTGACGTCACTTTGGAGCCGGGAAGGGCCAGCGGGGACGGGTGAGGGCTTCCTGTCTGAGCTCCTGGGGTTTCCTGGAAAGGCTCTGTGCCCAGGGGACAGCAATAGGCAAGCACGCGTGTGCTCATGTGTGTGCCTGTGGGCTCATGTTTGGGGGTTTGTCGAGGGTGACAGCCCCCAACACCACGGCATGGTGCCATGGCTCCCACAGTCCACGCGGGACCTCGTGGGCACACAGGGTCACGGGCTGCAGGTGTCCTGGTTCAGCCCAGAACTGGAGTGTGCTGGCTCGTGGCCATCCCAGCTGGCCAGGGCTGCCCACATCCCTCACGTTGCCATAGGTGCCAGAGGCCCTGTGGTGGGCCCTGCCCGGGCATCCTCTGGCCTCCCGCTCCCATCCCTGCTCCCACATGCCAACCCTGTGGGCACTCCTTTCACAGATGCCCCTTGGCCTGGAAGCCACTCATAAACATTCCATCACATGACAGGACACTGACCGCATGCTCCCCCCAACCGGGAGGCAAACCTGTGTGGCGACAGCTCCCCAAAAGCAGACTTGCCTTCAGTCCCTGCCCAGAGGACCCCTCTCTAAGTGGGCTTGTCTGGTGACCTGGCCGGCAAGGGCCTGCCGGCACGGGGCTTTGAAAGCAGATTGGGTTTCACAGCTGACACGGCCCCCGTGAACATGGCAGCGGGCTTGGGGCCTCGGCTGGGTCATCCCCAGGGCAGGCTGTTTATAAGACCCCAGTGTCACCCGTTCGCAAATCCCCCCAAAGCCAGGGTACCAGCGAGCATCACTGTCACCCCCACCTGACAGATGAACGGAGGCACAGACAGAAAAGTAAGTTGCCCAAGGTCACACGGCCTTGAGATGGCGAACTGGAGCCCCGAAGAAGTTAGGACTGCTTTGAGTTCACACTCTGACCTGCTGTCCCCAGACCCAGAACTTCCTTGGGGCTCAGGGTCTGCTGTCGGGGGTGGGGGGCAGAATAGGACGCCCACAGACATCAAACCACAGAACCCGATGAGGCACAGGGCAGGGTCAGAGAAGGGGTGGGTTGGCCACAGGCAGAAGGGGCCTTGCAAGCTGGGCTTTGAGGAGCATATAGGAGTTCAGCACGTGGAGCCGAGAGCAAAGGGAGGGCCCTTCATGTTAGGGAGCAGCGTGGACAAAGGGCGAGGGGAGCGGCAGGCTTGTGGCTGGACTGACCAACAGGGACAGTGGGCTCCTGGTGGGCTGGGGTGCTGGTTCCCTCCTGAGGGGTGCAGGGAGCCCGGCAGCACCACAGAAGGTGACAGGGTCCTCGAGCATCATACGGTGACTTGTGGAGAGTAAGGGGAGTCTGGGCAAGGGGGGAGGACCTCAGCTTTGTACTTGTGGCTGAGATGCCTCTCTCTGTGGTTCACATAGGAAGAGGCATCTGTAGAGGGGTCCAGCTGCCATGACGTACCCCCCACCCCCGGTTACTGGGCAGGAAGCTGGAGGGGAGGCTGGGTGTCCAGCCTGAGGGACGCCAAAATGCCACCAGCAGCTGTGAGTGCATCCCCCACCTGCAGGGCGGTGGCACGGGGCAAGAACTGAAAGCAACAGAGCCCTGGACACTCCCCTGCAGGGAGGGGCCTCCCCCAGACAGAGACCGCAGCTCCTGCCTCCCCACGCCCCCATCCTCCGCCTCTCCTCCGTAAATAGTCTCGGCCTTTTAACCGTCAAAACACACTTCATTTAGAGATGTATTAATACAGAAAAAGTGACCAGAGACCACCTCCTTAGACCTGTTCTGCAGTCTGCGTCTGTTTTAATTACCTTGTTTACTTACTGGCTGTGTGACCTTGGGCAGGTTGGCTAACTTCTCTGTGCTGTTTCCTCAGTGGTAATGGGAATAACAGCAGCACCATCTGCCTCCAGAGACGGATGAGAGAATCAAATGGGCACACCAGGGGGCAAAGCACAGCCCTCACCCCGTGTGGGTGCTTGCTCTTCAAGCCCCTTCCTCGTGTGTCCCCCAGGACTCCCCAGGACCCCAGGTTTGTTGCAGATCTTTCCTTTTGCTCTGGGACTATTTTCAGGGGAAGGGGTGTCTCAGCCTCCACCAAGCTAGTCTCTCTCACCCCCGTGCTGGCTACACATTTTCCTCTTGCATTCGAACTTTCTGGGTTACCTGGGCTCCGGGGACCCTGAGTGGGAGCTCAACCCCTTCGCTGTCCAGCGGCCTTGGCGGGAGGGGCGGGCCCTGCACTGCAAAGGGGTGAAGGCTGGAGGGGGTGGGGCCAGGAGGGCCTGTCCAAGCATGAGAACAGTGAGTGGAGAGAGCGGGAACCAGGGGAGCCCCACCCAGCCCCATGTACTGGGGCCTGAGGGCAGGGGAGGACGGAGTGGCTGTCGGTGGGGAAGGGGGGGCACTGACCGCACTGAAGGCCCCCCGCTGGCTCCTCTTCCCAATGGCCCACGTGGGGTCCCTGGCCCGGGGCGTGAATGGGGACCCTGTTTGTCACCTTCTGGAACACTCCACTGTGGAACCCTCCATGTGCACCCATACCCACACCTGTCTGCTGTCCAGCAGGGAACCAGGCCACCACGCCCCTCTTGGGCCCACAGCACCCAGGAGTCCAGCCTGCTGTGGAGGCGACCCTGGCCCCAGACAGAGTTCTCTGCACCCAGGGCCCTGAGTGCGGGCCACTTCTGCAAATGGAAAATATTCAGGACACCAAGCATCATGCACAAGGGTGGCCCAGGGATCCCTGCTCCCACCCCAGCCAGCGCAGCCCCTCTGGGAGCCTAACAGGGAGGGGGCTTGGCTCAACGTCAGCAGAGCTGAGCCACTGGGCCACCCCATTGCCACCTCTCACCCAAGCAGGGGAACCTCCAGGACTCCATGTCCCCAGAGGGCAGGTGAGCGAAAGTCCCACCTACCGGTGGGGTGAGAAGCTGGGTTGGGGCCTCGGGGAAAGGGGGTGGTGTGCCCAGGTGGGCCTGACAACCCCCCTCCATGCCCCCAGCTCCCCTACGCTGGGAACGACACGCAGGTGTCATGCCTGGGCAGATATTGAGGAACCTGTGCGACTCCCGCGGGACCTCGCGCCCACAGCGGCCTTCGCACACCCGGTACAGGTCTAGGGACACTGAGGCCCGTGGTCCCCATGGAAACCGGACCCCTGCGCTGAGTCCGGAGCCCAGCGGCGCAGTGACCGGCCCACCATCGAGCGTCCGTGAGCGCGGCTCGGACTCACCGACAGACACGGAAGCGCGCGCACCGCCAGCCTCGCGGAACCCGGGCCGTCGAGGAAGGCGGCGTGGGGCTCTGCGGGTTCCCCTCAACAAGTTTAGAGTGGTCTCCGCGCCCCGAGTGCCCCGGGCGTCACGGAGCACCGGCCGGCCACTGTCGCCTGCGCTAGCTGGGACGCAGCGCGGGTGCCGGGCGCCCTGCGCCCTGGTCGCCTTCCCTGCGCAGCCCCGCGGGCCCGGCCAGCGCGAGTCACGTGGTGCCGCGGCCGCAGTCCCAACGCTGACCCCGCGGGGAGGGAGTGGAGGGCGCAGGCAGGGAAGGGGCGGCGCGGCGGGGGCGGGCCGGGGCGGGGCGGCTGGAGCGCCCGGGATTCCCTGCTGAACCGCGCGGGTTCCGGCTCCCAGTCTCCAGACCGCCTGTCACTGGCCCACCGCGACCGCCGTGCCCTCGGGGCCTCACGAAGAGCGGGTGAAAGCCCCAGCCAGGCTTGGTGCCTTCTCCCAGGTCGGTGGAGCCCCAGCGCCCAGGCCCAGAACCCTGGGGACGTGGGGCCGGACCGGCCGCTTTTTCTCAGCCCTTGCCCATCCCATCCCGGGAACCTCGAAAGCCCGGACAGTGGAGGAGGTGAGCTCCGCCCTTCGGCTGCACCGGGGCTGCCCCTCGCTGTCCTGCTCCCGTGGGTCCGGACCCGTCCCCAAAACGGCCAGGCTAGGAAGTAGGGAGCGCAGCTGGAGGGGCAGCACCTACCAGGTGGGGGGGGGCACCCAGCGGCCGCGACCTCAACGCCGTCTCTCTTCCCCGCAGGGCAAGGCCACCTCCGGAAAGATGTACCAGAGCCTGGCGTTGGCCCCGAGCCCCGGCCAGGCCGCCTACGCGGACTCGGGTGCCTTTCTGCACGCGTCTGGCGCCGCCTCCGCGGTGTTCGTGCCGCCGGCGCGCGTCCCCTCCATGCTGTCCTACCTGCCGACGTGTGAGCCGGGCTCCCAGCCCTCCGCGCTCGCAGCGCACCCCGGCTGGGCGCAGGCGGCCTCGGCGGACTCGTCGGCTTTCGGCTCCGGCAGCCCGCACCCACCGGCATCTCAGCCAGCCGGGGCCACCAGCTTCTCCTTCTCGCACAGCGCCCCGGGGTCTGGCGGTGGCGGCGCGGGGAGTCGGGACGGCAGCACCTACCAGGGTGCGCTGCTGGCTCGCGATCAGTACCCGAGCCCGCTCGGGCGGCCTGCGGGCGCCTCGTACCCCACCGCGTACCCAGCCTACGTGAGCGCCGAGGTGGCGCCGCCCTGGACCTCCGGACCCTTCGAGGGCGGCCTCCTGCACGGCCTTCAGAGCCGCCCGGCTGGTTTCCCTGGCCGCAGAGCCACCTTAGGTGAGTGCGGAGCCGGGGCAGCTCCACTGGGTCCTCGTGGGTCCCAGGGTGGAGCCTAAACCGGGACCGGCAGAGCTGTCCAGGCCTGGTAGCACCTGGGTGCGGAGCCAGCCAGAATCCTAGGGACAGGGCAGCTCTTGCCACAGCCTCCCCCATCCCTGCCCGAGATGAGAGGCCCGGTCTTGAATTCCTCTCACACCTTAGAAGACAGTCGGTTCTACTTCCCTTTCATTCTGGACGGTGCCAATTGAGAGCCTACATGTTAAACCTCGTTATGAAGAGTTTTGGAAGTGATTTTATAAAGTTCGAAACACCGGTTTCTTTAAGTAAGCTGCCACCTTTGTTTCTGTTCTGGAATGCTTACATATTCTAATGTGAGGCCTGGTCCCAAGGCCGCCCTGCTATAACTTTGGATAATCGGATTCTAGGGCCGTAAAGCTGAGAGCCCTCCACCCTGTTCCTGCGGAGTCGCGGTCGGGGTCACTGAACCTTCTCACCCCGTGGCTGAAACCCAGAAACCCAGGGCCGTGCTTCCGTTTGCTGCCCTCAGGGCTCCCGCCGGTCACCCCCTACCCCCCACCCCCCGTGGCCACCGGGCAGCCTCACGGCCGCACCCCAGAGCAGCCTTTTGTCCCACTGCCTCCCGCTCCACGCAGGCCGGCCGCAGGAAGCGGGTAGCTTGGCCGTGGTGGAGCCCATCCTGGCCAGGGGATGACTGACCCCTGCCCCACTCCCTCCCAGTTCCCCCCACCCCCACCTACCTTGCGTGGCCCATGCCCAGCCAGCCTGGGGGGCTCCAGGGTCCTGGGTGCTCCACCCCAGTGCGGATGGGGCCGAGCTGAGCTGCCCCCCTGCTCGCCAACAGTAAGGCTCCTGGCCCTTGTAGGGTCTGTACACCCGGCCCTTCCGACCCTCCCGCTCGGCAGAGGACTCGGCCCTTGGGCCCCCTCCCCCTGCCGGGGTGGACGCACCTGCCTCCCCAAGGGGTCCAAATGACAGACCTCGGTGCTGGAACCCCAGTCCCCTGTCTTCCTCCCCGAGGTTTAAATTATGCAACTCCCCACTGGGTTAAACCAACCCTAAGGAGTGTTTAAATTCCCGCAAACTTGCCTGCCTGTCATCTTAAAATTAGATAAAATATACTTCACAATAAAACAAACGTAAGGCAAAAACTGAAAGGAAAAAAAGTGCAACGGACGCCCTCCAGCCCCAGGGAGGGACAGAGCCCGGCCCCACACGCCGCCTGTCCCCACAGTGTCCGACTTCCTGGAGGAGTTCCCCGGCGAGGGTCGTGAGTGTGTCAACTGCGGGGCCCTGTCCACGCCGCTGTGGCGCCGTGATGGCACCGGCCACTACCTGTGCAACGCCTGCGGCCTCTACCACAAGATGAACGGAGTCAACCGGCCGCTCGTGCGGCCCCAGAAGCGCCTGGTGAGTGCGGGCGGCTGGGGAGGAGGAGGCCGGCGCTCCCAGGATCCGCTGGGCGCTGGGCAGCACAGCAGTCCCGCACACCGCACACCGGGGTCTGGGAGGCCCCAGAGCCCGGGGTGCCTGTGGGGAGCGCTCTGGGGAGGCCAGGCCAGCGCGGGTGACAGCGCCCACCTGCTGCTGTGGCAAGAAGGGACAAAAAACCTGCTTCCTGAGCTAGAGGCTGCTGGGAGCTCAGCCCTGTGGCTCCCAGAGGGACTGGGGCGGTGAGATTCTTGTCTGGCTGGGTGCTGAGGGCACCAGGGGACCTGGCGGGGGTGGGACTGGAGGGGAGAGTGGGTGCTGCGTGGGAGGACGCAAGAGGCCCACCGCCACTGCCCCGCTGCCTGGCTGGGGAGCACTTTGGGCCCGACCCTGGGGGTGGGGACGGGCCCAGGTCTGGGGTTGCTCGGTGGTTCCTGGGGCTGGCTTTGTTTTCACTTTTGGCTCTTTCTGTCCTGTGGCCGGGTGGGAGTTGGGGACTGGGAGCCGAACCTTTGCCTCAGGTGGGGCAGAGTCCCCAGGAGTCACTGTGCTCTGCCTTTCTGCAGGCAAATTTTGATGTTCACTTAATTTTGTAAATAAGCGGAAGGGCCTGCTTGGTTTTCAAACTGTCTGAGGCAGCGAGGACACAGCGGCTCCACGGAGGCCTGGGAGGGGGTGCGGC